>NC_067169.1:117133795-117451129 GCF_903995435.1 Acomys russatus | reverse complement strand
GACATGTTATTAGGCTAGTTTCAAATCACATGTTTCTAATTTTTCTTCTGGGACATTATCAAAATGGCCTTTATTTCTAGAAACATTCTCTTCAGGATTACTAAGGTATTTTCAGAGAAGACAGATATTTTTGTTTTTCCCTTACTTCTTTTTTAAAAATTTTTCTCTTTTCTTTTTGGACCCTCACCAAAACTGTCATGGACAGATCATTAATGCTTATCCAAGAACCTTCTAACAGGCAGTAAAAATTCTTCTGATAATGGGGGGTGGGTTGCGGAGCATTTAGGGGGCAATGTGGAAACGTAGTGCAGTGGAAACTTCCTGGTATCTATATTGGTGACACTAGCGAAGACTTTTAGCCATAGAGGATACGGAGACTGAACTGCATCTATAACCAGGCTGGACTCCCAGCAGTGGGACTGGGACTCAAACCTAACCCACAAAATCTTTGACCCACAACCTGACATGCCTAAAAGATGTGCTGGGGAAATGGTGGTTCATAGCTTGTGGGAGTAGCCAACGAATGACTGGTGTAAACTGAGGCCCATACCAGGTGAAGGGGCCCATGATGACACTGCCTATATAGCCAGAATCCTGAAGCTGGATAACTCAGAGACCTAGGATAGAACCAAACATAACTGACAAAAAAGTCATTGAAATGATTCCTAGTGATATTCTGTTGTACTCATAGAATCAGTGTCTAGTCTGACTGTCATCTGAAAGGCTTCCTCCACCAGCTGATAGGTGCAGATGAAAAGATCCACAGGCAAACATTAAGCAGAGCTCAAGGAATCCAAGAGAAGAGGTGGAGGAACGACTGAAGGAGCTAGAAGGGTAAAGGGTAACAGGAGAACATGGCCCACAGAATCAATTAAGCAGAGAGCATAAGGGCTCACAGAGATTCAACTGACAATCAGAGAACCCTTATAGGTCTGTGAGAGGTTCCCTACATATACATTGTGGTTGTTTAGCTTGAGGTTTTGTGGGACTCCTTACAGTGACAATGGGGGTATCTCTGACTCTTTTGCCTTCTCTTGGGACCCTTTTACTCCTACTGGGTTTCCTCATCCAGTCTTGATATGAGGGTCTGTGCTTACTCTCATTGCATCTTGCTATGCTAATTTTAGTTGATATCACTGGGAGGCTTGATCTTTTCTGAGTGGAAAGAGAGGAGCAGTGGATCTGGAGGAAAGGGTGATGGGAGAGACTGGAAGGAGGGGAGAGAGGAGAGCCTGTGGTCAGGACGCATTATATGAGTGAAAAAAAATTAAAAATAACAAAAAACCCCCACCTTTTTCTCATCTCTACTCAATGCCCCATTCCCAAGCTGCCTCTGCATTTTTAGGTATTTTATTTTAACAATGGTTTATTTTTTAAAAATGTGTGTTAAAACCTGCTGGAAAAATACTATTTTTTCCCTATAAAATATATCTGTTCTCTATTCATCTCATTCCATTATCTAAGAATTATTTTAACAGAATTAAGATTAAAATAGCAAATACTATATATGTGCAAAATTATGATTATGTAGATGTTACCTTTACAATTACATGATTATCAATATTATATAGATAATACATATATTTCATTATACTATCTACTTTATGGTATATATAGTATATAGATATAGTATACTGTATTATGTATATAGGATGAAACTAATAAAATTTGATAGATTAATTAAATAAGAAAAGAAGAAATACATAAATGAATAAATAAAACAAACTGTTAGGCTATGCTGGTACTCAAAATGTATATGAACTGTTAATTGCAAAAATTACCAGAATTAACACAATTAAACCAACAACATTTTTGCTTGTGAGATAAGTGAATGCTTTCCCCAAAAGATGACTTATGCATCAGACTAAATTGAATACTATTCTTCTAGTCCATCCATCTCCAGGAGTAAGCATCAACCAACTAAAATAAATTTCCGAAGAATCTGGCTCACAATCAGTATAATTTACCCTCTTAGAAATCAGTATCAATTGTGAAATCATAGAAATTGTGAGGTACTAATGCAAGGAATGCCAAGTAGGCCAATGGAATTCTATGAAGAGCACAAAAATAACTCATTGCACATGTGTAAACTTGACATATAACAGAACTGACATTTCATGATAGCAATGGGAATAAAAAGGCTCAATGATGTGTCATCCATATGGGAAAGTAGTTAAATTGGACCTCTACCTCACACCATACAAAAATCAAGTCCAGATGCTCCAAGGACTTAAATATAAAAGTCCTAGCTTTAAAACTGGCAGAAATAATACAAAAATATACCTCAAATGGTGATATAGAGCTATATTTGTCAAATAGGAAAGAAATAGTCAGAAGATAAAAAATACTTGGCAAGTTTAAAATTAAGATATTAATAAGGCAACACAGAAAAATCAAATATGTTATCAATATGTACATCTAACAAATGGATGCAATAGAGAAATTAGGGAAAAATAAAAATGTTACCAAAATAAATACACACAAATTTCACAGGTGAAACAAAGGTTAATAGAAGTTACTAAATTACATGGGTAGTTAGAGTTGTACAAACTATAATTACACTAATACATTTTTTTTTCATATTTGAGATGACTACAATCAATGTTTGCTCATGTTGAGATAATGGGAACAGAATTAATAATAATATATTAAAACATGATATAATAATTTATATTTAAAACAATTTGTTCAAGTATGTGCATACTCACTAATTCTATACTTACATACAGTTGTAGGTGACTCCAAATTCTTTAACAGCCAGTAAGTCAGGGGCAAAGTCATAGTGATTTTTGTGCTTTCATCACAAATTTTCACGTACTAGAACATTGTTAAGAAAGTTTATTAAGCTCATAATCCTATAGGATCAGTGCCATGACACTAGCTTTTGCTGAGCCATGGTAAGATCCTAGTAGTAATGATATGACAATAGCCAGAGTTAATGAAGAAGGTTTTAAGCAATGTTTCAAATTCTTCTATAACAACTATATCTTACAAGAATTGTGGTGTGAGACTCCGCATCTACTTTGATCCTCTGCTGCGTGGACTCTTTCAGAGGACATCTATGGTAGGTTCCCTTCTTGTTTCCTCTCTTCACCCACTTCCAGTGTCTATTCTATTTTCCCTTCTGAATGTGAATAAAGCATCCTTCCTAGGGTACTTCTTGTTACCTAGCTTTTTTAGGTCTGTGGATTGTAGTGTGGTTATCCTGTATTATATGGCTAATATCCACTTATAAGTGTATATACCATGCATGTTCCTCTAGAGCTGGACTACCTCACTCAAGATGATGATTTCCAGTTCCATCCATTTGCCTGCAAATTACACGATGTCCTTATTTTTAATAGCTGAATAGTATTCCTTTGTGTACAGATACCACAGTTTCTTTATCCATTCCTTGATTGAGGGACATTTGGGTTGTTTTGCGTTTCTGGCAATTATGAATAAGGTTGCAATGAACATAGTTGAGCAAATGTCCTTGTGGTATGGTGGAGCATCTTTTCGGTATATGCCTAGGAATGGTATAGCTGAGTTTTGAGGCAGAGCTGTTTCCAATTTTCTGAGAAAGTACCAGATTGAATTCCAAAGTGCTTGTACAAGTTTGCACTCTCACCAGCAATGGAGAAGAATTCCCCTTTTCCCACATCTTCGCCAGCATGTGCTGTCACTTGAGTTGTTTGTTTTTTCCTTTTTATTTTTTTTTGTACAAGCTGAAGGTCTTAAAGCCCAGGAAAATTTTTCTTCTGGTTCTCTATCTGTCTCCATCTCTGTCTCATTTGCTGTCTGTCTGACTTCTTGTTCCTTGCTTGCTTACTAGCTTCCTGTCTGTCTGTCTGTCTATCTATCTATCTATCTATTTTGTTTGCTGTTACCCATCTTTCTATCTCCTTGCTTGCTTGTTCCCCATGTATCTATCTTCCTGCTGTTACCCATCTCACTCTAGCGCTCTCTCTCTCTCTCTCTCTCTCTCTCTCTCTCTCTCTCTCTCTCTCTCTCTCTCTCTCTCTCTCTCTCTCTCTCCCTCCCACATGTCTGTTGCTTGCTTGC
Source organism: Acomys russatus (assembly GCF_903995435.1). Taxonomy (NCBI): domain Eukaryota; kingdom Metazoa; phylum Chordata; class Mammalia; order Rodentia; family Muridae; genus Acomys; species Acomys russatus. Next base: position 117,447,085 of record NC_067169.1, on the reverse strand, counting down.
CTTTTTTGCCATGCCGATTTATCCATCTCTCTTGTTCTTCCTCACCTCACTCTAGCTTACTGTCTCACATCTGTTACTTGTTTGCTCCTGCCTTCTAACTATCTAACTAACTAATTAACTAACAACTAACTAACTTCTTGCTTGCTTGCTGTCTGTTTGTCCAACTAACTACCTAATTAACTAACTCCATGGGCCAACCCCAGTATTTTACTGAAATAATGTTCAATTTTTTCATTATAGATTACACCATGATTTTTTCTTTTACAATCAATAGAGCCTTTAAAATTCAACAATGCAAGAAAACAATCTAAGAAACACAGTTCTGTATAATCTACAATAAAGCATACAGCAAAAATCAATTAATTTCCAAACAATGGTCAGCATTACCTGCTTGCTATCATTTAAGCAATACACAGGAAAGTTTATGTGTTTACAAGATGGTCATCGCAACATAGCTTGAGCTAAACATTCTCTAAAGAAAAACCTTGACCTACTTACAGTCCCAGACCAACAGGTGTGCTATGCAGACCTACGCTAATTGCCAAGGAATCCTCTATTGTAAAATATTGTAAAGCATGATGTTCTAAGCCCACCTTCTATTGTTTTCATAGCAGATTCTAAAGAAACTTTTCTACAGCGAACAGTATTTAGCCAGGTACTGCTATGTCAAGGTCTTAACTTTCTTACAGTCAGAGCAAAAACCTTAATGATTGTCTCAAGCCTTTGGCCAGATGCCCTCTTTCAACATTCTCTGTGAGAGTCACTTGAGTTTTTGATCTTAGCCATTCTGATAGGTTTAAGATGGAATCTCAGAGTTATTTTGATTTACATTTCCCTGATAACTAAGGGGTTTTGAGCATTTTTAAAGTGTTTCCCAGCCATTTGTCACTTTTCTGTAGCGAATTCTGTTTATCTATGACCCCATTGTTAATTGGATTATTTGGTCTGTTGATGTTTAATTTTTTGAGTTCTTCTATATATTGGATATTAGCCTTTGTGGGATGTAGGGTTGGTGAAGATCTTTTCCCTTTCTGTGGACTGTCATTTTAGTTTATCAATAGTGTCCTTTGCGTTACTGAAAGTCTTTATTTTCATGAGGTCCCATTTATTAATAGTTGATCTTAGAGCCTGAGCTCTTGGTGTTCTGTTCAGAAAGTTGTTTCATGTGCCAATGTGTTCAAGGCTCTTCCCCACTTTTTCTTCTAACAGATTTAAGTGTTTTTGGTTTTATGTTGAGTTCCTTGATGCATTTGGACTTGAGTTTTGTGAAGGATAATAAATATGTATCAATTTGCATTTATCTACATGTAGTCATCCAGCTTGATCAGCACCATTTGTTGAAGATGCTATCTTTTTTCCCCCATTGTATGGTTTTGGCTACTTTGTCAAAAATCAAGTATTCATAGGTATGTGGGTTTATTTCTGGGTCTTCAATTCAATTCAACTGATCCATCTGTTTCTATGCCACTACTATGCTGTTTTTATTATTATTATTGCTCTATAGTAGAGCTTGAGATCATGAATGGAGACTCCCCCAGAAAATCTTCTATTATAGAGGATTGTCTTAGCTATTTCCATGTGAGGTTGAGAATTGTTCTTTCAAGGTCTGTAGAGAACTGTTTTGGTATTTTGATGGGAATTGCATTGAATCTGTAGATTGCTTTTGTAAAGACGGTAAATTTTACTGTGTTAATCCTACCTATCTATGAGCATTGGGAGATCTTTCCATCATCTGATATCTTAAATTTCTTTTTCTCAGAGACTTGATGTTTTTTCATTTAAGTCTTTCATTTTCTTGCTTAAAGTTACATCCAGATTCTTTGTCTTTGTGGCTTTTGGGAAGGGTGTTCTTTCTTTAGTTTCTTTCTCATCTCATTTGTCTGTTGTATACAGAAGGACTACTGATATATATATATATATATATATATATATATATATATATATATATATATATTCTTGTTTTATTATTTATTTTTTAATTAATTTATTCAGATTACAATTAAGTTGTTCTCCAATTACTCATATCCTTCCGTTCCTCCTACCTTCCCACCCTCACCCTATTACCCTCCCTTAGTTCCATGTCCGAGTGGGATCTCCTCCCCCACTTTATGGTTGCAGGCTAAAAAGTCTCATCTTGGTAGTCTGCCTAGTCTTTCTTTGAGTGCCACCAGGGCTCCTCACCAAGGGGAGGTCATCAAATATGGGGCACCTGAGCTCATGTCAGAGTTAGGCCCTGCTCTCCACATAACTGGAGGATGCCTGTCCATTGGCTAGATCAGAGTACAGGTTTGGTGTTTACTACTTGTATTGTCCTTGATTAGTGCAATAGTTTGAGCAGACACCCCTGGGCCCTGATCCATCTGTTACGATGTTCTTGTAGGTTTCTAAGATCCTCTGGATCCTTCTATTTCCCCATCTCCTATATTTCTCTTACCTAGAGTCCCAGTAGGATATCCCCACATATATCCCAATCTCTTGGTAAGTGAAGACATTCATGAGGCATACCTTTTGGTCTAGTGTCCAATTATAAGTGAGTATATACCATGTTCTTTCCTTAATTTCTTTCTCATCACATTTGTCTTTTGTATACAGAAAGGTTACTAATATTTTTTACTTAATTTTTTTAGATTTGTTAGCAAGACATTTATTTATCTTTTGACTCTTAATTTAGGATTGAAATCAAGATAAATGAAGCAAGGAGGCCGCAGTTATTGATGGGTTATTGAGTGCACATTTAAATAGACTTCCTCTTCTTAGAGCCTTTTTATAAATCAAAGTTTATTTTATCATCCCTAAGTAAACTTTATTTTAGCAAGTCGGTTAACCATTTATGCAAGTCGTTTTTTTATTTATAGTTAATTTTGTATCCAGCCACTTTGCTGAAGGTGTTTATCAGCTGTAGGCATTCTCTGGCAGAATGTTTTTGGATCATTTATGTATACTATCATATAATCTGCAAATAGTGATGCTTTGAATTCTTCTTTTCCAATGTTTTATCCCTCAATTTCCTTTAGTTGTCTTATTGCTCTGGCTAGGTCCTCAAATACAATATTGAAGAGATACAGAGATAACAGACAGCCTTGTCTTGTGCCTGATTCCAGTGGAATTGCTTTAAGTTTACTATGTTTAGGTATGTACCTTGTATCCCCAATCTCTCTAAAACTTTTTAACACGAATGGGTGTTGTAAAATGTTTTTTAGTATCTAAGAAGAAGATCATGTGTTTTTTATTTCAGTTTGTTTATATGGTGGATTACACTGATGGATTTCCATATATTAAACCAACACTGCATGCCTTGGAAGAAGCCTACTTGGTCATGGTAAATGATATTTTTGATGTATTCTTGGATTCAGTTTGTGAGTATTTTATTGAGTATTTTTAATCAATGTTCATAAGGGAGATTGGTCTGAAATTTTCTTTGTTGGGTCATTGTGTGATTTAGGTATCAAGGTGATTGTGGCATCATAGAATGAATTTGGTAATGTTCCTTCTGTTTCTATTTTGTGATATAGTGATATAGTGAAGAGTGTTGTTATTATCTCTTCTTTGAAGGTCTGGGAGCATTTTGTGTTGACTCCATCTGTCCCTGGGCTTTATTTTGTTTGGAGACTTTTGATGACTGCTTCTACTTCCTTAGGATTTATAGGCCTATTTTAATTGTGTACCTGATCTTGATTCAACTTTCATAAGTAGAATCTCTCAAGAAAAATGTCCATTTCGTTTAGATTTTAAATTTTGTGGCATATAGGCTTTTGAAGTGAGACCTAATGATTCTTTGGATTTCCTCAGTGCTTGTTGTTATGTCTCCCTTTCCATTTCTGATTTTGTTGGTTTGGATAGTGTTTCTATGCTTTTTAGTTAATTTGGCTAATGATTTGTCCATCTTGTTGATTTTCTCAAGGAACCAGCTCTGGTTTTTGTTGATTCTTTGGATTGTTCTCATTGTTTCTAATTTATTTATTTCAGCCCCTAGTTTGACTATTTCCAGCCATCTACTGTTCTTGAATGTGTCTGCTTCTTTTTCCACCTAGAACTTTCAGCTGTGCCATTACATTGGCTGTATAAGATGTCTTCAATTTCTTTATGAAGATAATACTATGAACTTTCCTCTTAGCACTGCTTTCATTGTGTCCCATAAGTTTGGGTATGTTGTGGCTTCATTTTCATTGAATTTTAGGAAGTCTTTTGTTTATTTCTTTACTTCTCCCCTCACCCAGTTGCCATTGAGTAGAAATTAAGTTTCCATGTGTGTGTAGGGTTTTTTTTTTGTTGTTATTTCTTTTGTTGTTGAGATCCAGCTTTAGTCCATGATGGTCTTATAGGATACAAGGTATTATATCAATTTTCTTGTATCTGTTGAGGCTTGCTTTGTGAGTGATTGACTATATGGTCAATTTTCATGAGGTGCTGAGAAGAAGTTATATTCTTTTGTGTTTGGGTAAAAAGTTCTGTAGTTATCTGTTAGGTCCATTTGATTCATGATATCTGTTAGTTTTATTATTTCTCAGTTTAGTTTTTGTTTTGTTTTGATGAACTATCTCTCCATTAGTGAGAGTGGGTTGTTGAAGTCTCCCACTATTAATGGGTGGGGTTCAATGTATGATTTAAGCTTTAGTAATGTTAGTAACATTTCTTTTATGAATGTGTGTGCCCTTGCATTTGGGGCATAGATGTTTGGAATTGAGATGTTGACCATCTTGGTAGAATTTTCTTTCAATGAGTATGAAGTGTCCTTCCTCATCTCTTCTGATTAATTTTAGTTGAAAGTCTGCTTCTGATATATTATAATGGCTACTCCAATTTGAATATTGGGTTCATTTATTTGGAAAATATTTTTCCAGCACTTTACTCTCGGGTAATATCTTTATGGTTTAGTTGTGTTTCTTGTATGCAGGAGAGTTATGTGTCGTGTTTATTCATCCATTCTGTTAACTTGTGCCTTTTTATTGAGTGTTGAGTTCATTGTTGTTGAGAGATATTAATGACCAGTGACTGTTAGAACCTTTTATTTGATGTTGGTTGTGGAAGACTGTTTTCTGTGCTTGTCTTCTTTTGGTTTTACTGTAATGAAGCTATTTATATCTTGTGGGTTTTTTGTTTTTGTTTTGGGGGTGTAGTTATCCTCCTGGATGGAATTTTTTTTAAAATCTATATCTATATCTATAGATCTTCTATAGTGCTGGGTTTGTGCATAGATATTGTTTAAATTTGTTTCTGTTGTGGAATATCTTGTTTTCTCCATCTATGGTGATTGAAAGTTTTGCTGAGTATAGTAGTCTGGATTTACACCTATGGTCTCTTAGTGTTTGCAAGACATCTGCCCAAGCCCCTCTGGCTTTTATGGTCTCTTCTGAGAAGGCAGGTGTGATTCTGATAGGTTTGCCAACATATGTTAATTGGCCTTATTCCCTTGAAGCTTTTAATACTTTTTCTTTCTTCTATACACTTGTTATTTTGATTATTATGTGGCTGGATGATATTCTTTTCTGGTCCAATCTGTTTGGTGTTCTGTAGGCCTCTGGTATGCTGATAGGCATATCTTTCTTAACATTGGGGATATTTTCTTCTATGATTTTGTTGAAAATATTTTCTGTGCTGTCGAACTGGGAATCTTCTCTTTCTTTGATTCCTATTATTCTTAGGTTTCATCTTTTCATGTTGTTCTTGACTTCTTAGATGTTTTCTGTCAGGAGTTTTTTAGATTTAACATTTTCTTTGAGGAATGCATCAATTTATTCCATTGTGTTTTCTATACCTGAGAATCTCTCCTAAGTTCTCTCTCTTCAGGCTTTTCTGAGTTTGTGCTTTTTAAAAATTGTTTCTATTTCCATCTTTAAATCTTCCTTTACCTGCTTTTTTCCTCCATTTACTTCATGTGCTTGTTTGTAGCTTCCTCAAATTCCTTCAGTGATTTATTCATTTCCTCTTTAAAGGCTTCAAGCTGTTTGCCTGTACCTTTTTGTATTTTTTGAAGGATTTTATTTGTTTTCTCCATTATCATTTCCATATGCATAGATTTTATGTCATTTTCTTGAGTTTAGGTTGTGTTAGTGGATCCATGGCTGCGTGCTGTAGGATAACTGGGTTTTGAAGATGCCATATTGCTCTGGTTTTTTCCTCATTGTGTTTTTACCCTGGCCTTTAGCCATATGGTTGTCTATGATGTTGTCTAGCAGATCCTCTTACTCATTGGAGTTCTGTGGGGAAGGGAAGGGAGTGGTAAGAGCCCTGGGTAAGAAGCTGGAAGTTCCTGTAGGTGTCCTCCTCAGATTGGTGGGAATGGTCTGGGACTGGCGGTTGCTTCTTGGGGACTTGCCCAAGGTTCTCCTTAGATATATGATCCTGGGGACCAAGTGGATTCATCAGGAGCCCAGGGATCCTTCTCTTGCCAAGGGAAGTTCTGGAATTGGCTGCCTTACTACTGGATTTCTTGCTCCAATGTTAATGAAGTACAGCTGCCCAGAGACTGTGTTTGAGGTTGGAGCTGCGCATTCTGGTACCAGAAGGTATCCACTTCATGGGAATGTCTGAGGTAGGAGCTTTGAGCTGCAGAAGTCTGTGGTGAGAATGGGTACCTGAAGTTGGAGCCAGGAACCCCCTGTATCTGTTCCACAGGAAGTTCCAAGGTTGGGGCCATGAACTGCAGTACCAGAAGGTATCTGCTGCCAAGTAGACTGTTGGATGTAGGGTTTGAGGTTAGACCCTAAATAGATAATAAAATTATCCTGGAAACCTGTGTAACACAAAAAGAACATTTTCCTTAGATAGAAACCCCAATGTTTGTCAAGATTTAAAGAGCTGATAAAAGAAAAGGAGAGAAAAATGAGTAAAAGAATTTGAGTGTCATGACTTCCAGGAATTTGAAAGTTTTGGTGATAAGCTAACACAGCATTATGTGTAGTTGAGAGACTGAGTTTGCTTGGTTTGGAAATTATGAACTTTTACTAATGAGAGAGGGAAAGCCATTTAAATAGAAGAACACATGTATGTTCTGATAACATGAAGTTAGGTGTAAATGGAAAATAAAGTTAAGGCAGTAGGTATGAATAACTTCAGATTTAGATGAGAAGTACAGGGCCAGTTTGGAATCTATCAACATGTATGTGCGAGACAAGCATAGAGGGATAATATAAAAGTGCCTCTAGAAGTCTGTTTAGTTCACCAATATAGTCCCAGTGAGTCCATAAGTGCTTGTGACAAATGTAATATTCATTCAATCAGTGAGTTGAATGAATAAATGACAGATGACAATTGGTAGAGAATTTCCTAGGGGATATAAAAGGAGTTTGAATTGTTATTAAGCAGAGAAATTAAATGGTTTTTTCTCTTGTTGAGTTCAGAAACATCACCCATTTAATCTTAGGGCTTTCATCTAAAGCTTCCTGGTTTGTATTGTTATCCTCGTATTTATGTTTTTATGCAGTTCTTATCTTTCAATAATATCATGGATATTTTTTTTTGGAAAACAAAAACTTATCAAGGCAAGTTTTGTGAATTGATTTATTTCATATTTTGATAAATGTCTTCAGTGTACTATTTGAGCAACAATTCCTATTTATGAAACTGTCACAATGTTGTAATTTGGCTCAGTAAAGAACTTTATGACAATCTGAATTGGCCAATAAAAGACTGGATTGCTTCAGAATGTACTGATTACCCCATTAGTGGAGTGCTGTTCATGCAGAGTCTAGCCAACCTCTTACAGGATAAACTTTTTCCTTTAGTTAAATTATAAAGCATCTTTTATTTAAAAATACATATTTATTTTAAGAAAAAAGTGGCTTTAACTGAGTAGTGAAATGACCAGTGATTTTTGTATCTTCCTTTAGCATTTTCTGTGGTTTTTAAAATAAATTTTATTGGTTCTCTGTAAATTTCACATCATTCTCCTCAATCCCATTTGTCTTTCTCTCCCCTCATACCTTCCACTCCTACAACTTTCCCCTCAACAAAGGGAAAAAATCTCATTGTGGGAGCTGTACTGTGTCACAGTGTGTCCCACAGTATACCTTTTTGTCCATATTTTTTTTGCTTGCAAATGGTCATTGCAATGACTCCTTGGTCTGGTTTGAGGCCTCTAGTTTCTGCTACTCTATTTTGTTGTTGTCCTGCCATGGAGTTTCTGTACTTTTGGATCTGTAGGACAGGCCACGTCATGCACTCCACTAGTTCATAGATGTGGTAGATATTGGGGTGGGCCAATTAAAAGTCCTGGATCTGAGCCTCAGAGGTATCTGGGCTAGTCAGCCTTCCATCTCTTCTGCTCTCATGCCCTTGGGGCTGGCTCACTAGTAACCCCTGTTCCCTCCTAGGACCACCTCTACCATGCTGCCCAGTCTAGCTCTTCTGTCTGCTATTGATGGTGAAGGACAAGGGAGGGGAGAAAATTGCCTCTCCCTTGTCCAAACCACTTCCAAAAGGCAGAGCCTGCTATCCCACATTCACTCCCTTGAGGCCTGCTCACCCACAACTCCCCCACCACTAGGGCCAGCTCTACTGTAATGCCCAGGCTAGGTGCCGGTCCTGTTCTCCCAAGTGCTGCAGCAGGTGAGGGGCAGGACCAGCTCTTCTGTTCTGATGACCTTGAGGCCACCTCTCCCACCTGCCAAAGGTGGTGAGGGGTAAGCAGGGTGGAGGTGGGTGGGTGGGGAGTAAATCCCTACCTCATCCATGCCAGTACATGATAGTATCCTGGTGGGGTGGTAGAGGGGCCAGCTTACCTATACCTCCTCTAATGTGTGGGGTTGCTTTCCTGAGTACTGTATCTGGCTAGGGGCAGGGTCAGCCCTCTTGCTTTCATAACTCGAAAGCCAGCTTCCTCAAGATGCCAAAGTGAAGGGTGGGGTCAGTTATGCTTAGCTCAGAGACATCAGCATGTCCCTTGGTGGCAGCCTTGACCAAGGATGTCTGCCTGGCCTTTGGTAGTAACAGACCCCTGATGCTTTAGGGCCACAGATCCAGAAGTGACTCTGGTAGCAGCACAGGCCAGGTCCCCACCATGGTCCCAGGTGGCATTACTGGCTATTCATATCAAGCTGTTCCTCACTACTCTCAAGTCTCCAGTTCTGCCTCTCTTCATTGTGCCCACATCTTTCTCTGTCTCTTATTTCCTCTTAGAGGTCCTCTGAGTGTCTGCGGTCATTTCAGGAGTGGTCTTAGACGTGCTATGCTCCACTCATGCATTATGGTTCCAGACAGGGGTCATCTTCGACATGGTCTGTCCCAATCACCCCTAGGTTGTCTTGGCACCAGCCTGGTGGTCTCAGGCTAGCTTTCTGTCCAGGCCCTAAGGCACTGAACTGGTGGTCATCTTGGTCTCACTCCATACCAAACCCCAGGAGTTGCCTTATGGGTCATTTGGCCTGGGCTCACATTTGCCAGAGGCCATCAGTCCCAGGCAGGGTTCTTTTTAAAAAATATTTTAATAATTTATTCATATTACATCTCAATTGTTATTCCATCCCTTGTATCCTCCCATTCCTCCCTCCCTCCCATTTTCCCCTTACTCCCCTCCCCCTTTATGTGCTCATAGGGTATCAAGTCTCTTCTTGGTAGCCTGCTATCCTTCCTCTGAGTGCCAAGGGGATGTGGTCAAAAATGGGGCACCAGAGTTTGTGTGAAAGTCAGTCCCCACTCTCCACTCAACTACCCATCAGGTAGGGGTTTGAAGTTTACTGTCCGTATTGTCCTTTGCTGGTGCCATAGTTTGAGCAGGACCCAGGCAGGGTTCTTTTAGTCTCAGGCTTGATCCCAGACCTGGAAGCCATCAGGGCATGTATGGTGCCTGACAGGTAGTTGTCTCAGGCTCACTTTTTTTTCAGAGTATGTTAGGCTACTAATCATTTAGATGCTCATAGGTCAGAACATTGAGCATATACATAGACTTTCTCCTTTCTGCCACCTACTGATTCACATGTAACACAGCAGCCACATCTGTAACACTTCTAGGGGCAGGCATAAAACATCTTTTTAAAGGTTCTTGGAGCATCTAAGACTCAAAGAATGATGGCCAAACACTATGATTTTCTATTCAAAAAACAGTTCTATTTCCCATGCTGTTGTTTCATAGTTTTACCTGGCACAAGACATCTAACATTAATGAAACAAATTAAGACTTTGGCAACAATGTCATATGTAGGAAATTTGTATAATTACAAGTCATATAAGTAGTCTTTCTTAAGATTAGAAAGGAGAGATAGGGATGAAGAAAAGGATGGGGGTGGAGGGAAAGAGAGAGAGAGAGGCCCTGAACTTTATTTGCTTTCTACTGACCAGTTGGAATTCCGCATTAATATCCAGAAGCTTTGGAATTAGAAAATTTCTTTGAAAAATAGTTTATGTCAGGAAGCTGTATAATTTTTTTTCAGTGAAGCATAAAACTGTGGCTGTTCTTTTGAAGTACTTCAGAGATTTATTGGTTAGGGAGCCTGTTTTGTCAATTCTACTGGATAGTTTTAACAATATAAAGTGACTGGCTTTCCAGAAAAAACTGTTGTCTGCTAGCTTCTAAGTGGTCAGTGATGAGAACACTGTAAAGCTGATAAGCACATGTGACCAAGGGAGGTTGGGAAAGAGCTGTATTGTGGACACTATTTTTAGTTCAAAAATTGCAGTTACCATCTAGTTTTGGATAGAAAACAGTCTTTGCCAAAAGCTATGATCTTGATCCCTGTTTAACATTCAGGGGGAAAATCTGATGGAAAATTAGGGGTATTGTGGTAGGGCTTCACTAAGCCAGTGTTGTCCTTAGCACATCCCAGAATGTACAATGACTTAATTCTCTATATACTGTACCTATTTTATATGCTTTCCTAATACTGATTGGGAAAACTTGATATCATTATAATTTATAGTAGAATAAAGTGATATTCAGATAAATGACATGCTTAAGGCCACACAGATATACCCAAGATCTAATATTTTAATCCTGGTGATTTGTCTCTAAAGATAGGCTTTTTGCCACATTTGTTCATAAATTAATTAATTATTGTTCTAATGTTTTATCACTGTTCTCACTATTGTTAATTGATTAAATTTTTTAGAAAACATGGTAAAATACTTAGTTTATATATGTTTATGTGTATATACATATATACATGTATGCACACACATGTACAAACATATATGTGGGACAGAACATCATCTGATAGGAAAACCAACTAAATGATGGTAGTTATAATATACATTAATTTGCAATTGTGCTTTATGAATTTAGGAGGCATTCATTGTACCTGAAAGTCTAACCTCTTATACTAAATTAACTTTGGAACTAGACACTAATGAAATGAGAAAAAAGTAAATTCTCTTGGGTATTTTGTTCTTGAAAAGAGACATATTTAGTTAGGCCAGCAGCTTCTTCTCTTATTGAATGAAATGTTTTGATATTTTAACTGTACCAAAGAGACAGAGGATAAGAAAAATCTGATGAAAGAATTCTCCTTAGCCTAAATTACAAAATGATTCCAATCATTGCTTCCATACATGAGAATAGGACAATATCTAAAAGATGGCCAACTATATATATAACTATTTGTTACAACTGGACATCAGAGAAGTAATTGAATGCCCCAAAGGAACAAAGGTGCTTGTAAAAGTCAGGAAGGAGAATGCCAGGGTACAAATCAAGTAAAGAGAGTAAGATGCAGACTTAATGATATTATTGGCAGATTGTATGAACAAAGAAGTGTGGAAAGATGCCATGAATGAAGGTTATTGTGTTACTTTTGATGATAAAGGGTTTCTCTGTGAAGGATACATGAGTGTCCATATTCTGAAGTCTTACACTTAGTGATTCCTTAAAATGTACTGCCAATACTCAACCCACAACAGAGACCTTATAGATTTTATGTAGCTGATGATAAGTTCAAAACTAAAAAAAGAATTGAAGAAATAATGTATTTGGAATTTAAATTAAAATTGTATATACTTAACCACCGAGCCTCAGATGCAGAGACCTGAGGCTAAGCAATTTTCTAAGCTTGGGGAGTACTGTGGAAAAGTGGGAGAAAGGATAGAGGGACCCATAGGGTCAAGGACAACACAAGAAGACCTACAGAGTAAACTAACCCAGGTGCATGGGGGCTCACAGAGACTGAACCACCAACCAAAGAGTGTGCATGGACAGTCACAAATGTGCAGCTTGGTCATCATGTGGTTCCTCTAACAATAGGAGTAGGGGCTATCTCTGATTCTGCTACCTAATGCTGGGTCACTTTCCTCTAGTTAGGCTGCCTTGTAACACCCCAGTGAGAGAGGATATGCTTAGTTCTGCAGTGACTTGAGGTGCCAGGGTGGATTAGTACCAATTGGGGGCCTCCACTTCTCTGGGAGGAAGGAGTGAAGGGAGTCCTGGATCATTTCACTTTGTGTACTTTTTTTTCTGTTTAGATCTATTTACTTGAAAATGTTATAATTTCATTTTTCTTAACATTTGAGTAAAAATCCATTGTGTATATGAACCACATTTTTACTATCTATTCTGAATTCATTTCTGAGATATTTTAAGCAGAGTAGTAATGAATGTGGTTATATCACTATCACTGTAGTAGGATATAGAGCTTCTTGGGCAAACACTTAGGAATGGTATAGCTGAGTTATATAGTACTATTTTCAGCTTTTTAAGAAACCTTTACACTGGCTGGGCATGGGGGTGCATGCCTGTAATTCCAACACTCAGGGAGGCCCTCACACAAGACAGCTTCCCTAAAAAAATCATATATCTTCTCACAAGACAATTTCCAGCCAAACATCACATGATACAACTGATATTTTAAACACACCAGAAACTTCCACTTCACACAACAGTACTGATGCACATATGAACTCACAGAGACTGTAGTAGCAAACACAAAGCCTGCACAGGTTCAAGCCAGGTGTGGTGCTCATACTGAGAGGCTAAGGTGGACACAGGTTCCAATCCCTAAGCAGGAAGATATCTGCAACTGACACTTGATTGCAAAGAATGAATCAGTTTTCTCCAATAGAGTCTCATTGGGTATATTAATCATCCTTAAGGTTAGACCCAGTGTAGATGGCCAACCCAAAATAAACTCAATGGTGTTTTTGTAGATTTTTGTTTCATATTGCTTTGTTTCGGCATTTGTTTTTTGTTTTCCTCATGCTTGCATGTACATTATAGTTCAGATTTTGTGTTTTTATGGTTTCTGATTGTGTGTGTTTTATGGCTAAGAAAAATTCCAGTTTGCTTGTTTATTTTTTACTTACCTGTAAAGAAAGAGCTTGAAAGGAGGGGCATGGAGTTGGGTGGTTAGGGAGGTGTGACGGATCTAAGAGGAGTTGGAGGAGAGGAAATCATGATCAGAATATATTATATTAAAACTTTTTTCAATAATCAAAGTTTATTAGCCATTTCTGTTTCTTTTTTTGGAGAACTGTTCAGTTCTTATTATTCATTGGGTTGTTTGACTTCTTGATATTTAGTATCTAATAAAACAATCCTCCCTAAGATGTATAAGCTGACAAACATTTTCTGTTATGTGGGCTGCCTTTTTACTCTACTGACAGTTTCCTTTGCTGTACAGAAGCTTTTGAATGTCACAAGAGCTGGAGAGATGGTTAAGTGGTTAAGAACATTGGATGATCTTCCAGAGGTTCCAAGTTCAATTCCCAGCACCCACATGACTGCTCATAGTCCCACAGTATCTGATGCCTTCTTCTGGTGTGCAAACATCAGAAAGTACCCATACACATAAAAAACAAATATTTAAAAATCAATGAGCTCCCATTTGTCAATTATTGTTCTTCTTTCTTGAACAATTGAAGTCCTATTCAGAGAGTCTCTCTACCTATAGCTATATCTTGAAGTGTATTCTTTATTTTTTCCTAGTAGTTTCACAGTTTCAGGACCTATGTTGAGGTCCTCAATGTTTTTGTAGGGTGAGAAACGAGGATCTAGTTTTATTCATTTACATGAAGGTAACTAGGTTTTGCAACATCATTTGTCTTTCCCCCCCCCCCCTGTGTAATTTGTATCTTTGTCAAAAGTCAGTTGATTGTGCTAGTATGCCATCTATTATGTTCCATTGATATACATATCTGGTCTTGTGCCAGTGCCATGGTGTTTTTATTGCTTTGGGTCAGTAATATACTTTGAAATCCGGCTTGGAGGCACCTCTAGCAGGATTTATTTATGCAGGATTGGTTTGGTTATCTGGAATGTTTTGTGCTTTCATATGAATTTTAAGATTTTTCTATTTCTATAAAGAATATTTTTAGGAATATGAATGGGAATGAATTGAATCTGTAGATTTTTTATAGGATGGTTTTTTTCACAGTCTTTATTTTTTATTTTTACTTTTTTATTTTTTTGATAGGTATATCTTTTTTTCCATTTTATTAATTTATTCATATTACATCTCGATTGTTAGCCCTTCCCCTGTTTCCTCCCATTCTTCCCTCCCTCCCACTTTCCCCCTTCTCCCTTCCCCTATGTCTGTGACTGAGGGAGACCTCCTCCCCCTATACATGCTCTTAGAATATTGAGTCTCTTCTTGGTAACTTGCTATCCTTCCTCTGAGTGCCGCCAGGCCTCCCCATCCAGGGGATGTGGTCAGAAAAGGGGCACCAGAGTTCGTGTGAGAATCAGATCTCACTCTCTACTCAATGGTGGAGAATATCCTGTTCGTTGGCTAGGTCTTGGTAGGGGTTCGAAGCTTACTGCCTATATTCTCTTTGGCTGGTGCCTTAGTTTGAGGAGGACCCCGGGATCCAGATCTGTCTGTCATAAAGTTCTCCTTGTAGGTTCCCAGGACCCTGTGGGTCCTACTATTTCCTTATTCTTCCATGTTACTCTCACCTAAAGTCTCAATAGGATGTCCTCTCCTCTGGCCTACTTTCTTGGTAAGTAAAGATTTTCATGGTACGTATCCCTTGGACTAGTGTTTTGATATAAGTGAGTTACCATTTGTCTCTTTTTGCTTCTGGGTGAACTCACTCATTACAATAATTATTAGATCAATCCATTTGTCCACAAATTTTGGGAATTCCTTGTTTTTAATAGATGAGTAGTATTCCATAGTGTAAATGTACCACAGTTTCTTAGTCCATTCTTCTACTGAGGGACACTTAGGCTGTTTCCATGTTCTGGCTATTATGTATAAAGCAGCTATGAACATGGTTGAGCATATGTCCCTGTTGTGTGATAGGGCATTTTCTGGGTATATTGCAAGGAGTGGGATAGCTGGGTCTTGAGGAAGCCCTATTCCCATTTTTCTGAGAAAGTGCCAGACAGCTTTCCAAAGTGGTTATACTAGTTTACATTCCCACCAGCAATGAAGGAGTGTTCCTCTCTCTCCACATCCTCGCCAACACGTGGTGTCATTTGAGTTTTTGATCTTAGCCATTCTGATGGGTGTAAGATGGAATCTCAGTGTCGTTTTGATTTGCATTTCTCTGATGACTAACGAGGACGAGCATTTCTTTAAGTGTTTCTTGGCTATTTGATACTCCTCTGTTGAGAATTCTCTGTTAAATTCCAAGCCCCATTTCACAATTGGGTTGTTTGGTTTTGTGGTGTTTAATTTCTTGAGTTCTTTATATATTTTGGATATTAAACCTTTGTCAGATGAAGGGTTGGTGAAGATCTTTTCCCAGTCTGTAGGCTGTCGCTTAGTTCTACTGACAGTGTCTCCTGCCTTACAGAAGCTTCTCAGCCTCATGAGGTCCCATTTTTTAATTGTCGACATTAAGGCCTGGGCTGTTGGTGTACTGTTCAGGAAGTTGTTTCTTGTGCCTATGTGTCCCAGGCTCTTCCCCACTTTTTCCTCTAACTGAATTAATGTCTCTGGTTTTAAGTTGAGGTCTTTAATCCACTTGGACTTGAGTTTTGTGCATGGTGACAAATAAGGGTCTAATTGCATTTTTCTACATGTAGACATCCAGTTAGACCAGCACCATTTGTTGAAGATGCTATCCTTTTTCCATTGAATAGATTTGGCTTCTTTGTCAAAAATCAAGTGAGCAAATGTGTGTGGATTCATCTCTGGGTCTTCAATTCAATTCCATTGATCCACCGGCCTATTGCTTTGCCAGTACCATGCTGTTTTTATTACTGTTGCTCTGTAGTACAGCTTGAGATCAGGTATGGAGATTCCTCCGGAGGATCTTTTATTGTATAGGATTGTTTTTGCTATTCTGGGTTTTTTATTTCTCCATATGAATTTGAGAATTGATCTTTCAATATCTTCAAAATATTTTGTGGGTATTGTGATAGGGGTTGCGTTGACAGTCTTTATTTTTTAAATCCACATGTATGAGAAGTCTTTCCATCTTCTAGTATCTCCATCACTTTCTTTCTTCAGTGTTTCAAATTATTAATTGTAGAGAACAAATGCATCTTTGCTTAGCCTTATTGCAAGGACCTTATGGTAAATCATTAAGTTATGTACTTGGCATTTCTCAGCATAGCTTCTTAGAGCAATAGTTTTCTCTTTTAGGATTATTTTCATCACATCTCATAGGTTTTGTTATACAGCATTTCCATTTTCATTTGCTTCTAGTGACTTTAAGATAACTTTCTTGATTTCTTCAAGAAGTCATTTATCATTTAAAAGATTGCTTAATATACATATTTGTGTATGTTTTAGGGTTTCTTTTTATGTTAATTTGAAATTCTATTTCATCATAATCAGACAAAATACAAGGAATTATTTCAACTTTCATATACTTGTTAAGGCATTCTTTGTGTTCTAATGGACGGCTGATTTTAGTGAATGTTATATGGGCTGCTGAGAAGGACACTCTCCTGCAGTGTTTGGATAAAATATTCTGTAGCTATCTATAAAGTCTATTTAATTTATGATATTTATTATATATGCCTATTTTTTAAGTAAGACGTGCCAGTTGTTGAACTTTTGCTATACTAAGATTAATCTTTGAATTTACATTGGATACTATGTATTTTATATAATTGGGTGTACTTGTATTCAAGGTCTTTATGTTTAGAATAATAAAGTCTTGTTTGTGGGACATTAACATAATTTTTGGAGGCAGAAGATAGATGGTTTCTAAGTTTTGATCCAATCTACTTGTCTTGGACTTCTGACTGGAGAATTAAGATGA
Organism: Acomys russatus; assembly: GCF_903995435.1. Classification (NCBI taxonomy): domain Eukaryota; kingdom Metazoa; phylum Chordata; class Mammalia; order Rodentia; family Muridae; genus Acomys; species Acomys russatus. The sequence continues at coordinate 117,430,006 of NC_067169.1, read as the reverse complement.
TTGATATTAAGAGTCATTGTTTAATGGTGGATATTGATTCTTGTCATTTGTTGATTTTGGTAACACTTGGTTTTCTCTTTCTTCCTCTCTTGCTTTACTATTATTCTAGTGTGACCTTATGGACTGATTCATTTTTATTAAGCCTGAGGTATTCCCTCATGTATCTTTTGTATCAGTGGCTTGGTGATAAGATCCTTTACTTCTGTTTTTATCATGGAAAGTTTAAACTTTTTTTTCCCCCAATATGGCAGAAAGGTAGCTTTTCTGGATATAGTCATCTGGGTTGGCAGTTGCTGCCTTTCAAGACTTAAAATATATTATTCTAAGACCCAGCTTTAAAAGTTTTGGCTGAATAACCTGTTGTTATTCTGACGGGTCTGCCTTTATATGTGACTTGGTGTTGTTGCTCTTTTGATGCTTTCATCTGTGTATCTAGCCAAAGGACAGGACATTCTCCACAGTTCAGTGGAGAGTGGGGTCTGACTTTCACACGTACTCTGGTGCCTCATATTTGACCACGTCCCCTGGATGGAGAGACCTGTCGGCACTCAGAGGAAGGATAGCAGGCTACCAAGAAGATACTTGATACCCTATGAGCATATACAGGGGGAGGAAGTCCCCCTCAGTCACAGTCACAGGGGAGGGGAGTAAGGGGAAAATGGGAGAGAGGGAGGAATTGGAGGATACAAGGGAGGGGATAACCATTGAGATGTAATATGAATAAATTAATAAAATAAAATTAATATATATATATAAATAATAATACTCTAAAAAAATAAAGTTCAATTACAGTATGATGAGAGGATGTTCTTTTCTGGTCTCAACTGTTTGGAGTCCTAAATTCCTTCTGAATCTGAATTGCCATCTTTCTTCTAACTGTGAAGATTTTGCTGTTGTGATTCTTTTTTTTTTTTTTACATTTTATTAAATATTTTACATATAAATTTATATTATTACACGTTCATACCATAAACTACATACAGCAAGAAGAAACACAAAACAATCAGGAATTATATAAATGTGGCATTCATAGTGTTTTGGCTATTTGTATTTGGCAGCCTTGAAGAAAACATCTTTCCTATCTTGGTGCGTCTAAATTCTGAATACATATCTATCATATCTCCTCTATCAACTTAAAACATCTACCTAGACATAAAACATCTTAACTCCTAAACAACTAAGCTTAATTGTGATTCTTTTTTAAAAAGTTTGCATCTGGACAGTGGTGGTACAAACCTTTAATTAAGGCAAACAGATTTATGTGACTTTGAGGTAAGCCTGGTTTACCAAGGGAATTCCACGAAAGCAAGAGTTACCAAGAGAAACACTATCTCAAAAAAGCAACCAACTAACTAACGAGCCAACCAACCATCAAATTAATGTTTTGATGCCTTTAGAACTACATTCTTCTATTATCTGTAGATTTCATCTTTTCAAAATGTCACATGTCTTAAGATTCATACTGCCATATTCTCATTATTTTATGTTGTCTTTGTTCTAGTTTCTTATCTTTGTCTTCAAGCTGGCAGATTCTGTACTATTCTCAATTCAATCTACTGATGAGACTGCATTTCAGAGTGTTGTTTCTTCAGCTTTTCTGTCTCTTTGTTGAATTCTTCTTACATAGTTTACATTGCTTTGCTTATTCCATTTCGCAGATTGTGTTCTTAATATGGAGTATTTTTCACATTGATTTCTTTCACTTACTATATTTTGAGTTCTCTGCAGTTTCATCTAACATACTCTTACTAGATGCCATTACTGTGGGATGAGTTTTTGGATGACTTATGGTGCCTTGTTTTTCATGCTTATGTCACTGTCTTGGGATTTACACATCTGTGGTTATTTTTTTTTTTTCTTGGAATTTGAACTTATCTGATGTATTCTTTCAGTTGAACTGTTTTCAGTGTTCAAGAAGGACTTGGATATAGCAGAGTTGAAGTGCTAGTTCAGATAATAGTTCCTCAGTCCAAGAGTCCAGGGTGCCTTGTGAGAGCTCTGTATTATTCCCTGAGTAGACTATTAACTGTGAGAACAACCACAGCTGTTGGATATTACCACCATGCAAATGTGTACTAGGCAATTAACAACAATGGCCCCTTTGACTTCAATAGCTGTTGGAAGATAAACAAGGATGGTATGGAGTGTACTGGGATGTTAGTTAATAAGGTTAGGACTGGGAGGAAAAGGAGATGTGTGAGAATAGGGATTAAATATTAGATTGACTTTTAAAGGAAAAATCATCAAGGTAGGTCAGAAAGCTGGAAGGGGAAAGGGGATACCATTCGTGTTCTTCAGTTTTAGAGTTTGTTAAAGATTGTTTATAATTGAGAAGTGAAAACATTGGGCTGGAAAGAAGTCTCAGCAGTTAAGATCAGTGGCTGCTCTTCCAGGGGACCCAGGTTCAATTCTGTAAATTGCACCCTCATATGGACATACACATAGGTAAAACATCAATGCACATGAAATAAAAAAAATTCACACCCCCAAACACAAACAAAACAAAAAACCAGAAGCCAGGCATGGTGGCACATGCGTTTAATTCCAGCACCGGGGAGGTAGAGCCAGGTTGGATCTCTGTGAGTTGAGGCTGTTATATAAATAAACCCTGTCTCCCTTCCTCTCCCCTCCCCTCTAAATCTCCCTCCTTCCTTTTCTTGTCTCTCTTGTGTATCTTCTCATTTCTTCCCAATCACTCTGCTTCCTTGCCTCTTCTTCAATACCTTCCTTCATTTTCTTTCCTTTTAATTCTCCAGAAGTCATTGCTAAAGTTGATGTACAGAGCGTCTAGTTTTAAAGCAAATTACTTGCTACATAATCATTTTATTTTTTGGTTGTGATTATTTACTATTCACTCCTGCATAAGTGTCTTAGAATGGTTTTGCTTTGATTCTGGTATATATTCATATTTCCAGAACCCAGTTTTTGTGTCAAGCACAAACTTTCATATAAAAACAAAAATATAAAGAAAGCAATTACTTCTAAGGAAGCATTAGCTCAAAGCATAATGCTTCCCTTCCCCACTTATACCCAACGTAAGATCCAGAGACAAGCTCTTTTCTGGTATTTTACACCTTATATTTGGCCAGTCTTCTTTAACCCGTTTTCTTCTTCTCAGTTCTAGAGGAGGCCTCATGGGGGAGCTGCTCTCTCACTGTACCTATGCCAGAGCGCTTGTCTCTAATAAGGACTGACCTTTAGGGATTGGAAGGAAACATGACTTTTGCTTCAGAGACAAAGATTCCTGCTTGTTATTTTCCTGCAAGTGTCTTTATTGTTTTTTTCTGAAGGAAGAAGTGTTTAAGTTTACATTTTACTTTAGCAAAATAAAATCCACAAATAAAAACCAAGATTTTACTTGCTGAACATTGAAATCAAGGATAATTTCAAGTATTTATCCCCACCCACAAATGGGTTTTCCACAAAACGTCTTTAGAAATAGTTCCTTATACATCAATTCTGTTATAATAGCACCAATTTATTTATAATCTTAAAATGTTGCCAGGATCAGAAGATGAAAATGAATCTTGTGGGCTAACATGCCAATTAATTTATAAACACAAATCTTATCTGTTTATTTTTTAAAAATAAATAAGTTTCCAGGGGGAAAGCAAATAGAAACTAATTTGATGTACCTTGTTGCTGCAAAAAATGTATTTATCTGGCTTTCAATCAGTTGGAGATTTCTGTGAATCCATATTTTGGTGCAGGTCCAAGTCAGTGATGATTATTGTTCCTATGGATGTCCCAGGGCACCAAAGAACCCCAGCACCCACTGAATCATAAAAAAGAAACAACAGTTTTGCAGATTGCTTTTCTGAGTCTATATTTTCTGTTTGATTTATCTGTTTAAATAAAACCTTTTATAAGATTACACACTACCTTTTTTGTGTCCCCCTATTTCTAATAGGGAAAACTGAAATCTAGGAAAGGAAATGGTTTTATTCTTGGGGTTAATTAAAAACAAACTGTTTGAAAATCTTTAAGTTAACATTTATTTCCTAATATTTAGTTTCTGGTCATCCTAAGGTTTCTGAATGTGTGGACATTCATTCTATCATAATATGAAAATATTTCTCTGGATCAGTGAAGTGGCTCAGTGAATAAGGGTGCTTGCAGCCAAGGCTGAAACTCTGAGTGTGATGATGCCCAAAAATTATATGGTAGAATGAAAAACAAAACAACAAAAAAAAGTTCAGGAAGTTGCCCTCTGGCTTCCACATGTATGTCATTGCATGCCCACCCCATGTAAGTAAATAGAGAAATATAGTAAAATTAAAAAGTACAAAAAAGAATACTCTTCTATTAAGACTTAGTTATCAGTCTTAATGCTCCAGAGAAAGGAGTAAGCTATTGCTTAAGAGAAGTCCCTACCACGAAAGGCAAGAAGTTAAAATACATTCTTTTTAAATGGATTCTGGAAAAAGAAGTAAAACTGATGTACAGGAAGGTGATATAAATCCATGATCTTGACCTCCCTCTGTTGAAGCTCAAGAGCTAGAGCTGGGAAGCTATTACATAATCCAAACCAAATGCACAATGCCTTTTTACCTCTTTCCTTGTTTTGAGCACTGCAGGTAGTGCGGAGGCTGTAGCCCAGCAACACTAGAGGAAGGCAGATAAATAGATAAACTTGGCTTTCCATTGCCTGTACAAGGTATGTGACAGGTCCTGAAATTTCCAGACATCCCCTGTTCTGGACAGTTTTATGTCAGCTTGACACAGGCTAGAGCTATCTGAGAGGAGGGAACCTCAATTAAGAAAATGCCTCTATAAAAGCCGGCTGCAGGCAAGTCTGTAAGGCATTAAAAAATAACTTTTGAGATATTTTTCACTTGAAGGTAACCTTAATGTTACTAAATTCACAAATATGCTAATTTTTATTACCTAATTTTAGTTATCTAAAACTTGTATTACAGATATATAGGAATGCCTACAGCAGTTGAAGCAGACATCTAAAGTATTGCCCTCCAGTAATGTGAGAGCAGAGTCACCTCTGCCTTTGGCAGGCAGCTCAAGATCAACCTTGTCAGGAAACATTGACCCTTTCTTGTATACCCAGAATTATTTTTATTGTTGGAAAGATTGTATCGAGCTACCTTTTTCTTAAATGATTGAGCTTGTCAACAAGAGTAATGGAAAGGGAAAGCGGAAATTGTCGAAATTAGAGAGGTTTGAAAATGAAAACTAGGTACTAAGTGATATGAATATCACCCATGCACATGGAAAATATAGGTTGGAGAAGCCAGAGATTCATTTTGTTTTGAATTAAATCTGTTTTTAGACAGTTTTACATATGTATGCAACACATATTGACCAGTCTTACCCCACTTCCCTACCACCTCATTCAATCCCCTCTGCTCCTCATAAATCTCTCTCATGTCCATGACTAAGAAACCAGAATTTTTAGTGTTGCTTTGGAGGTGGGGGTCATTATATGTGCATCCACCCTACAGTCAAGTTGTTCTTTGCCTTGTAGCCTGGGGTGGCTCTATCTGGCTTAGAGGAAGACTGTTAGCTTTGAGGCAGTGGAGTCTTAGAGAAGAGAGTAAATATCTTTGCATTCTAAACCTATATGTTTACTTTCCAGATGTTGTGGTGTGGGTTTGGAAAGAGGAATGATCAAAGTATCCTTAGCTAGTGAATGTCACAATAAGCATGGACACCTAAATGCCAATTTTCTGTTTCTGTTATGTGCTCAAGAAGCACTCCCAGCTGGGCACAGTGGCGCACGCCTGTAATCCCATCACTTTGTGAGGCACAGACAAACTCTGTGAGTTTGAGGCCAGCCTGGTCTACAGAGTGAGTTCCAGGACAGCCAAGGCTATGCAGAGAAACCCTGTTTCAAAAAACAAAAGCAAAACAAAACAAACAAAAAACAGAAAAGTAAATCTGTGCTCTCAAGTACATACATTTATAGCAACTTAGTAGTTTTTGTCATAAAATAGTTGAAATTATAATGTATCATTTTATTATATCTCCCTCCATTTAACCATCTAGATTATAAATTCCATTAAGATCAAGAAACTGAGCACAGGCAAAAGAGCCAATAGTAGGCCCATAACTGCCAACACCCTCCCAGGCATCCTACTGGGGGCCCTGATGACATCAGCAGCATATGTTACTACTGAGGGACATGTAGACTTTCATGGTCTGTACTACAGTCTAAAGTCACATTCACAGAGCCATGTCTGGGTTCAAGGCCCTACTGCAGCCAGGGTGTGTGTTGATGTCCATGGTCTGAGTTACCTACCACCAAAGGCTTTGTGGAGGCTTGTGGTTAGTGCTACCACCTGAAGCTATGTGGATGTCTGTAGGCCATGCTATAGCCAATGGGCCATACTGATGTGAGTGGCCTACCCTGCCACCTAAGGCCATGTTGATGTCTGGGGTCGGGTGGCCTCCAAGGGCTTTGTCTGGGTTTGAATCCTACTGCATCATGGGGCTGTGTTTGTTGTCTATGATGTCACTAGAAATTGTGGAGGTTCATGATCTGTTCTCCTGCTGACTGTGACGATCAAGGAGGCTACTTTTGCTGTGATATTGATAACTGCAGATGCACAGCTGAGAGGGAGGGACATAGAAGGCTTCTATGACAACTTCTACCCCTCTAGGTCTCCCCAAAGACAAACAACAACAACAACAAATTAGCAGTCTAGCCACTGATGAGAACTCTCAAAAAAAAAAAAAAAGTGACTGAGATGCTGAAGAGGAGCTTTCCACAACTGACGGCTTCTGGAGAGGGTGCAGGTAGGGAAAGACTCAGTACTATTCTATTTAAGGGCAGGCCACTGACATTGAGTATGCTACAGTGAGTATATAGATAACACAAAACGGACTCTCTTTTCTTTTTTTTTTCCTTCTTTTGTGGAGGAGGTCACAATGGGAGGTGGGGCTTGGAAGGACTGGGTAAGGGATTATGCTTGGGTGCATGCTGTGAAACTCCTGAATGTTTTGTGGAAAGAAAGTTTAAAAAGAACAAGCCTTAGAAAAGAAAGAGTTCCTTTAAATAGAAAAAGAATACTGTATCTTATTAAGAAAGGTATGAAAATGTCTAGTGAAAGGCTTAGCACATAGTCAGCACTGAATAACTGTAATATATGATCATTACCTTCTTTTCAGAGTCACAAAACTATATCGTTTGCCGTCACACAAACCTGTGATAATTTTTAAAATCCACTCTATGGCATCTAAAAGATTTATAGCATTTTAAAATTCAGATTCCTTGTTGGAGAAGTCAAATACATTCATTGAATTGTTGTAAGAAGCCTGTGAGAAGTGTCTGATGGGGTAGAAGACCAGATAATTCAGTTTTACAATTAAGCTTAGTTGTTAAGGGGTTAAGATGTTTTTAGGTCTAGATAGATATTTTAAGGTGATAGAGATGAGATATAATAGATATTGATTTTCATTCAGAATTTTAGATGCACCAAGATAGGAAAGATGTTTTCTTCAAGGTTGTCAAATACAAATAGCCAAAACACTATGACTGTAACATACATATAATTCCTGATTGTTTTGTGCTTCTTCTTGCTGTAGGTAGTTTATTGTATATAGGTGTGATAGTATAAATGTATAAGTAAAATATTTAATAAAAAATTAAAAATTAAAAATAAGCCTGTGATATAATGCATATAGAAACTCCAGTCATTGATTAGGTAAACAGCAATGACTGAGTGCTTCCCTTTTCTATGTTCCTTATTATTTTTTATACGTACATGCTTTCCAAGTTCAAAAGGCTACAGAGATGCTATATTGGTTTCCTGCAACAGTTATAGCAAAGGAAACAAACTGTAATTTCTTTCACACAATTCAACTTTATTCTCTTACATTTCTGGAGGTCAGAAGGCTAGATTGAGACTAGGTAGTCAAGGTGTGAGTGATTCTGGTCATTCATATACGATCTAGGGTAGAATGTGTTGGCTTTTCTTCTACAGTTCCTAGAGGATGCCTACAGTACTTGGCTCATTAGTTCTCCATCACATCACTTAATTCCATCTCTCATTCTCTGATTCTGACACTGGGGCTTTCCTCTTTCACATCTAAATATTCTTGTTATTTCATTAGTTATACCCATATAATCCAGGGTACAAAACTTTCAATCTTAAAACCCATAATTACATCCACAGAGAAACTTTTTGTTGGATGACATAACACAGTCACAAATTTGAGGTTACTAAGGGACACAGACACCTTTGGCAGAGGAATGATGACATATTTTTTAAAAATATATTTTATTAATTTATTCGTATTACATCTCAATGGTTATCCCATCCCTTGTATCCTCCCATTCTTCCCTCCCTCCCACTTACCCTCTTCTCCCCTCCTCTACGACTGTATATGAGGGGGACCTCCTCCCCCTGTATATGCTCATAGAGTATCAAGTCTCTTCCTGGTAGCCTGTTATTCTTCCTCTGAGTGCCACCAGGCCTCCCCATCCAGGGGACATGGTCAAATATGGGTCACTAGAGTTTGTGTGAGAGTCAGTCCTTACTCTCTACTCAAGTGTGGAGAACATGTTTTTCATCACAGATAATGTCTATAAAGTATGGGTCTGTTGTGATCTGCATTTATGATGCAGAATAGGGACTGAGGAGAGATAGCTCCTTAACTGAGTCAAAGGTTCCTCTGTAGTCCTTGAAAGAAGAGATATGTAATAATCGTAGCTGGAAAAAGACCAATAAGTATCAGAATCTGAGTGCTAGTTGGACTAGTTATATTTTGTTTCAAAAATGTTTTTGAAAGCAAAGAGCAATTTTATGAATGTTTGCTGAACATCTAGAAACATACAGATGTTTGATTAAAAGAAAAACTGTCACAATCTGGACAATTTAGAGTCTACCAAAGCATATTCCTGAGAAACTAAAGGGCAAACCAAGGTGTGTTGGCAGACAAAACCCAGAAGACTGCATACAAAGGTGACTTGGAGTTTTCTTTTTTTTTTTTCTTTTTTTTTTAATCTTTTTTTTTATTATTAGTTTATTCTTGTTACATCTCAATGTTTATCCCATCCCTTGTATCCTCCCACTCCTCCCCCCCCCATTTTCCCATTATACCCCTCCCCTATGACTGTTCCTGAGGGGGATTACGTCCCCCTATATATTCTCATAGGGTATCAAGTCTCTTCTTGGCTACTTGCTGTCCTTCCTCTGAGTGCCACCAGGTCTCCCTCTCCAGGGGACATGGTCAAATGTGAGGCACCAGAGTACATGAGAAAGTCGTATCACACTCTCCACTCAACTGTGGAGAATATTCTGACCATTGGCTAGATCTGGGAAGGGGTTTAAAGTTTACCTCCTGTATTGTCCTTGGCTGGTGCCTTAGTTTGAGCAGGACCCCTGGGCCCAAATCAGCCTATCATATTGTTCTACTTGTAGGTTTCTAGGACCCTCTGGATCCTTTTATTTTGCTGTTCTCCCATGCGTCTCTCATTTAGAGTCCCAATAGGATGCCTTCCCCTCTGTCCCAGTTTCCTGGTAAGTGAAGGCTTTCATGGGACATGCCCCTTGGGCTAGTATGCAGATATAAGTGAGTATATACCATTTGATTCTTTCTGCTTCTGGGTTAACTCACTCATTATGATCATTTCTAGCTCAATCCATTTATCCACAAATTTCGGGAATTCCTTGTTTTTAATAGCTGAGTAGTATTCCATAGTGTATATGTACCACAGTTTCTTTATCCACTCTTCTACTGAGGGACACTTAGGCTGTTTCCATGTTCTGGCTATTATGAATAAGGCTGCTATGAACATGGTTGAGCAAATTTTCTTGTTGTGTGCTGGAGCATCTTCTGGGTATATTCCAAGGAGTGGAATAGCTGGGTCTTGAGGAAGCCCTATTCCCATTTTTCTGAGATAGCACCAGATAGATTTCCAAAGTGGCTGTACTAGTTTGCATTCCCACCAGCAATGAAGGAGTGTTCCTTTCTCCCCACATCCTCGCCAGCATGTGGTGTCGCTTGAATTTTTGATCTTAGCCATTCTGATGGGTGTAAGATGGAATCTCAGAGTTGTTTTGATTTGCATTTCCCTGATGACTAAGGAGGTTGAGCATTTCTTTAAGTGTTTCTCAGCCATTTGATACTCCTCTGTTGAGAATTCTCTGTTTAGTTCCAAGCCCCATTTCTCAATTGAGTTATTCGGTTTGGTGGTGTTTAATTTCTTGAGTTCTTTATATATTTTGGATATTAGACCTTTGTCAGATGTAGGGTTGGTGAAGATTTTTTCCCAGTCTGTAGGCTGTCGCTTTGTTCTCTTGACAGTGTCTCCTGCCTTACAGAAGCTTCTCAGCCTCATGAGGTCCCATTTATTAATGGTTGACATTAAGGCCTGGGCCGTTGGTGTTCTGTTCAGGAAGTTGTCTCCTGTGCCAATATGTTCCAGGCTCTTTCCCACTTTTTCCTCTAAGTGGCTTAGTGTCTCTGTTTTTATGTTGAGGTCTTTAATCCACTTGGATTTGAGTTTTGTGCAAGGTGACAAATATGGGTCCAGTTTCATTTTTTTACACATAGACCTCCAGTTAGACCAGCACCATTTGTTGAAGATGCTATCCTTTTTCCATTGAATGGATTTGGCTTCTTTGTCAAAAATCAAGTGACCATATGTGTGTGGATTCATATCTGGGTCTTCGATTCGATTCCACTGATCAACCAGCCTGTTGCTGTGCCAGTACCATGCTGTTTTAATTACTATTGCTTTATAGTACAGTTTGAAATCAGGTATGGAGATTTCTCCGGAGCACCTTTTATTGTACAAGATTGTTTTAGCTATTCTGGGTTTTTTGTTTTTCCATATGAAGTTCAGAATTGAACTTTCAATGTCTTTAAAATATTGTGTAGGTATTTTGATAGGGATTGCATTGAATCTGTAGATTGCTTTTGGTAGGATGGCCATTTTTACTATGTTAATTCTCCCGATCCATGAGCAAGGAAGATCATGCCATCTTCTCAGGTCATCTTCAATCTCTTTCTTCAGAGTTTTGAAATTTTTTTCATACAAGTCCTTCACTTGCTTAGTTAGGGTAACTCCTAGATATTTTATATTGCTTGTGGCTAAAGTGAAGGGTGTGGTTTTCCTAATTTCTTCCTCTGCAAGCTTGTCATTTGTGTATAGGAAGGCTACAGACTTTTTTGAGTTAATTTTGTATCCAGCCAATTTGCTGAAGGTGTTTATCAGCTTTAGGAGTTCTCTGGTGGAGTTTTGAGGGTCACTTATGTACACTATCATATCATCTGCAAAGAGGGATAATTTGACTTCCTCCTTTCCCATTTGGATACCCTTGATCTCCTTTTGTTGTCTTATTGCTCTGGCTAGAACTTCGAGTACTCTATTGAAGAGATATGGAGAGAGTGGGCAGCCTTGCCTTGTTCCCGATTTTAGAGGAATTTCCTTGAGTATCTCACCATTTACTTTGATTTTGGCTATTGGCTTGCTGTATATAGCCTTTATTATGTTGAGGAAAGTGCCTTGTATCCCCGATCTCTCTAAAACTTTAAACATGAATGGGTGTTGAATTTTATCAAATGCTTTCTCTGCATCCAAGGAGATGATCATGTGGTTTTTTATTCTCAGTTTGTTTATATGGTGGATTACATTGATGGATTTCCGTATATTAAACCATCCCTGCATGCCTGGAATGAAGCCTACTTGGTCATGATGAATGATATCTTTGATGTGCTCCTGTATTCGTTTTGCAAGTATTTTATTTAGTATTTTTGCATCTATGTTCATAAGAGAAATTGGTCTGAAATTCTCTTTTTTTGTTGAGTCTTTTTGAGGTTTAGGTATCAATGAGACTATGGCGTCATAGAATGAATTTGGTAATGTTCCATCCTTTTCTATCTTTTGGAGTAGCTTGAAGAGTATCGGTATTAGCTCGCCTTTAAAGGTCTGGTAGAATTCTGCACTGAAACCATCGGGCCCTGGGCTTTTTTTGGTTGGGAGACCATCGATGATTGCTTCTATTTCTGTAGGGGAAATGGGACTATTTAGCTTGTTTATCTGTTCTTCATTCAACTTTGGCAAGTGAAATTGTTCAAGAAAATCGTCCATTTCCCTTAGATTTTCAAATTTTGTGGCGTATATGCCTTCAAAGTAGGATCTTATGATTCTTTGAATTTCTTCAGTGTCTGTTGTTATGTCTCCCTTTTCATTTCTGATTTTGTTGATTTCAATACTGTCTCTCTGCCTTTTAGTTAGTTTGGCTAATGGTCTGTCTATCTTGTTGATTTTCTCAAAGAACCAGCTCTTGGTTTTGTTGATTCTTTGGACTGTTTTCTTAGTTTCTAACTTGTTAATTTCAGCCCTGAGTTTGATTATTTCCAGGCTTCTACTCCTCTTGGGTGTTTCTGCTTCTTTTTTTCCTAGGGCTTCCAGTTGTGTTGTTAAGATGCTTATGTGCGATGTTTCCAATTTCTTTTTAAAGGCACTTAGTGCTATGACTTTTCCTCTTAGCACTGCTTTCAATGTATCCCACAAATTTGGGTATGTTGTTTCTTCATTTTCATTGAATTTCAGAAACTCCTTGATTTCTTTCTTTATTTCTTCCCTGACCCAGGTGTCATTTAGCAGAGAGTTGTTTAGTTTCCACGTACGTGTAGGCTTTTTGTTATTTCTGTTGTTGTTGAATTGCAGCCTAAGAGCATGGTGATCTGATAGGATACAAGGTATTATTTCAATCCTCTTGTATCTATTGAGGCTTGCTTTGTGACCTACGATGTGATCAATTTTGGAGAAGGTTCCATGGGGTGCAGAGAAGAAGGTGTATTCTTTCTTGTTTGGGTGAAAGGTTCTATAGATATCTGTTAGATCCATTTGACCCATGGCATTGGTTAATGATGTTATTTCTCGGCTTAGTTACTGTTTCAATGACTTATCCTTCAGTGAGAGTGGGGTGTTGAAGTCTCCCACTATTATTGTGTGGGGATCGATGTGTGGTTTAAGCTTTTTTAGGAGATCTTTTACAAATGTGGGTGCCCTTGTATTGGGAGCATAGATGTTCAGAATTGTGATGTCATCTTGGTTGACTTTACCTTTGATGAGTATGAAGTGTCCTTCCTCATCCCTTTTGATTAATTTTGGTTGAAAGTCTATTTTGTTCGATACTAAAATGGCTACACCTGCTTGCTTCTTGTGACCATTTGCTTGGAAAATTTTTTTCCAACCTTTTACCCTGAGGTAATGCCTTTCATTATGGGTGAGATGTGTTTCTTGGATGCAGAAGAATGTTGGATCTTGTTTATGTACCCATTCAGTTAGTCTGTGTCTTTTTATTGGAGAATTGAGGCCATTGATGTTGAGAGATATTAATGACCAGTGACTGTTAAGAGTCTTAATTTTGACGTTGTTTCCAGTCGAGCGTTTGTGTAGTTGTGTTTTTGCCATGGGATAGTTATCTATTTCCTGGGTAGTTTTGGTTGTAGCTTGACCCTTTGGGATGGAGTTTTCCTTCTAGTACCTTCTGTAAAGCTGGGTTTGTGGATAGGTACTGTTTGAATTTGTTTTTGTCATGGAATATTTTGTTTTCTCCATCAATGGTTATTGATAATTTTGCTGGGTAAAGTAGTCTGGCCTGGCATCTGTGGTCTCTTAGGGTTTGCAGGATCTCTGTCCAGGCCCTTCTGGCTTTTATGGTCTCTGCTGAGAAGTCAGGTGTAATTCTGATAGGTTTACCATTAAATGGTATTTGGCTCTTTTCCCTTGCAGCTTTTAATATTTTTTCTTTGTTCTGCAAGTTTTGTGTTTTGATTATTATGTGGCGGGCAGTTTTTCTTTTCTGGTCAATTCTATTTGGTGTTCTGTAGGCCTCTTGTATGTTTATAGGCATTTCTTTCTTTAGATTGGGGAAATTTTCTTCTATGATTTTGTTGAGAATAGTTTCTGGGCCCTGGAGTCTGATGTCTTCTCTTTCTTCAATGCCTATTATCCTCAGATTTCTTCTTTTCATGGTGTCCTTAATTTCTTGGATGTTTTGTGTCAGGAGTTTTCCAGATTTGGCATTTTCTTTAATGGTTGATTCAATATCTGTGATTGTATCTTCTAGCCCTGAGATTCGTTCTTCCATCTCTTGGATTCTGTTAGAAAAGCTCACCTCTGTGTTGCTCGCCTTCTTCTCTGAGGTCTCACGTTCTCGTTTTTCTTCTGTCTGTGTGTTTATCATTGACTCCATTTTCATTTTCAGATCTTGAACTGATTTTTTGATTTCTTTCATCTGACTTTTTGTATATTCCTGAGTTTCTTCCATTGCCTCTTTATAGGTCTTCAGAGCTTGAACCGTTTTATTTATTTCTTTCATCTGGTTGTTCGCATTTTCCTGCAGTTTTTCCAGTTCCACTCTAGGTGCTTCTTTTATGTCTCTCACCTGTTTGTCTGCGTCTTCCTGCATTTGATTACGAATTTTATTTGTTTCCTCCATTATCATCCTCATTACTAAGGATTTGAGGTAATTTTCTTGTATGTCCGTTGTATTTGAGTTCTCTGGGTTGTTTTCTTTGGGATAGCTGGAAACTGGAGATGCCATGTTGTTTTGGGGTTTTTTGCGTATGCTTTTTCGTTGTCCTTTAGACATCTTGCCGTCTTTGTTTTTGTTGGGTAGCTTCCAGAGTTGAATGGAGGGTGTCTGACGATAGATTCACTTGTTTTCTCACGATTTCCCTAGGCTGGGAGCTCAAAGCTTCACTGGTGTGGATGTTAGGAGGTTAGCCCTGTTGTTCTGGTCTCTCACAGCCAGTGATCCTCAGCCCCCCTCTTCCATGGATCCTGCAATTGATCTGGGTCTCTGAATGAGCGTTGGGTCAGGCCAAGGTATCAACAGCCTTCTGTGTTCCCTGCCAAGTGCAGCCAGGAGCACTGGGACCGAACCACGGGCTGAACTCAGCTAGATTCTCAGGGCCTGAACCATCTGCCAAGCTCAGCTAGGGATTCTGGGCCCAAAATGCACACAGGGTCTATCCAGAATTTTTGGGCTCCGCTAGGGCCTTTTGGCCCAAAGTGCGTGCTGTGGTCAGTTATTGACTCAGGGCCCGAACTGACCACCAATCTCAGCCAGGAATTCTGGATTCAAACTGCACACTGTGTCCAACCAGAGTCTTAGAGCTGGTGGAACCGAGAGCTCTGTCCAGCCTGTGCCACAGCAGGAGAACTGCGGCTGCTCTGAGTTAGCGCCAATGGTGGAACCAAGTGCTCTGCCCAGACTGTGTCACTGCTGGGGAGCTGCCACTGAGCTGAGGTGGCGCCTAGGGTGGAACTGAGTGCTCGGCCAGGCCTGCGCCACAGCAGGAGAACTGCAGCTGCTCTGAGTTAGCGCCTGTGGTGAAACCAAGTGCTCCGCCCATACTGTGTGACCGCAGGGGAGCTGCCGCTGAGCTGAGGTGCTGCCTAGTGTGGAGCAGCGTGCTCAACTAAGCCTGTGCCACAGCAGGGGAGCTGTGGCTGGAGCTGAGTTAGTGCCTCAGGCAGAATTGCTTGCTGGGCCGGGCCAGTACCCGGGACTCTGGGGCCGAACTGTCTGCCGAGTCCAGTCTGGGTCCAAAGGCTCCACGCGACCCAAATCCTGCCCCGAGTCCCCTCTCCCGCAGCAACTCCCACCAGCCACCACACCAATCGCCTCCACCGGAAGGCTATGAGCTGCAAACCTCAGCCGCCGCTGCTGGTGCCGCTGGTGCTGCTGCCTCTGCTGCTGCCGCTCCGATCAGAGAAAAACCACGCTCCTCCCGTGTGCAGGGGCACGCAGGTCCTCCGCACCCTGGTCCCTCCGAACCGTGAAGCACTCCCGCTGCTGTGATGTTCGGACCTCGGTGTTCCTGGCTCAGAAATCTGTGCAATTCCCTGAATTGTTCACTGGAGCCTCCAAACGCGGTCCACACTGCTCGCCGCCATCTTGGATCCTCCGACTTGGAGTTTTCTGTGTGGACAATAAAGGTCAGTACTTCCTGACAAGGTTGATTTTGACCTGCCTGCCAAAGGCAGAGGAGGGGATACTTTAGATATCTGCTTCAACTTTCTGTAGGCAATCCTATATATATGCAATATCATATCATGAGACAGAGATTTCTTCCTTTCTGACCTGTGTCCTATTTCCTTCTTTGGTCTGTATAACCAAAATAGGGTTTTTTCACTTTGTTCCAGATTTCTGTATTTCCTTCCCCAACCCCTGCCAACCTCAGCTGGACATAGGACTACATTACTTGTTTTCTTCTTTCAGTTTATCCTACATCCACAAATGTGACAATGTATAATGAAGACTTTACTTAGAATTTTATAGCAAACATGTGAAAGGGAATTCATGCCATAAAATCAGCAGCAAAATCTGAAAAAAAATTAGGATTGATCATTTCTGCTTTTTCTCAATATCCTTTCCACATGCCATTATACCTTTGATTATTGATACCTTGTGTCTTTTATTCCACATTATATAGATCCTATTTTCTATAAATATGGAGGAGTTTATACCAGGATAGCAGGTGATTCCTCTAGGAGCTACAGCTGTGATGTGGCCATAGCCTTCAATGGGAATCATGAGAAAACATATCCCCAGCCCCTGTCTTAATTACGCCATGTGTTGTCATTAATCTTTTGTCTTCTGAATCTCCAGTTTTAGTACATAAATTTTGAACATGATTGAAAATGTTAATTTTTTCCTTGAGTTTCTCCTTTCCTCCTTCTTTTTAGATTGTTGAAAATCTAGTCATAAAAGTGGAATAGAAAATACAGACAAGTAAAGGAAGTTGAAATCTAGTTTTAAACTGCCTATAACACATGCAGGGATAAAGACAGAGCAGATACAGTAGAGATTGAAGGAATGTTCAACCATTAACTGGCCCAACCCACCACCCATCCCATGGAAGAGAACCCATGATACTATTAATGATACTCAGCTATGTTTGCAGATAGGAGCCTAGCAGAGTTGTCCTCTGAGAGGCCCCACCCAGCAGTGGCTGGAAATGGATGGCAGAGACTCACAGCCAAACATTGGGAGATGTGTAGGGAGTCTTGGGGGAAAAGGGGGGGGGATGACTTGTAGGTGACAGGAGTTTTACAAGAAGACCAATAGCACCAAATGACCAGAGCCCAGAAGGGCTTACTGAGATTGAAACACCAACCAAGGCCCTCTACATAGATGTAGCCAATGAGCAATTCAGGCTTCATGGGGCACTCTAGTAACAGGAGCAAAGGCTGTCTCTGACATGGATTCTCTTGCCAGCTTTTCAATTATTTGCCAGGCCATAGGGGAAGAGTATATATTCAGTTCTGATAGGACTTGATAAGCTGGGGTGGGTGGGAATGGAGGAATAGGGGATGGAGAGTGGCACTGGGAAGTGAGGAGGGATGGGTCTAGGACCGAGATGTAAAGTGAATAAATAAATATGTTTTAAAAAAGACTGCAGAATCCACTAAGAACCTTGTATTCCAAGTAAATCCCAGCTTCCTCTAGGCAGACCATATATTAACTGAAACCTTTACAGGCTATCTTGTCTTTAAACTAGAAAGTAAATCATTCTTGATGAAAAAAAAGGAAGAGGATGATTAAAATCTCAGGTACCAATTCAATGTAGTTAGAAAGAAACCAGTTCTAAATGCAGTTCCATGGAGGCAGGAAGTCAGAAGAGCAGAAGCCATTCAGAATTCTGACAGCAGATGGAACAGAAAACTCAAGTGTGGCTATTCTAGCAGAGTAGTAGATCTCAGTAATGAGCCTAAATGAGAGAGGCCATGAAAGTCATCCCATAAAGCGAGGAAAGAAGACAGACCAGAAGTTCCTTTTGCCTGTGGGCATGGGAAGAAATGGCTTTTAATTACTGTTTGTATTTGGTACACATTGTGAGATACTTGAAGAGATAAAAGAGACTTACCAGCCCTTAACTGAAATCTAAGCTTTTTACTGCTGTCCCCTCCCTGCTGTACCTCCTCCCTTTCACCTCCCTTGCATTGTGATGATCTGTTGGGCATGTCAGTCACCTGGACAATGGCCTCCTCTGACTATAACCACTTAATAGTTGTGTATAATGAAAACTGTAAATTTTAAAAAATAAAATGTGTATCTACCTTGGCAAAAATAAAAAAGATAAAAAGGCAAGCCCAGAAATCTTAGATTTTCTCCTGTATGGGCTTGCACATTTTATTTAAAAATATATAAAATCTTCATGTAACTAATAAATAGAAATATTAATAATAGTTCTTATGAAAGTGACAGGAAAATGCTAGGTGATAGAATAGGAGGAAAGCAATGCCATTTTGAACCTGTCTTTTCTCTGGTCTATCCTGAATTTCCCCAACAAATACACTATGCCAGAATGAGTGATATATCATGTGTCTAGCAATTTTTACTAGAAGAAATGTCCTTGCTAAGCAGATAGTTGCTTTTCCTCCTTTGAAATAGAAAGCTCTATGGAAATAGAAAAATATAATTTGCAATAACCTTGTACCTATGACTATTTGGATAAAAGTACCAGGGAATAAAAACAGATTAAATTTGGGGTCTGCTATCAATGCATTTAAACCTTAATATGAATCCACCTCAACATCTTTTGAGACTGTCTCTTCAATTTAATTATATTCTTTTATATCATTTAAATGTGAGACTGAAAGAGAAATTCAGCAACTTGGTCAAAACCTCAGATGGGGCTGCTGAGCAATCCTGAGCAATTTCCTCAGTAAGCTCAGAGGAGCTCTCTGCTGTTAGACACATGGATACAATGTAAACTTTCTACAGACAAATTTGTGTGAAGATTCCAGAGTGTGGTAACAGTGAGAGCTATTTTGAAAGTCAGTTAAATTTTATTTTAAAATAATATCACCCCAGGCCTCTTTCAAAGCCTTTACTAGCTATGTGTAAAGGTTACTGAATCACTGTTGGGACTATTTTCACAGCAAAATGAGTGCACTCTGGACTTCCTGGGCATTGATTCCTTAGTTGGTTGGAGTCTCTATTTGTGAATTAGGCCATAAGAATACAGTTTAGGGTAAAGGTTTCCAGAGTGAGGGTGTAGAGTTTGGGGGAGTGTACCTATTTTCTATTTGTGATGATTCCTGTCTAACTTGCATGGGTATAGGCTCCTAGCAAGTGAAGAAGTCATGTTAAGCTAAACTGAGTTGTTTTCTTGAGAGTGTATTTTCTTTTTCCCTTTAATGACTTGAAATGGGAAATCTGAGAAGAAAAATATGTTTCTCTTCCTGCTTTGTCTTATTTACCATTTAATTCCAAGGAGCTAAAAGAGAACAGTACAGGGCCTGGAGAAAAGAAAGTACAGCGTTAGGTCTCAGGATTGGCAGTTAACTCTAAAAGGTGACAAGGACAGCCTACCCAGGAAATCCATCTCTGCAGCATCTTCTCTCTGGGCTGATGCTATTCTCTCTTAACTTTCTTAAATTAACCATACTTCTAGAAGGCAGCCTCTTCTTGACAAAGCTTAGAAATCAAAGAGAGAAAAGTCCTCACTACTTCCTTCATTTAGCATTAAATAATTCTTTGCTTAAGTCCTCCCTACAAAAGGTTCCATAGAATCAAAAAATTCTTGGAGCCATCTGGTGGGCATAAAGGATGTGGCAACATGACAGGGTACTCTGTATCAGGAGTGGGACTCAAAGCTTTACCCAATTTCATGGTCTAGCATTTCCTAGTTGTAGCCAGTTCCATAAGAATCTGGAATGGGATAAATTTCAAATTGTTCCAGATTAATATGGCATCATCATGTTCTCATAGATTTGGGGCCACCAAATACAAAGATTATAAGTTGGAATGTTTATGTGAGAGAGACAATTCTCATCATATATGGAGGATATGCAGAGCTGCTGCCCTTACACATTTCTCCTGAGAAGTGAAATTATATAATTTGAAAAAAACCCTCTTAAATTATTTCACCATGATTTACTATTAAACATACAGAGAGGGCTGTTTAGAGCATTAAATAAAGATAAATAATCCGGGGCTAGAGAGATGCCTCAGAGGTTAAGAGTGCTAATGGCTCTTCCAAACGTCCTGAGTTCAAATCCCAACAACCACATGGTGGCTCACAAACCATCTATAATGAGATTTGGTGCCCTCTTCTAGTGTGCAGGTGTACATGCAAGCAGAAATAAGTAAACCTAAACAAAACAAAACCACCCAAAAACAAAGGCCTTAAAAAAATAAATACTCCAGAGAAAATGGAACCATCCAGTGGAAGAGCTTCCTTACTTCAGAAAGAAGTCTGTATTATCACAATTGACTGCCTTAATGAGGTTGAAGCAAAACTAATAGTATTGGTTCCATAAATCAATTCTACTCACTGTCAGCCAAGGCCTGCGCAAGACCAGTGCTTGTAAGCTAGAGCATGTCTCTGTATACAAAGTCCCTAAGCCACTGCAGCATGGTATAAAGTTAGATGTTGGGTAGAAAATTAGGCTGGTTTCAGGCCAAAAGGACTTCACTGCCAAAACTGGCTTGGTGGGCCATTACTTTGAGAGTTGTTAAAGACACGGAGGTGAGCTTTAGGTCTGTATTCTACAAAATACTGTAAACAATTTCATGTGCTTTCATATGGATTCTGACTAAGGGTCTTACAGACATTGTGTCTTAATTTCTAGGCCAGGACATTCTATCACCTCTTTCCAAAGTCTATACTTAGAGTACTAATTGGAAAAATGGAATCAGAATGATTTCCAGGTAGCAGTGTTATTTGGGTGTCAGACAGTTCTTCATTTGCTCTCAAAGTTTGTTCCTAATACTTTCAGCTGCACTCGCCCTGGCAGGACTGCTTCACCAGGCCACAGGGGGAGAGGAAGAGCTCTTTCCTGATGCAACATGATGATCTGGGATTGGGGCGGGGTGCTGCTCTTTCCTGAGGAGTAGGGGAGGGGAATGGGAGAGGGAGTGTGGGACTGGGAGGAGAGGAGAGAGGGGCTATGACTGGGATGTCAACTGAATAAATAAATACATTAATAATAAGAAAAAATTACTTTGGGCTGTACATTCCATATGGAAGTTCTTCTCACCAGGTTTTTTCATGCTGAGGAATAGAGCCTTGCTGATACATTCCTGGGTTTTACATAACATTTTGCACCAATTTCACTCAATTAAAATTAAGAAACCACATTTATGCGTCAACTTTAGTATTCTCTCTCTCTCCCTCTTTCCCTCTCTCTTTCATTATTTATGCCAATGATGAAATCCAGAGACTTGTCACAAAGCTTTATCTCCAGCCTCTTTAGCTCCTCTACTCTGATATTTCTTATATAGACTTACATGCTATAAAGGGAAAGCTCTTTTGTGTTCTGTAAGACTTTCTCCAGGTACATTTCTTTCCTTAGCACATAAGTAATAATTGGAATCTTAATTTAATATAGAGATTAAAACACAGACAATTCAGGAGCTATCTGAATGTTGGGTATATATTTTACACATTTGATTACTTGGAGGCATCTAGTATGTACTTAATGTGGGTACAAATGTTTGTTCTCTGAATTAATAAACAGAATAGAGCTAAAAGTCTTTTAGAGTTAGCATATCCTTATGAATCTTTACAATTAGTACTAGATGACATAATAAAAGCTCACAATAAATTGTTTCGTCCTATGAGACTCTTATGAAAGTATCTCTTCTGTTATTTGAAGGTAATATTTTTTAAAATTCACCAAATACAATTATATGTAGTCAGTAATTTCTTTATATTAAATAGGCTTAATTTTTAAAATTCAGTATTATTTTTGTAATACCTTTTTGGTGTACTCTTCATTGTCCCTTAACTCCCATAGCCTAAATAATGATAATGAGAAAATAGCATTGAATATTATTTCCTTGATGAATGGGTTAGATAACCATGCAAAGTATTTTGTAGCCATTTACAATATTGAGTTTTTATTTTTATGCTAACATGAGGCAAAATCCTGGATTACAAAGATCACAAATGATGTCTGTTTTTCCATTACTGTTTTTGTATGTTCATCTTCAAAAACAGAAGCCTATCTCTAAATAAAGAGTTCCATTCAATTACTTTTCCAGAAATGAGCCCCCTGGTAGGTTATCCAATGCTAAGAGGTGATCACTGAACACACACATATGTATACAAACAATACTAAATGAGCTCAGCTAGTTGAATATATATATATATATATATATGTGTGTGTGTGTGTGTGTGTGTGTGTGTGTGTGTGTGTGTAAAATTATGAATGAATAAGTCATGAATTTGAGGGAGAGTGGGTGCATAAGGAAGGAGTTAGAGGCGTAGAGAATGGTATATAAATGATATAAATACCTTGCTCATGTACAAAATTATCTAAAAAATCAAATAAATGAAGAGCATACAAAGAGAAAATTACAGAAGCATGACTAGCAGGTAGAGGAAACAACATGGAAAATACCTAGAGTTGGACAAGTATATTCAGACAACTAGGATACATTTGCAAATTGTTTAGAAGATAGGATTAAATTAGCAAGTAATTTGCTATAAAATTGTTGAGAAATTTTAGTCTCATTCTGGAAAATAAATTTATTCTGTCTAGATATGGGGTAGTCAAACTATGGTCCCTGAGCCAAGTCCAGCTGGAATATTTTTTATTTCTGCAAATAAAATTGTATAATACAACAAAGCTCATAAATTTGCATATTGTTTATAGTTATTTTAATGCTAAAAACAGCAAAATTGAGCAATTCTGATGCAGGCTAAATGGCCCATAATGCTCAGAATATTTGCAACATGGTTATTTACAGAAAATACCTTATAAAGGGAAGTTAAAAATGTTTGAGCAGAGGTTTGACAAGGTCAAAATGACAACTGACAATTATTATAGAAGTTATAGACAGGAAATTTGAGAATGAATTATCTGGAAACTTTTGAATAAATCTGAATTTTGAAACTTGAGGCAGAGACATTGGTACATAGAAAGTAAGGGTTCAAAGTGTTGTATCAGTAGATTCAACTCCACTTGACAATATTATAATGTGGAAGACTTTAAAAAGTATTAGACCATTGGGATTTCATTCCTGAGACACCAACTGTATGTTGCTGTGAAGTAAACTAGATCACATAATGAAACCATCATATTTAAGAAGCAATTTGAGCATGTCCCTGGATGTATTAGCTTTGCCCTGCCAGTAAATATCAAGGTAGAAATGTGTAGTATGCTGGAGTCTAGAGCTCATAAGAGGGAGTAGGAATTAGGTAATAGGAAATTAAGGTTACCAATATGTAGAA
Organism: Acomys russatus; assembly: GCF_903995435.1. Classification (NCBI taxonomy): domain Eukaryota; kingdom Metazoa; phylum Chordata; class Mammalia; order Rodentia; family Muridae; genus Acomys; species Acomys russatus. The sequence goes on along the minus strand of NC_067169.1, from coordinate 117,406,837 downwards.
AATTTTTTTTGTGTCACCATGTATTAATTATGTACACTTATGGGCCACATTATAAAAATTTCATACATGCAAATAACACAGTTGGTTATGTTAGCACCTATTATATTCTTTTTTTGATTAATTTATTCTTGTTACATCTCAATGGTTATCCCATCCCTTGTATCCTCTCATTCTTCCCTCTCCCCCATTTTCCCATTATTTCCCTCCCCTGTGACTGTTCCTGAGGGAGATTACCTCCCCCTGTATATGCTCATAGGGTATTCTTATTCTCCATTCTTCCAAATTATTTTTCTAGTTTCTATGGATTTCCTACTACATTCTTTTTCTTCCTTCCTCTAGATTCTATAAGTGAGCCCAAACTTTTGATAATTGTTTTTTCTGAATTTGGCTTATTTTGTTTAATGTTATGACACCTATTTCCACACATTCCCTGTAAATTATTTATTACTAGTCTTTTAATGAATCAATAATACTTCTTTGTCATCCTGACAATTCTATTGTAGATGACATCTAGGCTGATTTCATTAATTGGTTTTTATATATAGTGCAACAGTAAGTATGAGTATGCTAGTATCACTATTGTATGGTAACTTTGATTCCTTTCGGTATATTCTCAGCAGGATATTACTGTAACATATAGAAATACTATGCTTAGTTTTTAAAAGAACATCCATACTAATTTCTATAGCAGTTGAACTAATTTATTTGTATTCTCACCTACAGTGTGTAAGTTTCTTTTTCAACTTATTCTTAACAACAAGTTTTTTTCTTGCTTAGGGTGAAATGATATCCCAATATACTTGTTATTTACATTTCCCTAATAGCTGAAGAAGATGGATTTTAAAATAAATTTATTAGCTATTTATATTTCTTTGTTTGACAAGTATCTTTTAAATTTTTTCATTCATTAATGGACGTGTTCCTTTGACGCTAATATTTGTTCATTCTTTATACATCCAGGATGTTAATTCTCTATTGTACCATAATGCCATAAAGGCTATTCTTGACAAATTTGTACTCAATATCATCTGAATGGGGACAAACTGAAAGCATTTCCCCAAAATTCAAGAATTAGATAAGGGTGTCTCTTCTCACCACTCTTATTCAATACAATACATTAATTTTTAACCACACTAATTATGTAAGAGAAAGAAATAAAAAGGATACAAGCAGGAAAAAGACTTAAACTTATCTCTATTTGCAAATGATGTGATCTTATACTTAGAAGACCGTAAAGAATGCATCAGAAGAGTCTTGTACCTTAGCACTTTGAGGGAGGTAACAGAATGCATGATCAGTACAAGAACACAACAGCTTACTGCGCACTAATTACAAACATGCTGTGGAAAAAAATCAAGGAAGCAACCTCATTACTTATAACCTCAAATGCACACACACACACACACACACACACACACACACACACACACAGTGGAATAAACTTAACCAAGTCAAAGACCTGGCCTCTGTAGTGAAACCTACAAAATAAGATAGAAATTGAAGAAGACAATAGTTGTTTAAAAGACCTTCCATGCTCATAGGTTGACAGAATTAATAATGTGACAATGTGTGCATTATAAAAATTTACCTAGATTCTATACAATCTTCACTGAAATTCCAATGGTTTTCTGTATTAAAAGAGAAAAAGAATAATTCTAAATTTTATGTAGAGACACAAAAGACCCTAAATAGCCCAAAAATCGTAGACTCAAAGAACATTGCTCGATACACCACAATACCTGATTTCAAATTACACTACAGAGCCTGATGAGTGAAAACAGCATAGCATTGAGATAAATACATGAAAAAGACTCCTGAAACCAAAAGAAAAAGTTCACTATTCTGAGAAGGGAATATTAGCAAATAACCACATTTGAAATAGAATAGAAAAGGAAACAACGAAAATAAATTAAAGTGGCCCGAGAGTTGTAAGAAAATGCAATGCTATAAGCTGCTCTGGAGGCTAAGAGAAGACATGAAAGCATGGGTAAATTGTCAGCAGAGACAGTAGCTTTAGAAATGTGTGGAAACATGAGGAATGAGATACTAACTTTGGATTTTCCTTAACTCATAGACTTTTAGAGAAAGGATTTGGTGAAAAGAACCATATAAGTCAGGCTTTTACTCCTAGATTATATGGCCCAAATAAGGAAGTTTGATTCCCTGGAATGCCAATAAGACATATTGAAAGAATGATGGCATACTTCTAAAACTCCATATGTGTACTCAAGATGAAAGAGAACTCCCTTTATCAATAAAGCGTCTCATGTGACTGGCATACACAGAGGTGCTAAGGAAAGCAATGAAAATTGAGCTTTTGCATAAGAATGCTGGGCCTGACCAGCATCCCTCTTCCAAGAAACTCTTACATTTCACTGATCTTAAGCCGTGTTCATTTTGCAATTTTGTGAAATACTGCTTGGGGGCCTTCACATGTTTATTGCATCCCCTGGAAATAGCTGATTTTCTAATCTGCCTTGCTCAAAGGCCAATTGGGTCAGATTGCATTGTGCTGGTCACTTGAGAACAAGAAAGAATCAGTTGGGTCATAGAAGAGCAGACAGCATAAACTGTCATTATGCAGCATAAATTAAAGTTGCAGAAGTTCTGAGGAAATGATCACATGGGAGGCATAAGACAGCTGAATTTATATCCCAAACTCAGATATGTTCCTGGCTTTGAAATTGGAATGTCTGAAGACTGTCTGAATATTTCTCCAGAGAGTCAAACTGGAACTGATGGGGTGGGAAGGCGGGGGAGTTACAGGGAAGCAGAATTTCAGCTTGCCATATGGAAGAGCTTTTAGGCTTCTAGGACACACTATTCCAGGAATGCTTAAGAATACTAATTGGAAAGCTAGTGGTGGCTTAAGCTTTGGTGTGCACAGAGAGAGCCAGGCATAAGAAGAGCACGGTGCTGGGAGTCAGGGTTATTAGCTACACGGGGTTATCCAGCTTTCTCTGGGCCCATTTTCTTCTTTGTAATTTGAACACATTATATTAAATGACCCTGAAAGGCCCTCCAGCTCTCATAATCCAAGATTCAATTTTGTTGGCAAGACGGAGTAGTATAATGCTTGGGGTGTGGGGGAGCCCAGCAGTTGGATTCTGATATTTCAATTCTTTTTCTTCTTAAGAGTAACTTTTCTGAGGGAGATCTTTCTGTAACTCTTTTCTACTAAAGCTTAAAAAAAAAAGAACTTGACATGGTATAGACTAATATAAAATTTATTTTCTGTTTCAGTGAAAGATAAAGACTGATGAAAAAACAATATGAAATAGGTAAGACCACAGGTTTAAAGTGCTTCAGGGTTGGAATACCGCCCACCACTTGACTCCGATATGACCTTGGCCAATTTGTTTACTTCTAAAGAGCCTCAGTTTATTTATTGGAGCATTTGAGATAATAGTCATAGCTACAAGTCAGAGTACTAGAAGAACCAAGTTAAACTCAGACATTATTTTTATTTAATATTTTTTTGGAGCAGGAGGGAGAGGCACTGGGAATAAAAAAACATATGAAGTATCTTCTTTCATAAAAATAAAATTAGGGGAATTTGTTTTATCTTATCTTCTTTATCTGTTTTCTAAAGCATTTGAAATCCTAAAGGAAGTGTGTGTGTGTATCTGTGTTTGAGAGAGAGAGAGAGAGAGAGAGAGAGAGAGAGAGAGAGAGAGAGAGAGAGAGAGAGAGAGAGAGAGAGAGATTTGTTGAGGCCAATGACTCCTTAAGATGAAAGCCAGTTAGATTTCAAGTTTCACATTGTTGACTATGGTCCATTGCTTTGCATTTGTATTCTGAAATTTTGCTAAACTTTCTTATTAATGCCATGGATCTTTTTCTGTTTTTGGAGTTTGTTTAGGATTTCCTATGAAAATAATTGACTCTCAGGGATTGGGGTCATATCTCAGCTTAAAACCGTTTTCAGCACTACTGCAGAAAGCATGCCATTTGCAAACAGAAATTTATGTTTTTATCATGTTAAGATCTATATGCCTAGTATTTTTCCTTTTTCTTATTACATGGCCTAGAACCTGTGCTATATTATGTCAAATTGGACTCTATATTTGCAAATTTGCCACCATTTCTGAAGAATGGATACAGGCAGTCAGCTTGATACATATGCTCATCTAAAATTTGCACTGGCCTCTCATGGTCCTCTGGCCAGAACCATGCAAACTTATCCTAAAACAGAATTTTATGTAGGGAACCCTGGGCAGTTTTTTTTTTTACCTTCTTTTTAGTGGTGTTTAGAATTCATTTCTCTATAGGAAAATGTACGTGAATTACTCAGCTCAGCACGCAGAAACACTAAGGTCTAAGCACATGTTACTTGCTATCATCCTTCTTATTTGTCTTATCCTTGTCCTTCTTACAAGACAGATCAAAGCTTCTCAAACTTTGACATGCATATAAATTGCCAGGAGATCCTTGCTTTAGCCTACTTATCACCTTTCTCTTTTAGGGGGAACTGACTTTCACTGTGACAGAATTCACACTCCTACTCTTCCCCAGTCTCTATCCCTAGGATAGTCAAGTGAGAGACAGGGATCTATCTCTTATTGGTCTATTTACAGCAGGACTTGTTCAGAGAATCCAGTCCTCAGTTTTGGTTGGCTCAGGGCCAATGTTTTGCGCAGGAAACTGACCTAAATTACACAGACCAGCCTTGGTTTGTACCTCACTGACTAGGACATTGTAAACCAAGCAATAAATACGCTTGTAGCACTCTGTGCAAGCTTACGCTTATAGGCACACTTCTGTGCAGTGTGTTTGGCAGCATCTCTTCATGAGAGGGGCATTTTGTATATAGCCTTGTTGCCTCTTTCAGCTAGTCATAGTTTATGCAGACAGTTTTAGACCACACACAACATCACATTTAACTCTGAATTTTCTTTAGCCTTCTGGACTTCATGCTGTTCCTCATTTTGGGGGGGGGGCTATTTATTTACTTTGCAATGGACGAGAACAACAACCCATCCACAAAAAAATTGGATCCAAAACTTAACCGGACTACAAGAAGCGCAGGGATAAAGATAGAGCAGATGGAGCTGAGACTGAGGCAATGCCCTAGCGATGTCTGGCCCAATCCAAGACCCATCCAATTAGAGTGAGCCAGCCACTGACAGTTTTAAGGGGCTATACTTGCAGACAGTAGCCTAGCACAGTTGTCCTCCGAGAGGCTGCCCACAGCAGTGGTTTGAAACAGATGCTGAGATTCACAGTCAAACATTAGATGGTGCATGAGAGAGTTAGGGGAAGGATAGGAGGACCCAGTGGGGACAGGAGCTTCAGAAGAAGACCAGCAGAGCCAACTAACCAGGGCCCAGATGGACCTGTGGAGTCTGAAGCATCACTTTTCCATTTCTTTCATTGCTTTGCTTTCAGACTTGGAGGATGAAAAGCCCCATAAAGCAGCCTCTTAAAAGAACGTACTGGGTACTCCAAAGTCTCTCACTCTTTGCACATTGTCCAGTTGTGGGTCTTAATTACCATCTACTACAAGACAAAGTTTTTCTGATGAGGACTGATTGAGGCACTGATCTATGAGTATAGTAAGAAAAACATGATTAAAATATACTGTATAAGGGGAAAAATGAAGTAAATTCTCTGGAAATGTGTGCTGAATGAATGAGCGCTAAGAGGTGCTACTCAGAAACTGGGCTAAGCCTGTGGCACAACTTCCTTAGGTGAGAGGAGGGCAGAGAGGTTTCCAAGAAATAAATGGAAAGAAACTGGGAAGGAGAGCAGTAGTGAAATTATCTTCCCACTAGCAACCTCAAGAATAATTGCAAACACATGTTCTCTCCATTCTTTTGAGTTGGCTGGATAGAAATCTCCAAATAGAAGAGTTTGGAAGAAATGACTGCAAATCTACTGTTTTGGGCTCAAGTCCCAAGTACTGTAACTAGCTCAAGGACCTTAGAGCATGCCATTTCCCCTTCTTTGGTCTTATTCCCTCATCTAAAATGAAATGAGGTTGTTTCTCTACTGCTGTCTTGGTGGTCTGCTTCAGTGCTGACAGTACATGACTAATCAGCCACAGAAACACAGTCTGCTGATCTACATTTTAATGATCACATTTCCTTAGGTGAGGTGAGTGATGGTGCTTAGGTTTGCCCCAGGTCTATTTGTTTTCCTAATCTGCCAGGGCACCTACCAACCAACCAATCGATTAATTTCTTTTCCCCATCGACATTTTGTGAAGAATGTTTTAAGGGCAAGTATTCGGTATCATCATTTACCAAACACTTCTTGCTGCAACATATTAAATTCCAAAATGGTTTCAGCAACCACTTAATTTCTTCCATTAATTCAAATATTGATTTTACTTTTTCCAGAGACATGGAATAGATGACACATGGTTTTATCTAAGAGATTTACAATGCTTTACACTTTCTCAATTAGAGCTCTCTCTATTAATTAAAAAGTACTTACACTAAGTTACATGGAGGTAGATTTATGGGACTAAACTGCTTTTCTTCCTCCCTTTTTTGATTCCTACTTTTCTTCTGAGCATAGGGAATGCACATATTGAGAAATTACTATAGGTCAAGGTTTGTACTACATGCTTTCCCAGACATTAATCATCAGGAAATATTTTTTGCTGTGATTTAAATGGACTTCTTTTCTTTTTTAAAAAAAATTCTTTATTTTTAAGTTATTCACTTTACATCTCAATTATAACCCCTTCTTTGGCTCCTCCAGGTCCCACCCTACCTCCTTCATCCCCACTCCAAGCCTCCCCTAGTCCTCAGAAAGGAGGAGACTTCCTCCCCTATCATGCGACCTCAGCCTATGAAGTCTCATCTCCATTGCCTACATTATCTTCCTCTGTGGCCTAGCAAGGCTGCCCTGCTGGGGGAAGTAATCAACAAGTGGTCACAGGATCCATGTCAGAGGTAGCCCCTATTCCCCATATTATGAGGCTCACATGCGTACTCTGCTGCCTACTGACTACATCTGAGCAGAGGGTCTAGGTCCTCTTCATGCATGGTCAGTTGTTGGTGCATCAGTCTCCGCATGCCCCTCTGGGACTAGATTTCTTGGCTCTGTTGTTCTTTGTGGAGTTCCTGTCCCTTTCATGTCCTTCTATATTCCAACTCTTCCATAAGTCTCCCTGCACTCTACCCCAAAGTTTGGCTGTGAGTCTCAGCATCTGATACGATCCCTTGCTGGGTGGAGTCTTTTATAGGACCTCTATTGTAGGCTCTAGTCCTGTTCCCTCTCATAAAGCGCTTTTGGCATTTATTCTATTTGACCTTTTGAATAAGAATTAAGCATCCTCCCTAGGGTCCTCCTTGTTACTTAGTTTCTTTAGTTCTGTTGGTTGTAGTTTGGTTATCCTCTATTATATGGCTAATATCCACTATTAAGTGAGTATATACCATGCATGTCTTCCTGGGTCTGGGTTACCTCACTCAGAATGATCTTTTCTAGTTCCATCTATTTGCCTGTGAATTGCAAGATTTCCTTCTTCTTAATAGCTGAGTAATATTTTATTATGTAAGCGAACCATGGTTTCTTTATCCATTCTTCAGTTAAGGAACATCCAGGTTGTTTCCAGATTCTGGCTATTAACAATAAAGCTGTTATGAATATAGTTGAACAAATGTTCTTGTTGTATGGCGGAACATCTTTTGGATATATACCCAGGAGCTGAGTTTTGAGATATCAGTACTCTCAATTTTCTGAGAAAGCAAAAGATTGATTTCCAAAATGGTTGTACAAGTTTGCACTCCCATCAGCAATGGAGGAGTGTTCCTCTTTCTCCAAATCCACACCAGAATGTGCGGTCACTTGGGTTTTTGATCTTAGCCATTCTAACTGGTGTAAGAGGAAATCTTAGAGTCATTTCTCGGATGACTAAGGAGGTTGAGCATTTCTTTAAGTGCTTCTCAGCCATTCACTATTTCTCTGTTGAGAATTCTCTTTAGCTCTATGCCCTATTTTTAATTGGTTCACTTGGTTTGTTGGTGCTTAATCTCTTGAGTTTTTTAATATATTTTACATATTAAACCTTGGTCATATGTAGGGTTGGTGAAGACCTTTCCCAGTCTGTGGGCTACCATTTTTCTTCTGGTGACAGTGTCCTTTGCCTTACAGAAGCTTTTCAGTTCCATGAGGATTCATTTATTTTATTTTATTTTTTCAAGCTTTTCTTTTTTTAAATTTAAATTTAATTTTATTAATTTATTCAGATTACAACTCAACTGTTATCCCATCACTTGTATCCTCCCATTCCTCTCTCCCTCCCACTTTCACCCTATTCCCCTCCCCTAGGTCTATGACCGAGGGGGACCTCCTCCAACACTATATGGACATAGGCTATCAAGTCTCATCTTGGTAGCCTGCTTATTCTTTCTTTGCATGCTATCAGATCTCCCCACCAAGGGAAGGTGGTCAAGTATGGAGGACCAGAGTTCATGTCAAAGTCAGTCCCCGCTCTCCACATAAGTGTGGAGAATGTCCTGTCCATTGGGTAGATCAGAGTAGGAGTTCGATGTTTACTATTGTATTGTCCTTGGCTAGTGCAATAGTTTGAGCAGAAACCCCTGGTCCCCAATCCATCCACCACAATGTTCTTCTTGTAGAGCTTTTCTTTTTTAAAAAATGTACATTTATATTATTACACATTAATAAAATATAGTACACAAAGCAGGAAGAACCATTAGAAAATCAGGAATTATATAAATGTTACATTCACAGTGATTTGGCAAACTTGCAGTAAACATCTTTCTTATCTTGGTGGGTCTAAATTTCTGAATGGAAGTCAACATCTATCATTTCTCATCTCTATTAACTTAAAACATCTATCTTGATCTAAAAACATCTTAACCTCTAACCAACTAAGCTTAATTGTAAGACTAAATGATCTGGTCTACAAGCCCATCAGAGACTTGAGAAGGAATAAAACTATATACCTGAGTGAACAGAAGTCTAGGTTAGCAGCTTCCAAAATGAAGAAATGACAGAGACAATTTACTGCCTGAACAGCCACGCAAAATTCTCTATAAGGTTGGAGAATCATCTTCAGCCTTCTAGCACAGACATATTTACAAGGCAGGAACTATTGAGGACTTGCTTACCTTATCTTGGCAGAGTTTGGCTGTCAGCTCTGCTTGCATCTAATCGTGCCCATTTTTAGGCAGAATTCTGTCTGTGGCATAAACAAGGACCCATTTATTAATTGTTGATGTTCAGTTCAGGAAGTTGTCACCTGTGCCAGTGAATGCAAAGTTCTTCTCCACTTTTCTTCTAACATATTTAGTGTGTCTGCTTTTATGTTGAGGTCTTTAATCATCTTGGATTTTAGTTTTGTGCCGGGTGATATAAGTGGACTTTCTTAAAGGAGTCTTATCACTACTTTAGAGATAATAAAGTTGAGGGTTGGGCTGGAGAGATGGCTCAGAGTTTAAGAGCACTGCCTGCTCTTCCAAGGGTCCTGAGTTCAATCCCCAGCAACCACATGGTGGCTTACAACCATCTATAATGAGATCTAGTGCCCTCTTCTGTTGTACATGCAGACAAAACATGTGTATCTATGATAAATAAATAAAATCTTAAAAAAGAATAAAGTTGAGGGTCAGTGAAGTTGAGTCATTCAGAGTCATTTGCCAATTGTTTTCTTTTCCAAGCTTTCTTACCCTGGTGTACCAACCCTCCACCAACAACCCCATAGAATATCTTCTCCATTGCACAATAGAGCAAGTGGAAACTCAGACAGATAAGGAAATTTCCTCTGGATATATACTTAGAAAGTACTTGAGCTTAGACTGAACCTAAGTTTGATTGTAATATGAAGTAGATTTTGCTACATAAGTAATTTACATTGAGGGAAAAGAGTAGGGGACATTTCAAATATTATTTATCTTTGGCATTTCAGTAGATGTCAATATTTGGTAAAGTATAAATCCTGTCAGAATACAGGTAGTGATTGATTATATACTGAGTGCTCAAATAAACCTTTTTCAGTCTTGGAAGGAAATTCAAGCTTCATTTCTAAAGAGTTTCCTCTTGTGTAGTTTTATATGTACAGAACGGAATCAAATGGCTTCCCACAGTCTTTGGTCAAGGTGGATCATATAACTTATGGTCTACTTTGGCAACAACTTTGGAAAAATATATTTCATAACTCCACTGGATTTCTGGCTTCTAGCTGTAAAATCCCCTAATCACATAAAAATACTATACTTAGGACTAACATGTGCTTGAGTCTAGCATCACTGTGTGGTGTCTTTGAGAATAGGAATAGAGACTGTTGATGTGAATGCCTCAAACATAAGTCAGAGAGGTTAAACCTCTCCCTGTCTCATAAACATCTCCATCAGCCAAAGGTTTTTACCATTGGGAAATGTTTCTAAGGGTAAATTCTATCTATGTTAAACTCAAAGTAAACTCAAGATTTAGATCATGGATATTTTAAAAATCATTATGTTTAAAATTATAAAAATATGTTTATATGAAATTGAAGATTGCTCTTTTGAGTCTTATAGAATTTTGTTGAAATTTTGATGAGAACTGCATTGAATCTGCAGATTGTTTTGGTAAGATGGCTATTTTTTACTATGTTGATCCATGAGCATGGGAAATCTTTCCATTTTCTGATGCCTTCTTCAATTTCTTTCTTCAGAGACTTGATGTTTTTATCATACAGGTATTTCTCTTGCTTAGTTAGAGTTACACCAAAATAATTTATATTATTTGTGCCTATTGTGAAGAGTAGTGTTTCCCTAATTTCTTTCTTTACCTGTTTATTGTTTGTATAAAAAATAGATACTGATTTTTTGTGTTAATTTTGTATCTAGTCACTTTGTTGAAGGTGTTTATCAGCTATAGGAGTTCTCTGGTAGAATTTTGGGGATCACTTATGTATACTATCATGTCATCTGCAAATAGTGATAGTTTGATTTCTTCCTTTTCAGTTTGCATCCCCCTTGATCTCCTTTAGTTGTCTTATTGATCTAGCTAGAACTTCCAGTATTATTTTGAATAGATAAGGAGATAGTTGGCAGCCTTGTCTTGTCCTTGAATTTAGTGGAACTGCTTTATGTTTCTTTCCATTTAATGTGATGTTAGCTATTGTCTTTATTGTGTATAGGTACATGGCTTTTATCCCTGATCTCTCCAAGACTTAATAAAACACCCAGGATAGCTAAAACAATTCTTTACCCTAAAAGAAGTTCTGGAGGTATCAACCAACCTCCTTCATTTCAAGATGTACTATACAGCAGTAATAATAATAACCACATTGAAACTGAATTGAAGACCCAGAAATAAACCGACATACCTATGGACACCTGATTTTTGACACAGAAGCCAAAACCATACAATGGAAAAAAGAAAACATCTTCAACAAGTGGTGCTGGTCTAACTGGATGTCTGCATGTAGAAGAATGCAAATAGATCCATATTTATCACTGTACACAAAACTCAAGTCAAGTGGATCAAGACTTCAACACAAAACCAGCTACACTAAAACTATTAGAAGATTTTGTATATTGTAGAATAATTTTCTGTTGTATGGTTGTTTATACTATAACAACTTTAGTAATCAGCTGAGGGATATTTGAGTTTTATCCTACATTTTGGTTTTCATGAGTAATGCTGCTGTGAGCATTTATTAACATCCAAGTTATGTTGATGAATATGTACTTGAATACATGTTTTCAGTTCTTTTGTGTGTGTATGTATAGTCATATATTTACATATATTTGCATTGGTGGGTTCTTCATCCATAGGTATCTGCAAGCACAGCTGATCATTTTGTCAAACTATGTTAAAAAACAGTTGAACCACTTTAAAATATCATCACCAGTAATGCATAAAGGTTCCAATTCTTCCATATTCTGTTATTTTCTATTTTAAAAAATCAGAGCCATTTGGTGAGTGTGAACTGGCATTTTGTTGTTTTGATTTGCATGTTCCTATGACTAATGTTGAATCTTTTTAAAAATATTCTCAAGCAGATTTTAATTATTATTTATTCACTTGGCACTTACTGCTTTATTCTTTGGATACACATTCCTTACTTATACTTTGATATACTCTAGACTTTCTCAATTAGATCATCTTGAAGAGCAATGAACAAGACATGTGTTAGTCTGTCTCTCTTGGTTTGGTCAGGATTAGTCAAATAAGTATATGAATCCCTGGATACCATAATTTAGTGGTGACATACTAAGAAAACAGTTATTAGGCATCTAATTTAAATGTGATCTGTGTCTTTATCAGATCTTAATGATGGGCAGGTTCAACTCAAAAAATGATCTCTAATGACTTTATTGTTTACCCTGCTTGATGTAACTCTGACAAGGCGTCTGCTGGTGTCTGCATCTAAAGAAGTGTAGGACTCCATTAAAACACACTGTAAAAGAAAAATAAGCCCTTCCTGTATGGTTTAGTGAGTCAGCCTTCTCCCTTCTGGGAAATATTGTGGGGCCTGTGCTATTTCTGACAATTGGTGGCAGTGTGTGCCTGAGTATTAAAATTCTAGCATTTCTTGTGTTAATGGATCTTAGAGAATGTTTTGTATTTTAAGTCCTTTCATTTCTGCCAAGAATAAGCTTACCTAGTCTTGAATAAATTAGCAAAATGATTCAGGCAATTTTCATCTGTATTTATTGGGAAAATAATATGTATATTTAATATATGCTATCACAATTCTTTCAGAATGTTGAGTAAAATAACATTGATATTTTCATAAACTAATTATTTCAAGTGCTTTATTAAAAAGGTATAAATTATGTTAAGAATTGGAAACAGATTTTGTTTACAAATATCATTTATGCCTTGCTTAAGATATTTTACACCCCTGTTCTTCCATCATTATATGCCATAACTAATTAAACATATTAATAAAGTAAGGCGAACTCATGGACATGGACTTTATAGCCTCAAATTACTTGGTTCACAACTGCCTCTGCTACTTTCTAAATATGTGATATTGGGTAATGTGCTAGACACAACAATGTTCCCCCTCAAATATGCACAAATCCTAATACTCAGAAACTGGATATATTATCTTCTATGACAGAGTCAAGTATACATATAATTGAGGCTACAGAGCTTGTGTTCACAAAGTAGTGAAGATTACCCATGTAGATCCAATTTAATCAAATAGGCCCTTCAAAACAGATTTTCTCTAGCTGAAGTCAGAACAATGTAGAGGAAGAAAAGGCAGAAGTGAAAGAGAAACTTGGATTTGACCACCTCCCCTTTGTGGGGAGGCCTGGTGGCAGTCAAAGAAAGACTAAGCAGGCTACCAAGATGAGACTTGATAGCCTATGTCCATATAGTGGGGGAGGAGGTCCCCCTTGGTCATAGACCTAGGGGAGGGGAATAGAGTGAAAGTGGGAGGGAGGGAGGGAGGAATGGGAGGATACAAGTGATGGGATAGCAATTGAGTTGTAATCTGAATAAATTAATAAAATTAAAATAAAATTTAAAAAAGAAAGTTAGAGAAATGTAAATCATGAAAGACTACATTGGGTGCTGCAGGTGTGGGAAGATGAAGGGAGCTGAGAGAAGCTCCTGAGTGATAGCCAGCAAGGAAATGGACTTGTAGACTCACGACTATAAGAAGTACAATTCCATCAACAGTACAAACATGGATTCTCCAAAAAGAAGCACAGCCCTGTCAGCATCTTGGAGGATTCTGATCTACAAAGCTGTTAGGTTACGAATGGATGTGTTTTTAAGCTGCTAAATTTGTGATTTGTTATAGCAGCAGTGGAAAACTTATACAGTAATTATACCACGTGAAGATTGGAGATAACTCTGCTTATAGTGAAGAGTTATTGTAAATATTAGAAATTATAAAGTTTATTAGAAGTTGTTTACAAGAGTTCATGCCTTAGAATAGGCTGGTTGATCAATGGAATCGAATCAAAGACCCAGATATGAATCCACACACATATAGTCACCTGATTTTTGACAAAGAAGCCAAATCTATTTAATGGAAAAAGGATAGCATCTTCAACAAATGGTGCTGGTCTAACTGGATTTCTACATGTAGAAAAATGCAATTGGACCCATACTTGTCACCATGCACAAAACTCAAGTCCAAATGGATTAAAGACCTCAATATAAAACCAGAGACACTAAGTCAGTTAGAAGAAAAAGTGGGGAACAGCCTGGAACACATTGGCACAGGAGACAACTTTTTGAAAAGAACACCAACAGCCCAGGTCTTAAGGTCAACAATTAATAAATGGGACCTCATGAGGCTGAGAAGCTTCTGTAAGGCAGGAGACACTGTCAAAAGAACAAAACGACAGCCTACAGACTGGGAAATAATCTTCACCAACCCTGCATCTGACAAAAGTCTAATATCCAAACTTTATAAAGAACTCAAGAAATTAAACGCCACCAAACCAAATAACCCAATTGAGAAATGGGGCTCAGAATTAAACAGAGAATTCTCAACAGAGGAATGTCAAATGGCTGAGACACACTTAAAGAAATGCTCAACATCTCTAGTCATCAGAGAAATGCAAATCAAAACAACTCTGAGATTCCATCTTACACCCATCAGAATGGCTAAAATCAAACATTCACGTTACAACACATGCTGGCGAGGATGTGGAGAGAGAGGAACACTCCTTCATTGCTGGTGGGAGTGCAAACTAGTACAGCCACTTTGGAAAACTATCTGGTGCTATCTCAGAAAAATGGGAATAGGGCTTCCTCAAGACCCAGCTATTCCACTCCTTGGAATATACCCAGAAGATGCTCCAGCACACAACAAGAAAATTTGCTCAACCATGTTCATAGCAGCCTTATTCATAATCGCCAGAACATGGAAGCAGCCTAAGTGTCCCTCAGTAGAAGAATGGATAAAGAAACTGTGGTACATATACACTATGGAATACTACTCAGCTATTAAAAACAAGGAATTCCCGAAATTTGTGGACAAATGGATTGAACTAGAAATGATCATAATGAGTGAGCTAACCCAGAAGCAGAGAGACTCAAATGGTATATACTCACTTATAACTGGACACTAGCCCAAGGGGCAGGTCCCAAGAAAGTCTGCACCTACCAGGAAAGTGGGATAGAGGTGAGAACATCCTATTGAGACTCTAGGTGAGAAAAATATAGGGGATAGGGAAGTAGGTGGATCCAGAGGGTCCTAGAAACCTACAAGAGGAGCATTATGATGGGTGGATCTGAGCCTAGGGGTTCTGCTTGATCAAAGGCACCAACCAAGGACAAAACGTGCAGTCATCATCAAACCCCTACTCAGATCTAACCAAGGGACAGAACATTCTCCACAGTTAAGTGGAGACTGGGGACTGACTTTCACAGGATCTCTGGTGCCCCATATTTGGCCATGTCCCTTTGTTGGGGAGGCCCAATGGCACTTGGAGGAAGGATAGCGGACTACCAAGAAGAGACTTGATACCCTAGCACCATATTCAGGGGGAGGAGGTCCCCCTCGGTCACAGTCATAGGGAAGGGGGAATGGGGTGAAAGTGGGAGGGAGGGAGGAATGGGAGGATGCATGGGATGGGATAGAAAATGAGATGTAATATGAATTATTTTATTTTTCAATAAAAATGTGTTTTTTAAAAAAAGAATATCTGATAGATCTGAGGATTTATTTCTAATCAGTATGACAATGGTGATTATTGTTGCCCAAGTTCATAAGCAACACATTGGTCAGTACTTCATGTACAATAAGCGTAGAACTTAAAATTTTCTGTACTTTTAATCAATTTGAACCCATGTGTCATTGCTCTAAGAATAAAAATAAAATATCTCTTAAAAATAAAAAAAGAAACCTAACCTTCAGTTTTATGATGTTAAGTGTTGATAGGCTATAATTGAATGTATTTTCCACTGGTTGGACAGTCTCATCAGAAGGGAATAATTTAGTTTTTTTAGGACCTTGATGATTGATTTCTTGAGAAAGCAAGGTATCTCAAAATGAGTAAAACTGGTTTCTCCATGCTTTTTGCTTTCTTGTCTTGTAAAATGTATCTGTATTGCTCTGTATATCTCTTTTTCATTTGTTCTTCTCCTCATTTTTCTTCAGTTGTGATATTTTATACCATGAGGATCTCATCAGAAGCTAGGCTGAAGAGATGATCCAATCATGGATTCATAGTCTTCTAAATTGAGTGAGCTCAAATCTAAAGTCTGTTTGCTAGGGCTCCCCAGAGGCCTTCTCAGGATGGTGGACAGTGGGTGTTGGAGCCTGCATCCAGCTCAGGTCTACTGGGTTCCCTGTCTCTTGTCTCAGTTAGGTAAGACAGGAAAAGATCAGGATGGGAGAGTTTCAAGCTGAAAGCTGCTTGGCTGCCCCTCAGGCCTCCTTGGAGATAATGTATGTTGTGGCGAAAGCCTACTCACCTCTGCTGGTTCACTTTCTGTGACCAAGGTAGTCCAGGTCGGTAAGCAGCAGGGAGTGGGGAGAAGTCCAAGCCCAAAGCTGCTTGGATGACTCACAGGCTCCTTTGAGACAGCAACTAATGTGAGGTGTGGCCCATGCCAACTTACCTTTGTTTGTTAGTTCTCTGTGACCCAGATGGGCCAGGCTTGTGAGCAGCGGGTGTGTGGAGTGAGATCCAAGCTCAGAGCTGCTCCAGTGTCCCACATGCCTCGGAGGGATATCATCTAATCTGTGTTGTGGCCTGTGCTGACTCTATTTTTCTTGTTAGCTCTCTGGGTCTCAGATGGGCTAAGCAGACAAGCAACGGGTACGTGGAGAAAGATCCAAGCCCAAAACTGCCAGAGTGTACCACAGGTATCTTCAGAATAGCATCTATTGTGGATTGTGGCCCAAGCCTGACTCGACTCTCCAAACTCGGTTTTGCTGTACAGATCCTGTTTCCCAGGGTGCCTGCTCTCCCTTAAAGTATTCAGAGGGGTGCAAGGTGCTCGAAGTTTGTGACTCCCAAACCCAGAGATATCTGGCCATGATGGGGGTTCTGGCTCTGATTTTCTCCAACTTCTTCCCTTTTGTCAGTATTGCAGCCTCCAATCCTCTGCTCCCTAGACAGGTAGACACTGGGCTCTGCCATCTTGAAATTAAGGCTCCACATTTAGGAGTTGTATTATATAAACAGAAAATGTGTAAGACTCTTTACTAGTGTAACATGTGAAAACATGGCATGGAACACGTAGTCATGTGTGAAACATCAGAATCAGAATCAATGGAACAGATGCTAATAGAAGAAAAATGAGGTCTTTGTTCATAGATAAAGCTACTTCTGATGACCCAAAGTCTACTACACCGATTGGCTGCTAGTTTTTGGCAGCAGTGTGAGAATATCTGTATATTTATGTCTATTGCTGAGTAACAAAAATATTATAGCATGTTTTAGTAGTAAATGATGCAAGGAAGAGCTGGGAACCAGCAAGTGTTGAGAAGTAGCAAGTGTTTTTGTTTTTGCAGTAAAGCAATTAATGGTAGAAAAGAAAAACAAATCTATTGTTGCTGAGCCTCACAGACATGGAATTCCTCATCAAGGGGAACTCAAGCATAGGGAATAACTACAAGGAGGTAATAATTACAAGTAATGAGAAAATTCCAGGCCCAGAGACAGCAATGAGTGGTACAAGAACATAATTTTTATGTGTGTTGTCGGGTTTGAAAACCAAAATCACCAAAAGATCAATTGGAGCATACTTGCCTTCTATACACTCCCCTCTATATTTTCAAGTTTAACTGAGTACAGATACCCTAGTGTATTAGTCAGCTTTGTTGCAGTAACAAACAGCCTCAAACTCTCAGATGACTTGTAGTAATAATTTTTTTCTTTGTCCAGTTAGCTGCTGACATAGATGGATCTATTATTGTATACAAATAAGCTTTGTACATTTTCTTATTCTATGATGCAGGCTGAAGGAGTAGCCTTGATTCAGAAGAAGGTAATATACATGGAGGAGAGATAAAAGATAACCAGAATTATATAATACAATTAGGTTCAAATTATCTTAAGATATAACCTATGTCATGTCTACTTACAGTCCATTGACCAAGTATAATAAATGGGGTGAAAATGCTTATCCCTACCATAGGAAACATTACAAATCACAAGCTACTATAGGAAAGTTATAGAATCCTCTTAAGGGAAAGAGGAGGAAACATTTTGTCACTTATTTAATCTCTTATACAGATGTCTTCAAGTCTTTTTTTTTTAAGAATTTTTTTTATTAATTTATTCTTGTTACATCTCAATGTTTATCCCATCCCTTGTATCCTCCCACTCCTCCCCCCCCATTTTCCCATTATTCCCCTCCCCTATGACTGTTCCTGAGGGGGATTACCTCCCCCTGTATATGCTCATAGGGTATCAAGTCTCTTCTCGGTAACCTGCTGTCCTTCCTCTGAGTACCACCAGGTCTCCCCCTCCAGGGGACATGGTCAAATGTGAGGCACCAGAGTACGTGAGAAAGTCATATCACACTCTCCACTCAACTGTAGAGAATGTTCTGACCATTGGCTAGATCTGGGAAGGGGTTTAAAGTTTACCGCCTGTATTGTCCTTGGCTGGTGCCTTAGTTTGAGCGGGACCCCTGGGCCCAAATCTGCCTATCATATTGTTCTACTTGTAAGTTTCTAGGACCCTCTGTATCCTTTTATTTTGCTATTCTCTTCAAGTCTTATCAACCCAATACTCCTAGTATTTCTCCTCTGTTCTATTAACGATTGTCTCTTGAAGTGTAGATTTCAATGTATATACCCTGAACATGTGACCTTGTCATTGTGGTTTAGAATTTCTGTCTTTATGTGGAACACACAGTAGTTCTACTGTCATGCAAATAGGAAGGCACATTTTTTAAAGGAGTTCAAGGAATAAATGAAAAAGAATGGCATTTCTTTTTTCATGAGGGAAGGTCTTTACTGATAAATCCTGAGAGATTTATCTCACTATAATTCAGGTACTGAACAATCTTGTTCTAAACACAAATAGCATCTTGTAGCATACTTCTTACAAGATGTTTGTCCATAAAAACCATTTTGACAGTAATTGAAACTCAGAATATTAAAGGCATAACAAATTTTGTGTGTGTGTGTGTGTGTGTGTGTGTGTATGTGTGTTTGTGCACATGCATGTGGAAATCAGTTTTATTCTATACTATTTGGGTTCCAGGAATTGAATGTGTCACTGGGCTTGATAACAAGCAACTTTACTCACTGAACAATCTAGGGGATAATAGAGGGAAGGATCTGGTTCCCGCTTCCCCAGCTACTCAAATCCACACCTGAATGAAAAATAAATAAATAAAAGGAACACATGACTGCTTCTAAATATGGTGCAGGAGAAGGTTTATTATATATAAAAAGGAATATACAGACAGAGACAAACATAGAGGTGAGTCCAGAATAAATATGGTTAGACTGATCTGGCCTGTGTGAAGAAAGAGCTGGATTGAGAACAAGAGAGGAACAGCCAACCAAGAGTGGTTGCTTGTGTCAGGAGACTGGCATAGCCAAAATGGATGGATTATAGAGGGAAGAACAGCTGGGGCAAGGACAGCTCATACCCTGGCTTGGAGAGTTCAGGGTAGGGTTGGGGTAGGCAATTCAGGAGGACCCAATTAAAGGAATGCTGGGAGAACCTGGTAGCCATCATAGGCTTTTATATGTTATTAAACACAATAGTTATCAAATATCCATGGGTTTGAGACATAACAATACCCTTTCTTTTCTCTGCCATTCGAATATAAACAGGTACATAAAAATAAGGACTGAGGACTGGGAATGTAGGTCAAGGGTAGAGAGGAGTTGTCTAGCATGTGTGAAACCCTAAGTTCATCCTTAGCACCACAACAAAGAGAGAAGAGCACCACCAGGCTCTAAGATTAACAATTAATAAATGGTACTTCATGAAACTGAAAAAGACTTGCAAGGCAAATGACACTATCATCTTAACACCGTGGCATCCTACAGAATGGAAAAAGGACTTTTTTTTTATTCATCCAACAGAGGTTTGGTATCCAAAAAAAGGGAAATAAATAAAATAAAGAAACTTCAAAAAACTGGATCTCAAGAAAACAAAACAACAACACCCCTCCAAAACAATTCAAAATTGAGGTACAGATCTAGACAGAAAATTCTTACAAAAGGAAATACTTGAGAAACACTTAAAGAAATATTCAATGTCCTTAGTCATCAGGAAAATGCAAATCAAAACTACTTTGTCATTTCATCTTAAATCTGTCAGAATAGCTTTCATTTGTGCTGTTAAGTTACTAATATGAGATTCCTCCATTAAAAAACGTAGGGGCATATTGCTATGAACTTGTCTTTTAGAATCACCTCCATTGTGTCCCATAAATTGGGGCATGTTTTATTTTCATTTTTGTTCAATTCTATAAAAATTTTAATTTCTGAATTACTGTCTTGAAACCATTTTTCACTCAGTAGAGAGTTGTTCAATTTCCATGAGTTTTTAAGCTTCCTGTTGTTTCTGATGTTTTTGATATCTAGCTTTAACCTATGGTGTTCAAATATAGATAGGATGTAAGGTGTTATTTAAATTTTCTTGTTTCTGTTGAGACTTCTTTGATGACAGTATATGGCCAATTATAGATAAAGTTCCATGAGCTTCTGGGAAAATACATCGTTTAATGTTTTGGTGCAATATAAATATCTGTTATGTCCATTGGCTTATTATTGGCTCCAGTGTTTGTTTAGTCTTTGGATGACATGTCTATTGGTTACAGCGGGGTACTATCAGTGTTTTAGGGGTAGTATGTGATTTTAGCTGTAGTAGTGTTTCTTTTATGAACATAGATACACTTACGTTTGGGACTTACTTGTTTAGAATTGTAATATCCTATAGGTGGACTTTAATTAGTATAGAGTATTCTTCCATATCTCTACTGAATAGTTTTGGTTTGAAGTCTATTTTGTCAGATATTAAATTGAATATATTATCTTCCTTATTGGGTCCATTTGCTTGAATATCTTTTTCTGACCTTACTGACGAGGCCTCCTGGCCTCCAGGATCACCCAGCCTATGGACCTACGGCTCTACCTGCCTGCCTAAGGAGGGATCCCAGGTCCAAGGGACACATGGTCCAAGTCTTTGGTCCACAGCTTGACATGCCTTCTTGAGGAGACCTGCCAAACCTCAGGATCATCCAGGTTACACCCCACTTCCACCCTAATCCCATGCATGTAGGTTTAACTGTAATACAGCCAGCAGAGGAGAGATTAAGGCTATTTCCTGAGATCCAACCCCCAGCTGACAGCCCTACCCACAATCCTGAGGAGGGCTGCTAGTCTGTAGGAATATCCTACCTTCATCCCAGGCTTCTTCCTCCCTTCCTGAGAAGTCCAATGGGCACCAGGGACAACCAGATGGTTAAAGACCAGCATAAGAATACAACCAATAAGAGCCAGGACAATACAACACCATCAGAATCCAACTATCCTATAAAAGGAGCCCTCATATCCTAATACAGATGAAACATAAGATAATGCCCTTAAATCTATTCTAATGATATGATAGCGACCTTTACAGAGGAAACAAATAAGCCCTTTAAAGAAATACAGGAAATCAACCAAACAGGTAAAGGAAAAAATAAAACAGTCCAAAATATGAAAATGGAAATGGAAACAAGAAAACACAAACTTAAAAGAATCCTGTGAGATGGAAGACTTAGGGAAGAGAACAGGAACTACAGAGGTAAGCATCACCAACAGAATATAAGCAATGGAGAAGAGAATCCCAGGTTTAAAAGAAACAATTGAAGAAATTGATACATCTGTCAAAGAAAATGTTAAGTCTAAAAAATGACTGACACAAAATATCCAAAAAACCAGGGACACCATGGAAAGATGAAACGTGAGAATAACAGGAATAGAAGAGATTTCCAGCTCCAAGGACCAGAAAATATTTTCAACAAAATCGTAGAGGTAAATTCCTCCAACCTCCCCTCTCTCCCACTTTCCTCTATAAGTGAAGGCTTTCGTGGGACATGCCCCTTGGGCAGTATATAGATATAAGTGAGTATATGCCATTTGAGTCTTTCTGCTTCTGAGTTAACCCACTCATTATGATCATTTCTAGCTCAATCCATTTGTCCACAAATTTCTGGAATTCCTTGCTTTTTTATAGCTGAGTAGTATTCCATAGTGTAAATGTACCACAGGAAGGATAGCAGGCTACCAAGAAGAGACTTGATACCCTATGAGCATATAAAGGGGGTAGAAGTCCTCCTCAGTCACAGTCATAGGGGAGGGGAATAAGGAGAAAATGGGAGGGAGGGAGGAATGGGAGGATACAAGGGATGGGATAACCATTGAGATGTAACAAGAATAAATTAATAAAATAAAATTAAAAAATTCCTCCAACCCAAAGAAAGAGATGCCTATAAAGAGAAAGGAGGGTTAGAGAATACCACACATCTTAGAATAGAAAAAAATCCTCCAGCTGCATAATAATCAAAACACTAAATGTACAGAACAAACAAAGAAAGCTTGATGGGAGAAAGGCCAAGTTACATAAAGGTAGACTTACGAGAATTACACCTGACTTCTCATCAAAGACTCTGAAATCCAGGGAAACTTCAGCTTCCCACTCTCACCAGTAGACAGGTCATTGTGATAGAAACTACAGAGAGATGTAATGAAACTAACAGATGTCATGAATCAAATGGACCTCACAGATAGCTACTGATTTTTTCACACAAACCTCACCGAACTTTCTCCAAAATTGGCCATATACTCGGTCCCCAAGCAAGCCTCAACATATACAAGAAAATTGAAATAACCTCTTATGTTTTTTATCAGATCACGAAGGATTAAAACTGGCCTTCAACAACAACAGAAACAACAGAAAGCCTACACACTCATGATAACTGAATAAGTCCCTGCTCAATGACCACTGGGTCAGGGAATGAATAAAGAAAGAAGTGAAAGATTTCCTAGAATTCAATGAAAATTAAGTCACATCATTCCCAAACTTATGGGACACACCAAAAGTAGTGCTAAGAGGAAAATTCATAGCACTAAGTACCTTCATAAAGAAACTAGAGAAAGGGCCAGGGAAAGGAGGGATGGTGGAGCTGAGAGACAATGAAGGAAGAGGCTACAATCATGATGTAAAGTGAACAAATTAAAAAAGTATCCATTTATTCATACAGTTCCCACAATCCCACAAGTAACAATATATATGAAACTAATGAATTATTCTTTCCTTCTTAAAAACTTAAGCTGGAGAGACCTCATACTAGTAACATAACAGCACATCTGAAAGCTCAAAGAACAAAAAGAAACAAGCAGACATAAGAGGAATAGTTGCCACAACATAATAAAACTCAGATCTGAAATTTTAAAAAAAGGAACAAAGAGAACAAATCAAAGAATCAATGAAAGCAAGAGCTATTTTTTTTTTTTTTTTTTTTTTTTTTAGGAAATCAACAAGACAGACAAATCCATAGCCAAACTAATTAAAAAGCAAACCTTTACATTTTCCCTTGTTGTCATAAAATGGTGGGTATCTGTTGAATGCTTTCAGGTACAATGCAGCAATTAACTTTTCCCAAATCAAATAGATGATGTTTTTTGACTTATTGCACTTCTGAGTGCTAAAATGTCTGTAATCTACAGACATGCATATAGTTTTTCAGAAGGAAATTTCAGAGGAAAAATTATTCTGTTGACTGTTACAAATGAAGCTCTACAGTGACTTTAGTCTCAACTCCTTCATAGCAACTGTGGAGGGTACAGTCAGCCTCTTAGTCAATTAGGTTCTTGGTCAAATTTAAGCTTTGATATAATTTCATATCAATATTGCCTATCTAGGTACATAGCAGATAGTCAGTAACCTCCAAATGAATAAAATTAGACTGAATTAGTGAATTGGAATTCTACTTATGTTCCTTTTTCTGCAGTTGGCCTTGATCACTTCTCCTGTGTTATATGGCTTCTCCTTTACCTTTTTGAGTTTTTGTTGTTGTATAAGAACTCATTGTACATCATATGTGTGGTTGAATAAATCACTCACTGGCATAAACCCAGTCACCTAATTCTTTTCTCTTGTATTATATATCTTCTCTTTTACCTTTTTTAGTTTTTTTTAAATTGCTGTTGTTGTATAAGAACCCACTGTGCATGGTATGTGCAGTTGAGTGAACAAGTCACTGACATACAAAGTTAGAACATTGCTTTACCATTTTCATTTCAATGTGCAGTGTAGAGAGTTAAAATAATCTTTGATGCTTCAGAATTTATGCTATATCCTCCATTGTGCATTTTCATCTTTTATAAAGGGAGAAATTATTATTTTTGGATTATCTTGGTAACAGTCTCAGCAGTATTGCTCTTTTTAAATAATTAAAAAATTCCAAGCCACCGCTTTCCTATTCATTCACTGGCATTGGTGCAAGCTCCATTACCTCCTGGCAGGGTTTCTAACATATTAAAAATAAGAATATAATACTTCTATGGATGGGCCTTCTAGCATTAACATGAATGTATAAGCATTGACAGAAAAATTAGATTAATTTACCTCAGAGCTAACTCATACAAAATTATTTTAAACTATTCAGTAATACAATGAATCTATAAAGAGATATAAAATCTTATATTCTAGACATAAGATATATTCATTTTTATATTTACCTTTACATTTGAACACTTTTAAAGAAAATAATGAAAACACTTTACAAACAAACATTTATATTAATTTGGTTTTATCATTCTCGTAGCTATAAAAATACAATGTTAAAATTAAAAAAAAATTATCTAATGGCTCAAAGACAACTAAACATTTGTTTTCTAGTTTCAGGAAGGTACTAGACTGTATTCAGATACAAAAGCCCATTCTTATTCTTAGTTTAAATGAAATTAAATGTGTGATCAAGGATATCTTTCGAATCAACTAGGACTGTTTGGATGTTAACAAATATGAAAGCCATTACTTTCAACAGGTTGAAATTTATTACAGGCTCCTCAAGTATGATTGATTTGCATTCATCAGATCCTCTCAGAAACTAAGATAGCTCTGGCCATTGTACCCATATTCTCTGCAGCAGAAAAGGAAAGAAGGAAGAAGTCTCTTATCTTCATCCCCCACCCCCCGATGGAGCAAATAATATTAGATGTATATCTTCCACTTACATCTTATTACTTTGAAATTATTCATATTTTCATTCTAAGCTATAATGAAGCTTTAGAAATGTAGTTTTCTTGGCTATGTAGTAATGTGGCCAACTTTTAAAAATGCTTTCTTTTAATAACAGTCATGGGGTGGAGGAGATGTATATTAAGAAAGCCAATAGTAACTGTTCTGTTGACTGTTGAAGAATTCTTGACTGACTAATATTTTCTTTAAAAACCTTCTAACAGTATTGTACTGAACTCTAGCAAAGGCTCTGGGGTGATGAGGCACTTTCCTATTTAATAGATTTGTGAAAATTGTCTTAATTTTTAGGAATATATATTTTTCAGTAAATATTTGTGACCATGAAGAGAAATTTTGTGATCAGTTTATAATTGATTTGGGTATAATTGATTGGTTCTTATCATTTTGGTTATGCATCTCTTAAGATGAGATTAAACTCTACATTTTAACCAACACACCAACTACATGACTTCTCGATAATCAAGAATTTGATGAAGATTGAATTTCTCATGTCTAAGATTAACTTTAAAATCTTAGCTTTGCTTCCTATTTAGTTTCTCCCAAATAAATAATAATAGACAAAGAACAAAAAAGAGAAGTATTATTTGATGTCAATAATATATGTAAAAGTATAATGATAATAAGGGTGAGTTGGAAAGTTTAACCATCTGTGGCTAGTTTTATCCATAATTCCTGTAATAAGGAGAAATGATTCCTGAATTAAACAGTGAGTTTTAACAGTGAATCCTTAGAAAAGGGGAGTCACACACACACACACACACACACACACACACACACACACACACACACACACACAAAGACAGAGACAGAGAACTGGGTAGTTTATCTAGTCATCTGTAGATGCTGGTTCTGTATATCTTGGCTTTTCTGAGTAGTGTGGGAACAAACATGTGTGGAAGTTTCTCTATAGTAAGCTGGAATCCTTCAGAGAGATGCTCAGAAATAGTAACATTCTATCACATGGTAGTTATAATTTTAGTTTTTTGAAATCCCCCCCGCCCCCAGTGACTTCCATAGTTGCATTCAGCCTCATGGACTGAGCAACTGCTGGGTCCTTGGACTTTCCATTCATAGCCAGCCATTATTGTACTAGTTGGACCACAGGTGAAAATTATTGTATTAAGTCCCCTTTCTCTCTCTCTCTCTCTCTCTCTCTCTCTCTCTCTCTCTCTCTCTCTCTCTCTATATATATATATATATATATATATATATATATATATATTTAATTCTATAAGTGCTACTACTCTAGAAAACTGAGTAATACAATATTCTCCAATGGTTTCCCTCATACCTTTCTCTTTTGAGTCCCAAAATCTCATAAAACGTCTGTTTTATCATGTAAGTGCACAATAATACAGCAATCTGGACCTAGCTCCCAGATAATTGCTTTGATTTAGAATGAACTTGTCAGAACAGAGACCCCGTTTTTAGCTTCATGATTTGGATGAATTTCTTTTGAGACAGGGTCACTCTATGTAGCCTTGGCTGTCCTAGACTTGCTTTGTAAACCAAGTTGGCCTCAAACTCACAGAGATTCGGCTGCCTCTGCCTCCTGAGTGCTGGGATTAAAGGCATGTGCCACCACACCCAGCAAGATAGATAATTTGTAAGAACTCACTTTCTGTCTACTATAGAAGGTTATGATCCATTGGCATGGAATACTTTTAAACATATGTCACTTATTTCAAATTACATTAATCTGTCATAATTCACAGAAGTCACTCACTTTTCTCATAGTAGCTAGCATGTCAAATTATGGTCAAAAATGAACTGTTATGCATGTGAGTTATTTAGGTGGCTATTCTACTATTTAAGTGACAAAGTATGGTTTATTTTAGCCTGTGTCACGGATATGTCACCAGGCTATTTCTTTGTACACTGAACAGAGTAGGTCATACTGGCCCTTTCTTCATAATTTTAGAGTGAAAATGACCATCAGTGATTTTTGTGTCCTAGTATATTATTCTCCAGGAATCATTAAAGGTGTCATGGGCCAACTCATACGAAAAGGCCCAAGACTGTCACTCTGCAAATTCTGGTACCTGCCTTAAAACTCCTTTTTCTATCTTGCTGTACTTACTTAAAGAAACCACTGCTCTTATTTAGTACACTAATCTCTTCCTGCTTTCCTATTTAGTTGCACAATCTTCCTATACTTACTTCCTTCATACTCTGTAAACCCGCTTTCAGATTATTCCCTCTTCACTTTCCTCCCTCTAACCCTTCCCATATACCACCCTTGCTCTCTCTCAATTTTGAGGCCTCTTTTTAAAAATGTTTATTATATATGTATATATGTGTACATGCTAACATGGAAGGGGAAAACCTTGTTGGGCACCAATCCTAGACAAAGAGCTACAGACAACTGAATGATACTGACCATGGTCTTCATATAATCATATATAAATATTTTTATAATGGGTACTTTTTGACTATATATTGTTTGTTTTCATATAGTCTCTTGTATCCTATGTAGCCAAGGATAACATTGAACTTCTGATCCTACTGTCTCTACCTCCTGAGGGCTGAGATTAAAGGCTTGTGCTACCATGCTTGCTTTGTGGGGTGCTAGAGATGGAGCTCAGGGTTTTCTGCATGCTAGGGAAGTACTCTACCAACTCAATTATATCTACAGCTCTGTGTCTTTTTAAAGTAGAGAAAAAGAAATAAAAATATAACATATTGCCTGATTGTTAATATTTAAGATAGATTTATTTTTAATAAATCGGTGGTTTCTCTTTAACATAGAGAGTCTAGGATGTACTTAATTAGCCTATAGCACAATGCTGTGCAATAATTACTCCATCCTAAACCTCCCAGCTGGTATAGTTTCCTCCCATTCAGATTTCTCACGTTACACTTGCTTTTTACTCATATCCTAGGTCTGGCTCATTGCTCTGGATGTTTCCTGGTCCTCTCCACGTACATCCCTCCTGTCCTTCCTCCTCTTTCTCCACCCCTCACTCCCCAGGGTGTCCCACCATGTTCTCTGTTTTGCTCAGCATTGGCCAGTTGGCTTTTATTGGCAATACAGAGAAAAAATGGTGATATACTTACACAAACTTGAGATAGGAGATACTTAGAATAAACATCACAGTGCAATGTCTGGATTGAAGCCAGACAGTGGGGTAGAAAAATCAGCATTTGGACAGTCCACAAGAAGATTGCAGCCAGGCATGGTGGCTCAGGCCTTTAATCCCAGCACTCCGGAGGCAGAGGCAGGTGGATCATTGTCAGTTTGAGGCCAAGTGTTCTACAAAGTGAGTCTAGGACATCTAAGGCTACACAGAGAAATCTTGGTGGATCACTGTCAGTTTGAGGCCAGCCTAGTATACAAAGTGAGTCTAGGACATCTAAGGCTACACAGAGAAATCTTGTATTGAAAAAAAAAAAAAAAAAAAAAAAAAAAAAAAAAAAAAAAAAAAAAAAAGAAAAAAGAAAAAAAAAGGGAGGGGAAGAATACACCACCACCAACATATTAATTAATTAAATGATATTGGATTGACTTTGAATATTAAAAGGGGAAACATAATACATAAGCATTTAAGTAGCTTGATTTGAGTAGACTTGTGAATGTTTATTAAAAAACATATAGGTCTGATGCTATGTGATAGGAAAGCAAGCAAAAAGTCATAAGCTGAAACAGACAGACAGGCTCCTGTGCTCATGGAATTAACAATCTTGATATGAATGGTGGAGAAAAAAAGTCAAAGTGGTCAATGCTCTGGAGAAAAGAAGCTGAGTGTAGAGGGTGACATTAGAGGGGACATTAGAGCAAAGATCAAAAGTCTACCGCAAGGACAGCGGATGAAGGGGGTTAATTGAGCTAACCTGCCACTTTTCTATGATAATCTCAGCTCTAGCCTCACTGAGCTCTTATCGATATCCCAGGTCCTTAGTTCCACCAGAACTGGGATCAAATGATCAAACAATGTGAAGACAATAGGAAGTATGTTGTGTTGCTAAGGAATCACTTCTATCTTGCAGCAAAACAATCTCATGCTTGTAGCTGTGCTCTCAGACAAAGAGGCAGGCACCTAAGCTTGCTCACATTGCTGTGACAAGGTACCTGAGACCAGGTAACAAATGAATAATGAAACATATAGTTCACAGTTCTGGAGACTGAGAAGCAAGAATGTGACATATCATCTTATTCAGATTCTCATAGATGGAATCTACTGAGTAGGCCTTCACATGGCCCAAAGGACAAACAGGCTTCCTTAAGCCTCACTGACGCTGTTCTTGGGGGCTCCATTCTCTTAAGGCTTCATGTTCAATAGTACTACATTGAGGATTAGGTTGTCACATATAGGTTTTGGAAGTGTGCTCACATTTACACCACGGCAGGGACAAGGTGTAAAGAGACATCCCTTGGTAGAATGAGAAATTCATCTCAGAAATTGCCTCATGGTAGCCCTGCCTAAATGAGGAAGAGGGAAAAGGTTCTGTGGCAGCTTCCAAAAAAGCTTCCCTGGGAGGACCATGGTACATTCCAACACTTGAGTCACATGAACAATGTCTTTGTGACCAGTGTGCAGTGTCATATGAGGTTGCCTAGTTGCCAGTGTAGAGTATTTATTGTATCTCAAACATGTCACTAAGACTTCCCTAGGGCCATTTGCAATTGTGGTTCACTCACTTAGAATATTCTCCAAACAATACGCACAGCCATTCTTCTTCCATCTTTTAAATGGAGCTAAAATGCTTCTTCCAAGTCCGACTTAAAGCAGAGAGCTCACGTCTGCCTTCTCTATTGTTTCTCATGCCACCTTTCCATTCAGCTCTCCCCACAGGCCTGTTACCATTGCATCATCACAGGTCAGTGAGCCAAGAAATACGTATGCTTCCGCTGACTTCACCGCCTTCCTATTCTCAGTTTGTGCATCAGGCTCTGAAGTGAGGGTGAGTGTCCTGTGACAATGCTGTATCTGCAGGGCAAAGATCAGCATTTGGAGAAGAGATTACTGAATATATATACAGGTCACAGACAGAACTTAGACAGGTGTGAGTCCAAAAGTGGCTGTTGTCTTTTGAGGAGAAAAACAAGCACTGCATCACTGCTCAGCCGACAGCTCAGCTTAATTGGTAGCTCATGGAAATGTTGTCACCTTTAATTTGATGGTATCTGATCTATACTGGGCTTATTTACCAATGTGTCATCTGTCTTCCTTGTTGTGACAGCCATGAAGGCACAGTCTTCAGTGGTTTTGGCCCATTGTTGTGTTCTCAGCATTGTAAGCATACTTGTCCTTAGTGGAGGCTCAATAGGCTCATATGTAAGATACCTTGATTGACCCGACTAATTCCAAGCAGAAGGGACAGGCTGTGGGCTTCCGGGAGGCACTGAGATTGACTATGCTACAGAACATCTCAAGTCTGTCATCAGGCTCCTCACCCTTAAAGTGGCCATTTTTGACCATCAGAAGTTCATTTGGTTTTCTTTGTATTCTGCGTGGTTCATATCCAAGGCAGTCTTGAAATATTTGTTATCCTCCTGCCTCTCAACCGCTGATATGCTGAGACTACAGGCATGTGCCAACTAGCAGAGAATTCCTATGGCTTACACGGAAAATAAACAGGTCTGCAAAAGACAGAGAGAAAGACACAAAGAAGGGGTAAAGGGAGTGGGAGGAGGGAGGGGTTGGGCATGGGAGAGAGGAAAGGGAGAGAGAGAGAGAGACAGAGACAGAAAGAGATACAGAGAGAATGACAGGGGCCACTGAGACAGAGAAAGAAACCTTGTGGGGAAAAACATTGGGCTAGAGCAATAGTTGTAGAAGTTTGGTCCTTCTAGAATCCCACATCCAAGTCACTAGACACACTGGGATGGTGTTGCGTGCAGAGTCCTAGTTCCCCTAGTTGTCCTGGTCCTCTACAACGTACAGATGAAGGCAGGAGAATACTATAGTTATCATGAAGCCAGGAGGCTTCAGGGTAAATACTATAGTTATCATGAAGCCAGGAGGCTTCTGTGCATTATGTATTATGTCTGGCAAGTGCTAGTCTGGTGGATCCTTTACCCTCCCACAGAGCAGGTGGGCAAAAGGATAACAATCATTCTGTGAACAGCAGGCAAACCAGTAGCACCGAGGAAATTTCTTCCTTCTTTTGGAAGGGCACGCCTCCTGCCTTGGGTCATTCCACAGATAGTCCTGGACTCTCATGGCCTTAGTCCCTCCAATGAAGGCTTCCCAAGGAACACTATAGGCCACATGTGTAGAAGAAATTGTTGAAAAGTTATACAGTAGTGACTGGGGGAGCCAAAAGCTGACCTAATAACAGTAGCCGACAATTTCTACTTCTTTGCCTCTTGAGTCTATTTATTCTACTACTAGTGTTTGTCAAGAGAAGCTCAGAGCTTGTTGGTGGTATACCAAAGCCAGGCAGTGGGGGAAAGTAGATGTTATATGCCAGGTACTTTTCCAGGACCTAGGAATAGAGATGACAATGAGCCAAGCACAAACCACTACCCCATGGACATTAGGCCAGCCTCTCTCCAGGAAGTCAAATATGCAGGAGAGTGAATGAAGACTGGCTCTATGGAGAAAAGTGGAGCAGAGTAAGGTAGTCATTGAGGGCTCTACTGAGAGGATGCGCTTTTTGCTGAAACCTGAAGGACATGAACTGTCTTGTTCTGGATAGACAGACTTGCAGGAGTAAGCACCACCAAAGCACAGTTTCCTCTAGTATGTTTCAGGTTAGGGGCGGGAATCATGAAAGGCCTCCCAGGCCATCACAGGAGACATTGACCATCAGTTTGAATGACGTGGAAAGAAACTGAAGGCTATGAATCAGGGAGCACCATAATCTTTTCTTTTTCCAAGCAACCCATCAGACTTATTTCCTAATGAAAATGAGATGTCAGGCATGGAAGCTAGGACACTTTTGGGGGGCTGCTGGAACAATTCAGGAGAGGGGTGATATTGACTTGTGTCAAACAGTGGGAAGGAAATAAAATTCTAGATGGAATTTGATGGAAGAAAGGTGAATATTAGATGACAGCATGAAATTTAATGAATACTTACAAACTGGAGTCAAGGAGTGTGCTCAGAGTTTTAGTCAAAGAAACATGAATGATGGAGGTGGTTTAATAGAAATGCAGAAGACAGGGTAGAGCTGGTTACATAGAAAAGTCTAGAGTCCTGAGTCAATATCATGGCTGGAATTGGGAATGGAAGATTATCATTTAATTAATATTAGGCCACAAGACAGGCTCTTGGCAAGATTCCATATGTGGTACAAGAGAAGCACCTTCAGAACTAGAGCCTGAACAATCCTACATATCAAGGCAGAATAGAGGACAAGGAGGAAATGTAAAAGGATGGGCTGGCAAGAAGTGAAACCACCAGGATATGGGGGGAACCAACCAATGGTAGTGTGAAGACTGGGGAGAGGGGTGGCATCTGTAATCCCAAACCCTCCCTTGGGAGATTTATACAGAAGGTTGAGTTTAAGAATACCCTGGGCTTGGTAGGAGTGCCAACCCAGGTGAATATTCAGCAGGGAAGGGTATAGTCTAGTGATTTGAGGGGAAAAAACTTGCAACACTCTCCTGGGAGAAGGAAGGATGAATGCTCTCTGGAACTTTGACATGATTGCAGGGCTACATCAAGAACCCACTTGAGAATTAATGGCCCTTACTTTAAAGAGAAAGTATTTATTCCGAGTGTCTATGTGGGTTTCTGCAGCCACATTCAATTGCACAGGTGCAGACTCAGAGTTGGTTTTTTTCCAGATGAATACAAGGAAATGACACAGGACTGCCAAAAAGTATGTGGATTCAAGGAAAACATTCACACAACTATTTGTTGATTTCTGGCTGCATAAGGAAGGACCAAGCCATAATTTGGTAAGAGCCAGGATTTGGTGAACCAGACCCAGAATCTGTAGCTGGCTGTTGGAGAGCAGGATGCAAAATAGGAAGACCATAGAAGAAAGCAGCTGTGGTAGTGAGGAGAGAAATATGCTGCCAAGTAGGACCACAAAGTCTGTGTCAACACAAAATCACCAGGAATGTGTACTGAGTCAACATAGAAGTTGCTCCAAAAATTGAAACATTCTTCATAGCTCCACATGAATTGTCCTATCCTCCATACCTTATAATGATACTGGGTATATACTCAACAGAACTACCTGTAATTCCATGTTTACTGAATCAGTATTTACAATGGCCAAGAAATGGAAAACCCATACACTTCTAATTGAATACCTACTGTGTGTAAAATCAGAGTATCTGCCTTCTTCCATTCTGGTTGAAAGATAAAATGGCATCTGTAATCCTTATTGATATCGCAGCCTTCAAATAAGCCTGGAAGACTTCGTGTTATTGGAGGATATGTGACTTTGGGATATCAGAAGAAAGCCTTAAAGTACAGTGATTTGAACAGAAAAATATGTTGCCTTTTCAGTTTTTAAAGGTGGAAGTTGAAGTTACAGAAGTTGGCAGGGTTGGTTCTTTCTTGAAATCTTTCTCCCTTGCTTGTGGATGGCAGTCTACAGTGAGGGCACTCACAGGATCACACTCTGTGTATGACTGTGTCTTATCTGCCCCCTGTAATAGGGGCCCCAGTTACACTGCACTAGTGCCCACCCATTTTACCTCAGTTCCCTCATTAAAGACCTTGTCTCCAAATGCAGTCACAGTCTGGAACAGTGAGGTGAGGGCCACCATGTAAAGGACTGAAGGATCACAATTGAGACTACAGTCTAACCAGTAACTAGTGTGTAGAGGGTGAAGAATTTGCAGAGAAAACATGAGTCTTTTGTGGAATAAAGGTCAGGACTTGAAGGTGAAGTGAGACTTGGAAAGGAAGACAGAGAGGTTTGATTTTGATGAACTCATGTCAGGAAAATAATGTAGCTGCAAGTAGGTATAGGAAAAAATGCAAGAAGGTATAAGGGAGACAAAAAATGGGAAGAAGAGATGGTAGGATTGGTGAAATTGAGGGTCAAGGAAGGACAGGGTGGTCAAGGTTTGCTGAGGGAGGAAGCAGATCCAACTTCTGATCTGAAAAGATTTAGCAAACACCTGTTGTGGGTAAGCTTCTTATGTGGATAAGCATTGAGTGGGTGGCCCAGGTTCCACATCCAATGGCTCTGTCTAGATTCCTCTTGCTTCTGAATGAGAAGGACTGGACCTCGAGGTCAAAGGTCAACAAGTCAACTCCTCATATACACTTAATATACTTCTCATTTCCTAACACAAGTGTCTAGTAAGTGCTTTAGGAAACTATGATTTCAGGTTGTATCTGATGCATTTAATGTATCAGCAAACATTGGCTGGTAATATCATAAGAAGAGGTTAAAGCAAATTTTTATTAATTTATAATCCACTAGGTAGGTAGGTAGATATGATAATTTTATCAGAGTTCAGCTGAAGTTTACAATCTGGTCTCCCTGTAGAGAAAGGGTTTGCTTGGCACATTCACCATATAAATCAGATCATAGGAGGCATGTTTAATCCACTTAAGAGTATTAAGTATTTCTGGGACATTAGCACAACATTTATGAATGTAAAAATATTCTGCTGTACACAGCAGAATGTCCTATATTTATCAAAGGACAACTAACAAAGTGACCTTTCTTGGGACACTTATTATTATTATACTGCTTTAAAGTGATTTATATGTTTAATTTCTTCCATGGGTGTCCAAAACTTGACTTTTAAAATATTTTATATAGGTCTTACTTAAATTAAATAAAACTTGACATGCAGAAAATGTTTTGTGCTGAATTTAAATGTAAAAATATCATGGACTTTTGGTTCAAGGTGATAATATATTGCTTACATGGTAATGAAGTTGAAAGAAGACACTTCAGACCCACAGTCCGGGAGTCAAAGCCAGTTGTCAAGTCAGTCCTGTCCCACAGTTGCCTGCCTCTTCCTTTTTTTCTTTCAACATGACAGATGCTGCTGTGTCCTTCGTCAAGGACTTCTTGGCTGGTGCAGTGGCTGCAGCCATCTGCAAGACAGCAGTAGCGCCCATCGAGCTGGTCAAGCTGCTGCTACAGGTGCAGCATGCCAGCAAGCAAATCATGGCAGATAAGCAATGCAAGGACATCATAAACTTCGTGGTTTGTTACCCCAAGGAACAGGGAGTCCTGTCCTTCTGGCATAGTAACTTGGCCATGTCATCAGATACTTCCCCACCTAGGGAACTTTTTGGGAAACCTGGGGGAACGTCCAGACTTTTAGTACTTTCCTGGGTGGTGAAGACAAGAAGATCCAGTTTGGGCTCTACTTTTCAGGGAACTTGGCCTCAGGTGGTGCCGCTGGGGCCACATCCCTGTGCTTTGTGTACCCTCTTGATTTTTGCTGGCACTTCTCTAGCAGCTGATGTGGGCACAGATGGATCTGAAAGGGAATTCAAAGGCCTTGGCAACTGCCTAGTTAAGACCTAAAAATCTGATGGGATTAAGGGGATGTACCAAGGCTTTAATGTGTCAGTACAGGGCATTATCATCTACTGAGCTGCCTACTTTGGTATCTATGACATCACAAAGGGAATGCTTCCAGATCCCAAGAATACTCACATCTTTATCTGACACACTTCACCATCATACAATGATGTAGTCAAGATGCAAAGGAACGGATACCATGTATACAGGTATGCTTGACTGCTGGTGGAAGATTGCTTGTCCTGAAGGAGGTTTTCAAGGCATGTGGTGCACATTCTCAGAGGCATGGGCAGTGCCTTTGTGCTTCTCTTGTATGATGAGATCAAGAAGTACACATAATTATGTCCTCTGTATTCTCCCCAAGAACAGGCATGTTGTATGATATACTATATCTTGAACATTCTGTAAAGATTCTCTGGGTTTGTTTGTTTTCTCAATTGCAACTATGACCAGTTGAAAAGTGGCAAGCAGTAATATTCATTTAACCAGTTTTCCCTTAAAGCCATTTCCATAATGACAATAATGATGGGACTCAATTATATTTTTTATTTCTGTCACTCCTGAAAATAAAAATTGAAGAAATAAAAATATCTTAAAAATTAAAAAACAAGACATTTCATAAGCCAAAAATGTTTCATTCATATTATTTAACATAGGAACTATTTCTTTAACACTGTGTAAAGCCAGCTTTATACTAAATTATAAGGCCACATAGCTATTAACCAGAGAGAGATGGACAATTTAAGGAGCACAGGAAGTAATATGGCAGAGGTATAACCAGATGCCGAGAAGACCTATAGGATAGCTACATAACTCAGAGAGCTGGAGGTATGGTCAGTGAATCCTTGCTGGAAGAAGTGGCAACTAGGCTATAACTTCATGTTCTATAAATTTCAAGATATGAAAGGGAGAGCTTGAAGTAGTCTGGGAAATAAAAGTTGTTTGAGGAGACTGAAATGGAAAATTCAAATGAGAGAGTGCCCTGATGAAGGCCAGCAGGAGGTAGGTCATGAAGGACATAAGGAATTTGGACTTTCTTTTACCTTACAAATGTGTGGTATAGGAGTGTGACATGATCTGACTCTGTTGCTTTGTCTTTTGTGTAGAGTAAGGGCTGTCAGAAAGTGAGAGTGGAAGCCACAAGATTAGTGAGGCTTTGGCTGGGACAGCCTATAGGCTAAAATAACTCCATTTTGCTTAAAACTTCCATTTCTTTATTTGGGTGACCTACTCTTGAACTCCGGATCTAGAAAAAACCCACAAATGATACACTTGGCACAAAGACATAGAATAACCAATCAGCTGGAAAACAGGAAAGTACTAAAAGTCTGGTTGTTCTCCCAGGATTCCCAAAAAGTTCCTTCCTAGAAGTTAATTGTCTGTGGTTTGGTACTGGACTTGTACAAATTAGTTCAAAGGGCTAACAATAGGATGATTGCCAAACTAGAAACCTGCTTACCTGTTTCCTCGGATTACTACAATCTATAAAAGTTCTTTCTTACTTGTTTTTGGGGCTCACATATGATCTACTGCACATACTAAGGAACTCACCAGAGTGAGGCAATATTTGATATCTTGGATGTGGAAACAGTAAGCTATGGTGATTGATGGAACATTGTGGGACAGGCGTGAGGAAGAGAAATTTGGGCAGCTGGAGAAACAGTGCTACTTGTCAGTTACTGAAATATAGAAAACTTCAAGTGGAACAGGTTAGTGCATTGGAGAAGGGGCAACTTGAAGTCAGTTGTGACCATACTATAGCTGATAGTCCATAACAGTCTTCTAAGCAGGGATATCCTTCAGTTAGTTGAACAAATATATAAACAATATCAACTGGGACACATTGAAATTTACATGGAAATGTCTCACATCATATACCACATGCAGTGGAAGTCTTACAAATGTCTTAATCAATTCTTAAGGGGATTATAATATATTCTCTCATACCACTAGACTTCAATTCTGTCCCTGTGGAATTACTTTTCCTGATGGATAATATTCCTGTTTTGATCCTGTGCAGCATCATTTCAGCTGTTGAACTAAGTCCCCTTTATTTAATTTTCACAAAAGTCTCAACCTCAAACCCAATAAAACAAAGACATTGTGTAGGTAGTGAGCTTGACTCATGATTGTGGAGATGAAAAATACTCGGGCAGCAGCAATGCACTATAATTTATAAAACAATAGACAGTATCTTTGTGCATAAGCTCTTAACCATTTCTGCCAGCCTCTTTCTGAATGGCTTTACCCTCTCCCCATGCCCTTTCAGAGTGCTTCCTAGCAACACAGAGAAACAAACAAAAGCCCATGATAGCAAAAATAAAATCAAGCCTCCTACAGTGATGTGTAATTAATTTTATTATCATTCCTGTCTTCAAGACATGTGCACCTAAGCAAAGATTTGATGATGTGTTCTGCTCCTAATGATATGTATCTTCTGGGTATATATATATTTGGAGAATTATAGCTATTTTACTGATAACATGAGTGATACAACCGAGGAGGCAAATGGGAACAGTTCTAAGTTTTAATGTCCATTTGTTTCCCTTCACTACACAGAAGTGTATCCCTTGAGAGAAGCTTGAGATAGATATTTGACATTTACGAACAGAAAGCTTTTGCTATATGTGGTAGGAGGACATGACTACCCAAAAAGAAGAGAAGATGGCTGATGATAGAACCTGGCATGCATTAGTATTTATCTACAGATTCAAAGCATCTACTGAGGAAAGGTATTGGGGGCATAAAGGGAGATGGGAAAGACAGAAGAAAATCAGAAGGAAATGTAGAGGAATGTATTGTCATGACAGGGAATTTCTACTTTTTATCAGAAAAGGGCTGCAGCCTGGCATGTGTGGCTTTGTAACTGAGTGTCTGTCTGATCAAGTTCGTGTAGTTTATAAAGTGCTAATGAGGAGAGGTCAAATTTTAACAGGCAGCCCTGCTATTCTGAGTTCACATGACAGTTATTCTTCCTGTGTTTCAGATTCCCAAAGTTTATCTGCCTTCATTGCTTTTATCACATTACTAGCTTGAGCTTCTGTGAAAAATGTTCCTTCAGCTCCCTTTCTCTCACTTATGTGAACCAGTATTTGTCTCTGTGTCTGTTTTGTCTCTTTATTCCCCTGTGCCTTAGAGAAACAGATGTCTCTTCCCTTTTGCAAAGGTTTACTTCAATGTCTACCACCTGTTCTCTTGGAGAGAGCCCTTATTTGTGATTTGAAGATGTTCTAATGAGCATCTAACTGTGATTCAGAAAACTCCAAGTACTGATATTATTTTTTAAAAAGTTAGGAAACTACCTTTTAAAACATTATCTCAGAGTAATGGTGCTAGTGAGCATAGGAGAAGTGTAACTGGCTTCCAGCCAGTGGTAAAAAGCTGAGACTATTTGGCCCATCTAACCTGTTTATTCTATTTCAAAGAGAAACTTATGGAAGGATTATTCTCCACACTTCACTTGTGCTCAAATTCTTACAGTTTGATATCTGCTGGCAAAATTCCTCTGCAAAGGATTTAGCTTGTCAAAAAATGACTTCTTCAGACTTTCTTCACTCTCTTTGTTTGCTTCTCTGACACTTCATTAAGTAGTCTCACATTTCTGATTCTCTTATGGAACCTTATCCTCTAATGCCCCTGTTTTCTAACTGCATACTTATTTTTCAACTACAGGCTTGCATTTTTTTCATCTCTCTCCTGAACAAATAAACTAAGTTTATTTTGATATCCACATCTAAAAATAAATTCACACTTGATATTCATCTTTGTTTAAAATACAGCTATAAGTATGAAGTGTGGTCTCTCAATAGAAGAATATGGAATGGTCAAGAAGCACTGAAAGAAATGCTAAAGGTCCTTAGCCATCATGGAAATGCAAATGAAAAAGATTGAGATTCCATCTTACACCCATCAGAATGGCTAAGATAAAAAACTCAAGTGACAGAACATGCTGGCAAGGATGTGGAGAAAGGGGAACACTCCTCCTTTGCTGGTGGGAGTGCAAACTTGTACAACCACTTTGGAAATCTATCTTGAAATTAACCCAGATCCAGAAGGACATGCATGGTATATACTCACTTATAAGTGGATATTAGCTTTAAAATACAGGATATCCACACTACAACACTACAATGCACAGAACTAAAGAAAGTAAGGAGGACCCTAGGGAAGATGCTTAATTTTCATTCAGAAGGGCAAATAGAATAAATACTGGAAGTTGTTGAAAAGAGGGAACAGGACAGGAACCTACCATAGAGGTCCTATGAAAGACTCTACCCAGCAGGGGATTGAAGCAGAAGCTGAGTCTCACAGCCAAACTTTGGGCAGAGAGCAGGGAGTCTTATGGAAGAGTTGGGGGATAGAAGTACCTGGAGGGGTCATGAGTTCCACAAGAAGAACAAGAGCCAACAAATCTGGGCCCAAGGGGGCCCGTGGAAACTGATGCACCAATGAAGGATCATGCATGGAGAGGACCTGAGCCTCTGCTCATTTGTAGCTGATTGGCAGCTCAGTCTCCATATGGGTCCCCTATGGCTGTCTCTGCCATAAACTCTATTGTCTTCTCTTTTATCACTCCTCCGTGGTAGAGTACCTTACCAGGCCACAGAGGAAGAGGATGCAGGTAGTTCTGATAAGGCTTGATAGACTGGTCAGTTGATAGGAGAGGGGATTGAGGGGAAGAGGGAAGGAGGGTGAGACTGGGAGGAGATAAAATAGGGCTGTGATTGGGATGTAAAGTGAATAAAAATTCTAAAATATATTCAAATTAAAAAAGAAAAATTCATAGGTATAAAGTATATTATTAGATAAAATTGAATGTGGAATAAACATGCTAGCCAATAATTATTATAGAATAATTTTGAACTTTAATATGTACCTCATTTAACTTAAAACAAACTTCTATTGAGTGTTAAAATAAAAACAATAGCTATGTGGTGAGCATACTATTTTTATAGCTCCTCAACATTTACTGCTTTATAAAAAGTACATCTCACTGGCCCCAATA
The DNA here is from genome assembly GCF_903995435.1 of Acomys russatus. Lineage (NCBI taxonomy): Eukaryota > Metazoa > Chordata > Mammalia > Rodentia > Muridae > Acomys > Acomys russatus. Next base: position 117,366,325 of record NC_067169.1, on the reverse strand, counting down.
ATGACCATCCAATGACTGGTCCAATTTGAGTCCCATGCCATGAAAGATAGAGAGCCTGCAACTGACACTATTAATAATTCTGCTATACTTACAGACAGGAAACTAGCATAACTGTCAACTGAGTGACTTCACACAGCAGCTGATGGAAACAGATGCAGAGGCCCACAACCAAACATTAGGTGGAGCTTGGAGAATCTTATGGAAACAGAGAGGAAGGATGAAAAAGTCAGAGAGGTCAAGGGCACTACAAGAAAACCTACAGAATCAACTAAAGCAGAGACTGAAGCACCAATCAGAGAGCATGCATGGGAAGGACCTGGGCTTTCTGCACATATGGGATCCTTAAAAGCAGGAGAAGAGGTTGTCTCTGACTCTGTTGCCTGCCTCTGGATTCCTTTCCCCCAACTGCATGGTTTTCTCTAGCCTCAATAGGAGAAGATCTGCTGAGTACTCATAACATTTGAGCCATCTCTCAACTTCAACTTTGTCAGTTTTAAGCCATGTAAAATCATAGCCTTTGCTGATATACTATTAAGGTTCACAACATATTCATCAAATTAAAAAAGGAGCTCTTTTAAAAACATGCATGTATTATTGATTTTCAAAGCTTAATTTTATATAGAAATCACTAAAAGATTTATAAGAAGTTTTATCAGTTCTTTTGCTTAAGACTCAGATTAAGATTTTAGCTTACTTTAAACAAGATGCAGCTAAACTCTGACGACTGATTCATGAGAGATTTCAGTTTTATATGACTTCTAGGTGGGCTTTTTTTGTTGTTGTTGTTGTTTTTTTTTTTGTTTGTTTGTTTTTTCAAGACAGGGTTTCTCTGTGTAGCCTTGGCTGTCCTGGACTCGCTTTGTAGACCAGGCTGGCCTCGAACTCATAGCGATCCGCCTGCCTCTGCCTCCCGAGTGCTGGGATTAAAGGCGTGAGCCACCACGCCCGGCTTTTCTAGGTGGGCTTTAAAGTGAGTATTTCAGAAGATTAAAAATGCATAAAATGTAGTTCAAGAGGGCCATCAAATTTAGAAAACATGTATTGGCATTTGAATACTTTTGTACTGAACTTAGTTTCTTAAAAATGCATTTGACATGTAATTAGTCATAGATAAAATAATTTGTACATTTAAAAGTGTGTGAAATAGAGAGAAGGCTCAGCAGTTAAGAACCCATACGGCTTTTACAGAAGGCCCAGTTTGGTTCTCAGCATCTACAATGAATGATAAGCAACTGCCTGTAGTTCCAGCTCCTGGGAATGTGATAACACCCTTTCTGTCTCTATGGGAACCACCTGCATTCACAGTCTATGTGTACACAATCAAAATTACCTTAAAAACCTTTAAAATGTGCTATATCTATTTCAGTGGCTAAACACCCATTTCTTTATTAATTGAATATGCACCACAGACCAAAGTACATTTCTCCTAAGCAGATTTTTTAAGTTTATTAAACCAATGTTTTTTATAATGACACTGAGATCTAGTTATTTTCTGTTTATATTGCTAGTTTGAAAAAACTATGCTTAGATGTTGATTGTAATGTTAAAAATTTAATTTTCACATGGGCATGTGCTTTACTATTGTTAGCATCCCAAAATATTTCTTTTTTTTTTTATTAATTTATTCTTGTTACATCTCAATGTTTATCCCATCCCTTGTATCCTCCCATTCCTCCCCCCCCATTTTCCCATTATTCCCCTCCCCTATGACTGTTCCTGAGGGGGATTACGTCCCCCTATATAATCTCATAGGGTATCAAGTCTCTTCTTGGCTACTTGCTGTCCTTCCTCTGAGTGCCACCAGGTCTCCCCCTCCAGGGGACATGGTCAAATGTGAGGCACCAGAGTACGTGAGAAAGTCGTATCACACTCTCCACTCACCCAAAATATTTCTTAATTCTCATAAGCTGGATCAAGAAAAATCAAATAATTATTGGATATTTTCTATGAAACATCAAATGACCCTGTATGACAGGCATCTTTTAATTCTCTCATTAATTCTTCTACTAATGAGACAAACACATTAAAAAACTGTGGCATTATTTTCCCCAATCTACTAGAAAGTTCTGAACAAGAAAAGATAAATTAATTATGATCAGGTATTTTGTCTAAATGAAAATCATGCTTCCTAGAATCAAATATAGCCATACCTTCTGAGCATTTTCCTTAGGGAGATTCTTCATAAAATACATGCTCACTTTCTAGGACTAATTATATTTTTCCATTTTTTTTTAAATTTTTTTGAGATTATAATGTAATCATGTCATTTCTTCCTTCAATTTCCTCCCTCTAAACCTTTCCATATACCTCTCCTTACTTGCTCTCATAATTTATGGCCTCTTTTTCTTTAAACACACATACACTCTCTCTCTTTCACACACACACATATTCTAAATATATAAGTGCAATCTTCTTAATCTGCATAATACTACTTGTATGTATACATTTTCAGAGCTGACCATTTGGTATTTGGATATCCACTTGGTGTCTTCTTCCCTGTGCAATAGCATTCTTTCCACTCTCAGTATTCCTTAAATGCCCATTGTTCTTTGTGTAGGAATAAGGCTTCATGGACTTACCTTCATCCACTTTGGTATGTCTCTTGTTATTGTCCCTGTTAGGATCATGTTTAGGCAGTCATGTTGGAGAGACTTTAATAGGTGTCATTGCTGCCATTGTAGGGAGATAATTTAATAGCAAATTCCCTGACTTTATGGATCTTAGACTGTTTCTGCACCCCTCTTCTGAGTCTTAGGTACAGGAGTTATTTTGTGCATGTATTCATTGGGACTGTGTTCTGCAACTCTGCTTTGATTAGTTGTAGTTTTATGCAGTGACAGCTATCTGATACAAAATGAAGTTTTCTTGATGAAGGATTAAGATTATGTTTGAATGCAGTTAGAGATTATGCTGGTTTAATAAATAGGTGGTTGTAGGTTCTTCTCTGAGACTCATGGCTTCACTAGCTCAGGGTAGTTGGCTAGCTTTCCAGTACCAGGCATGATTTTTCTCTTGTTGGATGAGTCTTGCATCTAGTTAGAGAGCTTTCGGTTGCCACCAAGGCATACATGCCACTACTGTATCCTTAGAGTTATCATGCTGTGCTGATCATTGTTGTGGTTCATAGACATTTTAACTAGATACAACCATTGGTTGTTTTCCTCTTTCAGAAGCTTGCATGATGCCTTCCGGTACCATGTAAGCTAGCCCTTATGAAGGAGGCTTTCAGGTTCCATGCAACTCTAGGGCCGCTGGATCCTTTTTACAAAGTATATGGTGTCTTCAGCAATAGAATCCTTCCTTCTACTTTGGAGGTAAGTAAGCACCAGCTGTTTTGGAAGCTTCTAACTTGTTCCATTGGTGACAATGTTGGTTTATAATTTTCTTTCTTAGGTGTTAAACTGAGCCAAATATGCTCAGAAATAGAAGGTTCATAAGGATAAATTATGAACTTTATCTGAAAGGAGGAAAAATGGAATAAAGAGAGATAAATACACAACAGATATAATCATTAAGGGGAGGGTCATCTCTACTTTGCTGTGGTGGTAAAACCCATATAGTTCTCAAATGCTGTCCCAAACTGACATCTGATGACATTTTTCTGTTATCAAGGGAGAGTGGAGAAATTATCCCTTCTTATTCCCATAAATACAATTGGTGATTTTTAAAATATTCTGATTCTTCTATTAATGATACAGATATAAACAGAAGCTGGTTGTGGTAGTGCATCCCTGTAATACCAGCACTTGAGGAGTCAGAGACAGGCAGATCTCTGTGAGTTGGAGACCAGCTGGTCTACAAAGTGACTCCAAAAGAGTCAAGACTACACAGAGAAATTTGGTTTCAAACAAAACAAAACAAAACAAAACAAAATATATTAACAGAATAAGGAGAATGTAGAATATTTTCTCTAAACTCTGATGCCCCCCCAAAAACCTTCCAAAAACACATGTTGGAACTATAACCGTTTTATCTGTCCTTTGGCCATCTACTGAGTTTGTTAATTAAGAGAGTTGGCCTCTTTCAGTCTCCTTTTTTTTTGATGAAAATCATTTTTAAATACTTTCTCTTGCAAGATTTCATAGGAATATGATAATATCTTACATAAGTGGAAAAACATTGATTAAAAGAATAGAGGATATGAATTTACAACAAAGCTATGCCACCTGAGAAAATTCATTTCTCTTTTCAGAAAACTGTCTTTTTCGTATGTGAACTAAGGAATAATGGAAACCTGTGAGCCCTTATCCCAAACTCTTGAGTTTAGCTAGGAGTAAGAATTCATAATTTTCTAGAATGGCAGAAAAAGTATATTTTACATTTTGTAACATCTTCAACAAGGATTGAGATAACGTTAGTCAAACATTAATATTTTACTAGCAAAATATATGAACAACAAAACCAAGTAGGATAAAGGCTATAAAAAGCTTACTTTTAGATCAAGTCATATTTTTGCCTTTCAGAAGAAAGGGCATTTGGTTTGGGATCTTATTGACAAGATATCACCTGCCATGTGAAGAGCAGCAAAAGGATCAGTCCAGGCAGGCAGTAAAGGCGAGCTGTGTTGGTTAGATGAGGATACACTTGGCATATGTGGAAGAAAGAAGCAGACAGGACAGCTGAAGGGCATTTGCTGGGTGGACAGTCATCTGAGACCAGATTACACGTCCTGCTGTACATTAGGAGTTACCATTCCACAATAAACAAAGAAAAAATATTCTTGAAGGCTTTAGGCAGAAGAGTAACAATTCAAACTAACTTTGTCTGAGTTTTTGCTAGCTGATGTGGGAAGAATATTAATAAGAAAAGAGAGGTCAGGGAGTGAGCAGAAAACCAGGAGCTAGAGCTGAGGTAGATTCAAGAAAAAAAAATTTGAAGAAGGTGTAATCAACTGTGCTAAAACTGATGAAGAGTTATAGAAAATGAAAATCAGAAAATGCCACTGGCTTGGCTGTGTGGAAAAAATGCTTCCCTCAGCTGTAGTCTCAGTAGAGAAATGAAGGCAAAAAGCCTTCTTAGAAGGAGTTGAAGAAAGAAGGTAAGGAGGTAAGGTGTATGAGGGAACAGAGAAGTAGGACTAGGGTGGGAGGTGTGGGTCAAGGACACATACAGTAAGTGCTGTGGTTTCAATGCAGGGCCAGGCTAGGGGTGAGAGCTACTTAGAAAGCTAGTCAAAAAGAACAGAGCACAGAAGGAATTAAACATCTTGGGCATAATATAAAATAATGTGGCCAGCCAAGGTGATAGACTCCAGACCAAGTTGATGCTGCTGGGACTGCTAATAATAATTCATGTCAGCTCTGCTTCAGGCTTTCTCTTGCAAATGTAACTGGGATTGTGCTAATTAAAAGCATTTGGGAAAATGTCAATGTCTCAATACAAATGCTTCCCAGCTCATCAATCCCATGAGGTCACCTCTTCCCTTGGCCAGTTTTTATCTGAGGTAATTTATTTGTTAATTTAAAATCCCAAACTTAACGTAAACCTGGCTGGCTTTATGCTTTGCTCATGTTTTCAAAGCTCATCCTTATGAAATTAGAATAATCTGGCACTTCTCAAAGTTTATTACCAGGCTCCAGGACTTTTTCTCTGGGAGACATTAAGAACTGACAGCATTCAAATCTCCTTGAGTCTAATGTAAAATGGGGAAGCTGCACTTCTTAGCCAACTGTTTGCCTAGCAAGGCACATCATAGCCATTGGCCAAGTATTTCCCCATGCAAGACTTGGGAGTCTGCCAGTGAGGCAGCATGCTGGATATGCCCTTCCAAGGAGTTGCGTTTATTTGGAGAGATGACTATCATTTCTACCTTGTGCCAGGCATTCTGCTGAATCTGCTCCCCACATGATATTTATTATTCAGCCTTATCTGTGAGGTACATTCTCTTAGCGTTTTGCTTCACAGATGAGACTGGATCATGGAGCTAAAATAACTTGCTCATAAACACAATATTAGGAAGTGTTAGAGCCCAAATTCTGGGGTAGTACTGTTTGATAGAAATTTTGGAACTGAAAGAAATGTGCTGTGTCTGTGCAACCTAGCAAGTCATTAACCACATGCATCTACTGAATAGGATAAATGTTGCTCTGTAACTGAGGCGCTGTGTTTTGAATTTTAACTTAATTATTATGAATGCATCCCTAGAGTGTTGAATTGATCTATTGTCCTTAGCATACATGGTAACTAAAGAAAATTATGACAAAAAAAGGAGCACGTGAAGTGGAGAAGTTCACTTAATTACTCTGGCATTGGCTCTCAACTTTCCTAGCACTGTGACTCTTTAATACAGTTCCTTGTGTTGTGGTGACCCCAAACCATAAAATTATATTCATTGTCACCTCATAACTGTAATTTTGCCACTGTTATGAATCATAATGTAAGATATCTGATATGTGACCCCCAAAGGTGTTGGAGCCCACAGTTTGGGAACTGGTGGACTACCATGATTAGCTTGGTAGTTGATCTCCCCCATTAGCCATATGGTTAAAGACCATAGAGAGTTATGTATTGCCTAAGCAGGCTTAACCTGGGTAGCAGTACTGGTGTTGATCTCTCTGGCTGACTAATGCTCAGGGCTGGCATAGTCCCATTTTCCTTACTCCTCTGATAATTCTTAACAATTCCTAGGCCTTATATTAGAGGCCCAAAGGGTGTCAAGTGTCCATCATTGCTGACCAGAAAAACGACTCCTTTTTTCAGGTCAGGATCATATAGGGTCTTTCAGTGGGAGCGATTTGGTACACACCTGTCAACTTGTTTGGGTTGAACAGAGGCAAGCACACTTTATCACTGCTTCTCTCTATCTCTCTCTTTTGTGTTTAAAGATAATTTTGTTTAATCATTGATTATGATGCTAAGGATTTCATGGTACCCTTCTCAGTAAAACAGTAAAATGGCTGCTGTTTTGCTGTTTGATTTTAGACAGGATCTCTCTATGTAGCCCAGGTTTACCTGGGATGTGGCATCCTTCTGTGGCAGACTCCCAAGTGTTAGGATTAAAGGTATGTACCATCATGACTAGCAATAAAGTACTGTTTATATTGAACTCTCTTCTTGGTTTGTCTTTAGGGAATAGAAAGTATTTTCCTAAAATCTTTATAATGCTGTTTCCCATATAAAGAGTGCTGTGCCATCTGGGTGGCATTTTCTCCAGGCTCTCCGAGTGCTATATAACAGAGCCTACATGCTAGATATTTTGCCTGCTTCTTTTTACCATGGAATGCCAGGATTTTAAATGGTTTCACTTCCTGATCCCTTTTGTGATTTAAGGGGAGCTGTGCAGGTTCAGCAGCTCATTGTTCTAATCACCATAATATTATTCACTTTGCATCATTTTTTGTTTGCACATCCACACTCAGAAACCACATATTCATATTCAATTTGCTAACTTGCATCCAGATTCTTCCTGTCTAATTGTTGGGGGATGGTCTGATGTATTTTGATGCTAATTACTGCTTGCTGTCTCTGTGACCCACCTTTTGCTTAATAAAAAGCCATCCCACCTGGGCAGGGCAAAGGAGATAGGTGGGGCTAGGAGAGAGAGGAATTCTGGGAAGAAAAAAAAATGATGGCCATGAGGAGGAAGGAGAAAGACCGGAGGAGAAGAAGGTCACCATGGGTTAGATGGAGGAGAAGTACATGCTGGCATGGATGGGGAATTCGGCCCAGATAAAGAACATTAACAAGTATTGGCGATTACGGATGGCAGGTAGCTTGATAGAAGTTATTACAAACAGATGGCATGGCATTGAGGCAGGGATCACATGCCTGCCTCACTATGAGAGGTAACAAGTGTCCATGTCTTAATTAATTGCTAGCCAGGCATACTGATCATACTAGTAACACTGATAATTTAAAAATACAGTTTCAGAGATTTAGTCCATTATCTCCTTGGTGGACCATGGAGGCATTGTGAAAGCTCTACATTTTTATCCGCAGGAAGTAGAAGGACTCTGTGTGTCACATTGGGTGTAGCTTGAGCATAGGAGACCTCAAAGTTGTCACAAACCAATTATGTACTACGGTTATGTACCAAAGACACTGAGGAAAATTTTATGGATTTCAAGGAAATCATGATATAATCGGGTGGGAAAAACCAAATATGGACTAGGCCTTAGTTACTTGTCTTATTGATATGGAAAAATGCATGACAAAAGCAATTTAAAAGAGAAAGACATATTTTGGCTTATAATTCCAGGAAATACAGATCATCCTGCAGATCATGTGACAGAAGAGTAAGAGGTAGCTGGTCATATTACATCCATAGCTAGGAAGAATAAATCAATGAATGAGTTTTCTTTGTTCTCAGTCTAGGATTGCAACCCACAGAATGCATCCGTTCACATTTAGGATGGGTCCTCTGACATCAGTTAATCTAACCTCGAAAATTTTACAGATATATCCAGGAATGTGTTTCCATAATGTGGTGGTTTGAATGAAAATGGCCCTTTCATTTAAAGGTTTGAATATTTCTACCAATTGATAGAACTGTTTGGGAAAGGTTAAAATACATGGTCTTGTTGGAGGAGGTGTTTCATTGGAGGTGGGCTTTGATGCTTCACAAGACTTCAGCCATTCCCTGTGTGCCTCTGTGGCTCTGACTTGGAGATGAAGGAATGAGTTCTCAGCTGTTCATGCCACCATGCCTTTGTTCTGCCATCATGGACTCTAATCTTAAAATGTAAACCCAATTAAATATTCTCTATACTGGTCATGGTGTTTTGTTGCAGCAATAGAAAATCTAACTAAGAAATATGGTGACTCTAAATCTAAGTTGATAAGCAAGATTAACTATTACAAATCACCTAAGAAAGATCCCTACCAACTATAATTTATAGATCCAGTTCTGTCTATTTGTGTGGTAAAGGTTTAAGTGTAACATAGACATATCCATTCACTTATGCATAATTCATAGCCACTTTTCAAATCATGATAGCAGAACACAGTAGCTATTATAGAGTCTATGTGACCTCCAAAGCCTTAAATATTTACTTGGTCCTTTGCAGAAAAAAACCCATTTCTGACATCTGCTCTAGAGGCATGCTTCTCAAACATTCATATACTTGTGCATTATCAAGATACACTATTAAAATTCAGATTCTCAAACGGTAGGTCTGTAAACTGTTGACTCAGTCATTTGGGTGTGTGTTTCCATGTGTCTAATGAATACTCATTAAGAGAGTTTCTCACCCTCACAACAAGGTAGCTCATATATCTGAGAGAGTTGTAGATTAGAAATAATAAGCTCAGAGAGTTTTGCATAGTTGTTTTCATAAATACCAGCTGGTAGGCACAAGAATCAGAGTCCTACTTGTTCCCACACTCAGGAATCCCATCAAAACCCTAAACTGGAAGCCATACTATATACACAGAATACTTGGTGCAGACTTGTGCAGGCCTCGTGCTTGCCTGCTTCAAGATCTGTGAGTTCATATTAGCTTTGATCATATTGATTTAGAGATCTTTATTTTCTTAATGTCTTCTGTCTCCTCTGGCTCTTTATGCCTTCTCTCCTTTAAGGTTTCCTGAACCTCGAGGGGAGGGATTTGATGGAGATATCCCATTTAGGACTGAGGCTTTCAATGTCTTTCATGCTCTGTCTGCCTGTGTGTCTCTGTATTTGTTCCCACTTGCTACAGGAGGAAGCTTCTCTGATGATGGCTGAACAAGGCACTGTTCTGAGTACAGCATAAGCTAGGTTAGATCCTCCCTTGTTTTTTCAATCATGACTTCATTGTTGCTTGCTAAATTGTCTATTTTCTCCATTGGCTATACATACAAATCAAAATCTTTACAGGTATATTTTTAGTTACTAGCCAATATTTGTACACATTCAATGGTCAATATATATTTGTTGAATGGATGTCGGTTTTATATTTATTTGTCTTCTCTCTTAGACTACAAATTCTCAGAGGGCTTAGTTTCCATTTGGGGGCCCTTGTCTATCATAGAGCCTGGTTGAATAAACTATCACAGAGAGACTTCCGGGCAGTAAATGAAGCAAGACCAAAGGCGTGAAACCTGGAAGAACACTGCTTATATGTTTGCTTTCTGCATCATGCTCAGCTAGCTTTTTTTTTCAGCCCAGGCCTACCATCACTCATTAATAAAGACAATCTCTCATAGACATGGCCATAGGCCAGTCTGATCTTCATAACCCCTCATATGAAACACTTCCAGATGACTCTAGACTGTGTCAAGTTGATAGCCAAAGATAACTAGTATAGTCCCTATATTTCATTTTTTCCAATTCTCTGTAAATTGTATGAAAAACTGTGGCTCCATCTCAGCACATAACCCATTATATATGGTTGTTGAATTCTTCTCAGCTTTTCATACTCAGAAAGGGGTCTATAAACAAGTCTTTGTGGGATTTTTTTCCTCTACATTATTGTAAGGCATTTATCTGACAATAGTTACAGATCCTTTTAAAATTTATTATATAAAAATGTGTGTGTGTGTGTGTGTGTGTGTGTGTGTGTGTGTGTGTGTGTGTGTACAACAGTATGCATGATCAGAATCCGTCCTCTCCTTCTATAAACACCTCTCTTCGGATCAAATTCAGGTCAAGTGCCTTTACCTGCACAGACATTTTACCATCTCCCATAGGTCGTTCTTGAGTGACAGTTGCCATCTTATTCAGTAAAACCACAAATAAATACTCTCATCCTTGAAAAACAAACCTTATTTGCATGTTGTATCTTTTCAATATGAAACAGAAAGTAATTTGTAGTTCACTTTCAAAAGGAGAAGCTTTGCTTTATGCAAGTCATCCTATGAGAAAGAGGGGCAGGTATTCATATTGCTTGCATTCATCACTCAGAAACACAGTACTAGACTTTCAGAAATTGAAGAAGAGTTTCCACTTTGATAATATCCATAACAGGGCTAACAGTAGAATGTTTTTGTGCTCAAATAAGGAAGTGTCTTATGAAAAAATAAATACCCACTCATTTTAGTTTAATGTACACCTATAACTTAGTTGTGGACTCGCTGATTCTGTACATTACTTATGATATATAACAGAACTTTGTAAGAGTCTGTGGAACTCATCAAGGTCAAGCATCCTTAACTCTCACATTTGGATAGAGCAGACACAATGTTTAATTCATTGTGTGATTAGGAACAGCTTGTATTTAATATATCTAATTCCATTGAATTGTTGAAAGTAGTATTGGTCCAGTGCCCATGTTTCTGTGTTTTTTAAAGCTTTAATAAGGGCATGCTAAGCACTGAAGATAAGAAAGCCAAGGAGTTTTAGTCAGTAATGGTCATGTATTAATATCATAACAATATTGTTGTCACCATCACCATCATCATTATCTATATACATTAACTTAGGACTTAGGCATTTAGGCATTTCCAAAGTGCTTTTGAATTCATCACATTAGTTGTGTTATCTTATGTATAGGTAAGTATAGCTATTATGATCTTTTTACAACTATTTTGTGGAGATATTATTTCAGAAATTGAAAGAAAAACTTGAAAAAATATAAAAATGTATAAAATGTAAGCACTGTAATATGATTAGCTTAGGAAAAATAGCATAAAATTTCAAGAAAACATGAATTATGATCATTAAGGGCATCAACTTAGGCTCTGGTTTTAGGGAGGCCAGACAGAGTTTACTCCAGGAATTTATTTTAGAAGGGATAGCTGGAGCTAATTAAATTAGCTAATTAGATTAGTTCTTTATGTGGGATTCATAGAATAAACAAAAATAGGAAAAGAGGATTAATGTCTTGCTTATTGCTGTTGCAGAGGGGAGTGCTGCACAGAAGCCTGACAAAAAGAATTATGGCTGGTGGATCTGGGCCCAGGGGTACTGCTCAAACTATGGCACCAGCCAAGGACAATATGTGCAGTAAACTTCGAACCCCTACCCATATCTAGCCAATGGACAGGACACTCTTCACAGTTGAGTGGAGAGTGGGGTCTGACTTTCACACAAACTCTGGTGCCCCATATTTGACCTCGTCCCCTGGAGGGGGAGACCTGGTGGCACTCAGAGGAAGGATAGCAGGTTACCAAGAAGAGACTTGATACCCTATGAGCATATACAGGGGGAGGTAATCCCCCTCAGTCGCAGTCATAGGGGAGGGCAGTAAGGGGAAAATGGGAGGGAGTGAAGAATGGGAGGATACAAGGGAAGGGATAACCATTGAGATGTAATATGAATAAATTAATAAGATATATTTAAAAAGTGTGTCTGTGTGTGTGTCCTCCACTATTTTTGCTAGTGTGGAATTATTTATTTTCTATGTTTTCCTGTATGTAGTTAACCTTGGGTTTGAGATTTCCTTCTAGTATTTTTATAGGAGTGGGTTTGTGGATAGATATTGTAAAATTTGGTTTTGTCGTGGAATATCTTGTTTTCTCCTTTTACGATGATTGAGAGTTTTGCTGGTATAGTAGTCTTGGTTGGCATCTGTGATCTCTTAGAGGCTGCAAGACATCTGTCCAGGCCCTTCTAGCTTAAAGAGTCTCTGATGAGAAGTGAGGTATAATTCTGATAGGTCTGTCTTTGTAAGTTACTTGGCCTTTTTCCCTTGCAGCTTTTAATATTCTTTCTTTGTTCTGTGTTTTTAGTGTTTTGATTATTATATGGTGGGAGAATTTTGTTTTCTAGTCCACTCTAACTGGTGTTCTGTATACATCTGGTTTGTTTATAGGCATATCTTTTTTTAGGTTTGGGAAAATTTCCTCTATGACTTACTTGAAAATATTTTTTTTGGCCTTGGAGCTGGGACTCCTCTCCTTCTTCTATTTCTATTTTTCACTGATTAGGTCTTTCATAGTATCCCAGATTTCCTGGATGTTTTGCATCAGGACTTCTTTAGCTTTAGCAGTTTCTTTGACTGATATATCAATTTCTTCTACCATATCTTTTAAGCCTGAGACTCTTTCATCTCTTGAATCTGTTGATGATGCTCACATCTGTTATACCTGTTCTCTCTATGCTAGGTTTTCCATCTCCAGAATTCTTTCAGGTTTTGTTTTCTTTATTGCTTCTACTTCCATCCTCAGGTCTTGAACAGTTTTATTCATTTCCTTCATCTATTTAATGTATTTTCCCATGTTTCCGTAAGGGATATGTTTGTTTCCTCTTTAAAGGTCTCTATTGTTTTTTATGGTATTTTCCTATACATCTTTAAGGGATTTATTTATTTCTTCTATAAAGGCCACTATCATCTTCATAAGATTGGATTTAAGGTCATTTTCTTATGCTTCAGCTGTGTTAAGATATCCTGGGCTTGGGTCCAGTCCATGCAAAGCCCTTGGTTGGTGCCTTAGTCTCATTAGGAAACTAAGGGCCCTTGTAAGTTGGCTCTGTTGGTCTTTTTGTGAAGCTCCTGTCACCTCCAGATCCTTTTCCCATCCTTTTCCTCCACTTTTCAACTAAACTCCCTATGCTTTGCCACTGTTTGGCCGTGAGTTCCAGCACCTTCTTCAAGCACTGTTGGGTGGAGCATCTCAGAGGACAGCTATGCTAGGCTCCTGTCTGAAAGCATAGCAGAGTATCATTAATAGTGTCAGGGGTTGGTTCTCTCCCATGAGATGTGGCTGGTGGGTAGCCTGGCCTTCATGTGAGTCCTCTATTGAGGGGAATGGAGTTTCCCTGGACTCTTCTTGCTGGCTCTTTGATTACTTCCCCTTGGGGAGATTGTCTTGTGAGGCCACAGGGAAGGAGAGGGTGTTAGATCCTGGTAAGAAACTTGATGATCTGAGATGGATGGGTGGGAGCTCCCCTCTTCTGAGTACTGGGGGAGGGGATGGGAGAGATGGAGGGAAGGTGTGACTAAGAGGTGAGGAAGAATGGGCTGCCACTGTGAAGTGAAAATTATTTCATATAAGATAACATCCCCCCCTTAAAGATATCCTGGACTTGCTGCTGAATGATAGCTGAGTTCTTATGTTGCCATATTGCCTTGGCTCTTTTTGTTTGTGTTCTTAAGCTGGCCCTAAGACATCTGGTCTTTTCTGGTATTGGCAGGACACAGGTAATGCAGGTGAAGTTGTGGGCCAGAGAATGGAGCCCAAGGGGAACAAGTGCAATTTATTTCTGATGATCCATGATAGCTGGAGGTCTCTGGTGGTCCCTGATGGCCAGTGCCCTCTGGGAATGCATGTAGAGCTGCGGTCCAGGAGATGGAGCATGCATCTTTCTCTCACTACACTTCTACAATAAATCTCTCCATATCATATTTGTTACATTCTATCCTATTTTTAATGATAACAGGTAGGGCTATGATCCAGGAGATGGTGCATGCAAGAAGCAGAACATAGCTAACTGCTAAGGTCACTCAGTAGTCAGGGGCCTGCGGTGTAGAAGTCTTACCACAGGCCTTCTGGGGTGGAGCCAGGATTCACCCAAGTACTTCTTAAGATAAACATTCCACAGCCTAATGTAAAAGCCACTAAATCTGTTTCAATGTCATGGATCTGTATAGATATTAAGAAACACCCTTGGTGGTTCTTACCTTCAGAAAAGTCAGGCAAATACTCACTAGCAAAGATTCCTACACACCAGCAGCATGCAAGGGTGTCTAAGAAATTATTTGATATTTTTAGGTTTTCTGAGGGTGAAGTGGACTTGCCTCTTACCAAGCCTCAAGAGAAGGGACTTCTCTTCCATACATTGGGAACTTTTATTTTGGACTATAAGGAAGAAGCAGCAATGTCAATTACATTTACATATGACTTTTCTAGAGAAACTTGTGTGTCATGCCAATAAAAATCACATTGGCGCTGATTTGTGCTTGTTATCTTTTATGTAAGAAAAAAAGAAAGGCTTAACATGAAATGGTGACTCAGGAGACTGCTAATGAGCTCTGGAGGGCTGCTCTGCTTTTGATCACATTTTGAGAGCAAGAAACTGAACCTGAACTTAGCCCTCAAGATAGATGATAACATAAATATAATAAAAACTCAACTGCATCTTGGGTAATTAGCATAAAATATACTTTGGTCGTTTCCCAGTATTGCTATGTCTAGATTATGAATGATATTTAAGAATTAAAATACCTTAGAGGATTGTATTCTTTTAAGATGGCTCCTTTGAGAATCTGTTATCTTCCTTTACTTGGAGTTTAATTTACTTGCTTTATGTTTTCTGAAATAGCTCTTCTGCAGAATGTAGTCTATATTTCTCTGACTGGGTGTTCTAATTCCTCACTTGATGCAAAGCATTCTATTTTGAACTGAGTTTGAACATCAATTATGTATTTCTTCATCCAGGAAGAAAACCCTTCACACCCTCATATCTAATTAATTAACTTTCCCTATTGATATGAAGTGGAAGTTTCTGGTTTCTTTGAAGACTCAGTTGGGTCATGTGATGTTTTTCTGGAAGATGTCTTAGGAGAGGGCCTGTGAGTTATTGCTGGGAACAGATACATGATAAGGTGTTTGATGGTTGAAAGGCGTATAAAAGGAACTAGGGACAATGGGATGAGGCTTTTTGCCTTACTACAATCCTACACTATTCAACTCTTTGCTGGTCTTCACTGGACTTTGTTGGTCTTTATAAAGACCAACAAAGAAACATTCCAGAGAACTTCTTGTGGTGCTCTGGCTGATTCTGGACACTTCCTTGAGGTTTCTGCTGGATCGTGCCACTTCTGAGTTCCTGTTGTTGTTTGGTGTTGGCCATTGCACTGGATTGTTGTAATCCTGATACACAGAGTGGAACTGGCCCAAGGAATTATATCTAAATATCTCCACACACCTTTTCTCCTATTAACATTCTTTCTCCCCTTCCTCTGATTGGTGGGTTAGAAGTGAGGCTGAAGTGTATAAGAACCCTAAATCAATCTGGCGCTTTCTCAGAAGATTGGGACTAGTGCTACCTCAAGATCCAGCAAAACCTCTCCTGGGTATATTCCTGAAAGATGCTCTACCATACAACAAGGTCATTTGCTCAACTATGTTTACAGAAGCTTTATTCACAATGGCCAGAATCTGAAAACAACCTAGATGTATGTCCTTCAACCAAAGAACGGATAAAGTAACTGGTACTTTTACAGAACGGGATACTATCCAGCTATCAAAAAGAAGGAAATCTTGAAATTTGCAGACAAATGGAGAGAACTAGAAAAATCATCCTGAGTGAGGTAACTCAGACACAGAAAGACATGCATGGTATATACTCACTTATTAGTGGATATTAGCCTAACATAGACATCCTCTGAGAGACTCCACCCAGTGGGGCATCAGCATAGATGCTGGGACTTGCTGCTGGACTCTGAGTGGTATCCCCAGAGTGGTATGGAAGAACTGGGAGATAAAAAGACCCAGAAGGTTCAGGAGCCCAACAAGGAGATCATCAAGGCTGGTGGATCTGGATCCAGGGGAGCCTGCCCAGCCCACCAAAGACAATGCATGCAGTGAACCTAGAACCCCTGGTCAGATATAGACAGTGAGTTCTCTGGCATTGGGGGGGGCATGGGAACTGCCTCTGATATGCACTCTGGTGTCCCTGATTTGATCACTTCCTCTTGGTGGGGAGGACTGTTGGCACACAGAGGAACTGGAAGCAGGCTATCCAGATGAGACCTGATAGGCTGTGGTCATATGGTGGGGGAGGAGGTCTCCTTGTGTTAGAGGTCTAGGGGAGGGGAATAGGGCAAAAGAGGGAGGGGGGTCAGAATGAGACGATACAAGTGAGGTGATAACAATTGTGATGTAATCTGAATAAATTATTATAAAATTTCAAAAAGAAGGGGAAAAATGAATCATAAATAAAGTCAGCTTTGAAACATCTAATCTTACAGTGACAGTTTTAGAAAGACAGCCACCCTCGTATTATTCATTGTACAATCAGGTAATACCAATAGTATTTTGCATGTCACAATCACAAAAGATACTCCACAAGTTTGATAACAGTTATAAGGATATGCTGTTTCTCTTTCTGTACCACCAGGGGAGAAATCGTAAATGATTTATATTCCAACTTCATGCAAAGCTGGATGTTGGAAGTCTGTGAGTTTATCATAATCTTTGTTAAATTTGTTCTCAGTAATTTTTATAGTCAATAACACATGATAAGTTGCTCTCAAGGGCTCCTCCTGAGGTTGCTTGAAAATGCTTTCTCTGAACCACCTGTGTAAAAGGAAGGGCTATCTCTAGTACATAGATATTGAGGAAATTATTTGAGAACTGCGCTATGTTTTTGTTTTCAAAATATTTAATGAGATATTGCCTTTTTGACCAAAAGATAAGCAAAACCCTAGCTGGTAATCAAAATATCTTTATATAACTAGAGCTTTACATAGAGCAAACAGATTGATTACAATCAATGACAGACCATTTATTTATTTTTATATATTTTACTAACTAAACATTTTTATTTATTACATATACATTTATATCATTTCACTTATATACAATAAACTACCTATAGCAAGAAGAACCATGAAACAATCAGGAATTATATAAATGTTATACTCTTAGTGTTTTGGCTATTTGTATTTGACAGCCTTGAGGAAAACATCTTTCCTATCTTAGTGCATCTAAAATTCTGAATGTAAATCAATCTCCATCACATCTTGTCATTATCAACTTAAAACATCGATCTAGACCTAAAAACATCTTAACCCCTAAGCAAGTAAGCTTCATAGTAAAACTAAACTAACTGGTTTTCAACGACATCAGAGTCTTGAGAAGGAATAAACTTGATTATCTGAGTATGCCAGGAGTGCAGGTTAGTAGTTCTCCAAATGAGAAGATGACAGAGACAGTTTGCTACCTGAATAGTCACCCAAAACTCTCTGTAACAATGGAGCATCTTCTTCAGCCTTCTGGCCCAATATATCTGACAGACATACTTGTGAGGCAGAAACTTACCCTGTCTTGGCAGAATTTGGCAATCGACTCTGCCTGCATCCAAGTTTGCCCTTTTTTAAGCAGAATTCTGTCTGTGGTAGAAATGTGGACATTGTTTCCAGTGGCTTATTTGTCACATTTGAAGCCATCTCCATAAGGATATTCTTTTATGCTTATCATCCTCTTTGAGGTAGGCTGAGTGTTGCCAGGAGTTAACCTGTCTCATTGTCAGTGAATATTTAAAATAATAAAAACATTTTTAAATGCCATATTCTGTATGTCTCTGAGGTTTTTGAAGACCTTAAATAACTATCCTACCTTATTTTTCTATAGAATCATATCTATCTGCCACACCTAAGATGTATATTCCTGTGATAAAAGTAGCCTAGTAATTGACATGACCATGATTTGATCAACTGAAAATTAATTTGTATAACTTATTTATCCTAAAAAGCTTGCAATAGCACTTTCAAAGTTTTGGAAGTAAACCTTGTATTATAGTGTAATGTGTGTGAAGAATAAACTTACATTTGAATTCTATACCCCTGTATCTAGAATTAAACTTATTTTGCATTTATATACAAAATTCTATACCAGTGAATTAAAAATAACCTTGTGAGTGACAATTGAGGCATTAAGTTGAGGAGCAGAGTCACTAATCTGCTTTTTGTTCTATCTTCCCTATATATTTCTCCTTCTTTTTTGCTGTTGACCATTGATTTGTGGTGTCAGCTGGGGCCTTTGATTTGCTAGTTCAGGTGAAAGGTACTAAGCAAATTAGAATGAGTATTGTCACTTTTTCTAAAGTGAAGTATCATAGAAAGAAGAGTAATGATATACTTTATTGTCAAAAGGCTTCTGTGAAGTTTGACTAGTGGTACCAATCTGAGGATAATCCAATCACCCTTCAGCAAGGGTCTTTTGACTCCATGATGGTATAGCCTCAATCAACAGAATTTCTGTTGTTTGCCTCATACCTCCCTGGTCAACATCATGGAACTTTGGCAACAAGAAGTACTATAACATTCCCATGCTGCTTTTTTAATAAGAAAGAAATTTCATGATAATGCATTTTCAATATATAAATTGTATATTGTCAAAATATGTCATAGTGTCATCACAAGCTTTTGGGCTAGAGCAAAGTCCGTATGTTCTATAAATAGCCAGATAAGTAAATACTGTAGACATTCTAGATTGTATACTTTCAACTTGGCTATTGTTATGAATGTTACCCAGATTTTAATTGCTATGGCAAAAATACTCAAGATAAATAACCTCAAAAAGAAAAGTTCTATTTTGGCTTATAGTCTCAGAGATTTCATCTGTGGTTGCTTAGTCCTATTGCCTTTGGACACATGGCAAAGTGCTGCATCATGCTGGAAGTATATGGTAGTTACTGAACCTAAAAAAAAAAAAATAAAATAAAATAAAATAAAATAAAATCAAAACAAAACACAATCACACACATAGTGATCATAATGGCTTGCTTCAAGAATCTTCTGATCTAGGTTCATTGTTGAGGCTGTATGACCCTTGGAACCTCATTCATCTTTTTAAATTTCCTTCGTCAAGTCTCTAAAATGGAATTACAAGACTCTACTTATTTCCTAGGTCTGGTGTAAGAAAAATTATAAAGTACAAAAATAAAATAACACTAACAATTGCTACCATCTACGGAGTACTTAAAGGATAAGAATTATGTAGGCTATTTGTGTCCATCATCTACTTGTATTCACATATGGTAAAAAAATTGTATTTGGCATTTACTATTAGTAACAATCAAAATTATAAAATTATAATTGCCTATACAATGCATATTTGTGTACCAACATTATGCCTATTACATAGCATGAATGACCACAATTAATGTTCACAAAAAATTTGATAGTTCTTGTTATTATTAACTTCAATTCATGCATATTAAGGTTAGCAAATATATCTGCTTAGGTGATAGTAGTATAAACCATGACTACCGAACAACTATAGACATATCGTCTTTCCTCCCATTATTCTAAGGAGTACTTCCTTTTTAAATTTAAATACACAAAGAATATTTTGGTATATCCTCCACCTCTGGTTCAGCATACCATCCTTCTCATTGTCTCTTTTCCCTCTATTATTGAGTCTAGTTGTACGTTGTTTGAATACCTTATTAAATTCCTGGGAATAGACTGTACTCATGCTTTACTGAACAGTTTAGATATTGAAGAAGATTTGAAGGACAAGTAGGTTTAGTACCTCTAATCTTTGACTAGACATTTTTCAAGTTAACTCTCAGTTTCCACATAGTTTCAGAGCATGAATGATTATTTTTCTACTAGCATGTCTATTTTTTCCTATCAACTCAAACATTTTTTTGAGTCACGGTCCAATTATGGTATCAAGAATTGAGATAAATTGTTTGAACTTGGAGCACAAAATCTCATTTACCATATCTTCCTTTTCTGAGCATCTCCATGATATCATGCAATTCCCTTCATTCATTAGTTCAAGTATTAAACATTCAGGGAACACCTAAGATAGAATTAACCAGATACTGAACCTGACCTAGAGGAAATAGCAGTGACTTAAGATTGAGACATAGTTAGAAGTGCTTATAGTGGAGGAGACAAACAACAGAAAAATAAAATCATTATTAATCTTCACAAGTACATTGACATTAACAAACAAGGTGCTTAACTCCAAAAGGAAGATTCAGGGGTGGGAGGATTTAGATATACCCCTCAAGGAAGGATTGTCAGCAAAGGTAATATTTATGTAGGGTTCCCGGAGAGAAGGAGGAATCATCCAGATTGATTACTAATGTCAGGTGTGGGTTCCAGCTCATGAAGTGGGTCTTAAATCCAATAAAAAGTGGTTTGTTAGTCCCATAATATTTGTGCCTCTATTATACCAGTCATATCATAACATATTTTAAAGACAGTTCATTATTGTAGGTTACACTTTTCATAGCTGGGTGATATTGATGACTGGATTTCTCTTCCAGTAGTATGCACACCACCTTTTAGCACAACGAACACTAGTCAGTAGGAATGAAGTTTCTAGGTAGGCACCAGATGGATTTCTTCTTGTACAGTCATATATGTGTTCAGGAATGAGTCCTTACCATGAGGTTGTGGAGAATAATCCCAAGATCCAGCTACATCAATCTTGAGATACAAAGGAGTCTACATCTTACTACAGATAACTTGGTACTTCATGTTCATTGATGTTCTATTCATAATTGCTAGAAATTAGAGACAGCCTAGATGTCCATCAGGTGATGAATGAACAATGAAAATGTGATACATTTACAACATGAAATATTATTCAGATGTTAATAAAAATAGAATTCTGAAATTTCAGTTGAATGGATGGAGCTAGAAAAACAATAATTCCAAGCTAGGTAACCCCAACCAAGAAAGAGAAATATCATGGCATGCAGGGATGGTTCAATATATGGAAATCCATCAATGTAATCAACCATATAAACAAACTGAAAGAAAAAACCCCCACATGATCATCTCTTTAGATGCTGAAAAAGCATTTGACAAAATCCAATACCCTTTAATGTTAAAAGTCTTAAAGAGATTAGGGATACAAGGCATAGTAAAGGCAATATACAGCAAGCCTATAGCCAATATCAAACTAACTGGAGGAAAACTTAAATCAATCCTACTGAAATTAGGTACATGACAAGGCTGTCCACTCTCTCCATTTTTCTTCAATATAATACTTGAATTCCTAGCTAGAGCCAAGAAGACAGCTAAAGGAGTTCAAGGGGATCCAAGTCAAAAAGGAAGAAATCAAAGTACTGCTATTCACAGATTATGATAGTATATATTAGTGACCCTCAGAATTCTACCAAAGAACACCTACAGCTGATAAACAACTTGAGCAAAGTGGCAGGATACAAAATTAACATGAAAAAGTCAGTATCCCTCCTGTATACAGATGACAAATGGGCTGAGAAAGAAATTAGAGAAACCACACCCTTCACAATAGTCCAAAATAATATAAAGTACCTTGGTGTAAATCTATCCAAGCAAGTAAAAGATTTATATGAAAAACACTTCAAGTCTCTGCAGAAGGAAATTGAAGAAGATCTCAGAACAGAAAAATCTTCCATGCTCATGGATTAGGAGAATCAACATAGTAAAAATGGCCATCCTACCAAAAGTAATCTATAGATTTAATGCAACCCCTATCAAAATACCAACACATATTTTACAAAACTGGAAAGATAAATTCTCAACTTCATATGGAAAAACAAACAAACAAACAAACAAGATAGCTAAAACAATCCTGTACAATAAAAGATCTGCCAGAAGAATCTCCATCCCTGATCTCAAGTTGTATTATAAAGCAACAGTAGTAAAAGCAGCATGGTACTGGCATAGAAATAGGCCAGTTGATCAGTGGAATAGAGTCGAAGACCCAGAAATAAATCCACACATGTATGGTCATTTGATTTTTGACAAAGAAGCAAAAACCATACAATAGAAAAAATATAGCATCTTGAACAAATGGTGCTGGTCTAACTGGATGGCTACTTGTAAAAAATGGAAATAGATCCATATTTATGTGGAGAGAGGGGACTGACTTTGACATGAACTCTGGTGCTCCATATTTGACCACCTTCCCTTGGTGGGGAAGCCTGGTGGCACTCAGAGAAAGAATAAGCAGGCTACCAAGATGAGACTTGATAGCCTATGACCATATAGTGGGGGAGGAGGTCCCCCTCTGTCTTAGACCTAGGGGAGGGGAATAGGGTGAAAGCAGGAGGGAGGGAGGAATGGGAGGATACAAGTGATGGGATAACAATTGAGTTGTAATCTGAATATATTAATAAAAATTTTAAAAATGGGGTATAGAACTAAACAGAATTCTCAATAGAGGAATATCGAATGGCTAAGAAACACTTAAAGAAATGTTCAATATCCCTACTACTCAGGGAAATGCAAATCAAAACAACCTTGAGATTCCATCTTATGAATGGTGAGGATCAATAATGTGAGTCACACCACATGCTGGCGAGGATGTGGAGAAAGGGGAACACTCCTCCACTACTGGTGGGACTGCAAACTTGTACAATCACTTTCAAAATCAATATGGCACTTTCTCAGAAAATTGGAAATAATGCTACCCCAAGACCCATCTATACCACTCCTGGGCATAAATCCAAAAGATGCTCCAATACAACAAAGACATTTGCTCAACTATGTTCCTAGCAGGTTTGTTCATGATAGCCAGAATCTGGAAACAAACTACATGTCCCTCAACTGAAGAAAGGATAAAGAAATTGTGGTATGTCTACAAAATGGAATACTACTCAGCTTTTAAAAACAAGGAAATCTTGAAATTTGCAGGCAAATGGATGAAACTAGAAATGATTATCCTAAGGAAGGATACCCAGACCCAAAAATACATGCATGGCATGTATTCACTTATAAGTAGATTTTAGCCCAATATGGATGTCTTCTGAGAGGCTCCACCCAATGGGGGATAGGGAGTTACTGAAAGTAGAATCTGGACACTGGACAGAGTGATGAGAGTTGTAGGGTGGCATTACCAGGCTACAGAGGAAAAGGTTACATGTAGTTCAGAGGACACTGGATAAACAGAGGTCAGATGTTAGGTGAGGAGGGCTCCCCTTTCTAAGGACTAGGGGAGGGAGGGAAAGGGGATGAGGGAGAGATTGGGATCAGGAGGTGATAAGGGAGGGGGCTTCAATCAGGATGTAAATAATTCAAACTGCAGAACAAGCAGGTAACTTATACTGTTAATCCCACTACATGGGAGTAGCTCTGAGACTGGTTAAGATATGAATGTCTAGGCATAGACAAGGCTTCATGTTGGTCACAGATTCTCTATGACTTATTATTAGAGGCCCTTCTTAGTATGGCATGAAGGAAGATTTGCAGATGTCTTACTTCTGCTCATACAATGAGCAGAGAACCAGCCTTAATTGCTCTGTACATCCTGAACACCTCATACAATTATAATTTTAGAACTGTATAATGCTTGTGAGAATTTATGTTTTCAGAACAAAAGAACCAGACATTGATGCTGGATCAGACCTGACAGGACTCATTCCTCTCAGCATGCTGCATGCTGACATACTGCATCCTCCAGGTTCCAGCCCCAGGCACCTCAGCTGCTGTCATCCATCAGAATTGGACAGCTTCTGGGACAACACTGTAGAAAGCTTCTGATTTCAATTGGTCCAGCATTTTATACTGTCCCACACAGGACTCCTATTAAGCCAGGAATTTCTCAACATTTACAAACTGGACCACAAATGCTATCCCTGGCTTACTTAACCATTTTCCACATTTTTTTTTCTGGTCAATTTAAAAGGTATTATTCATCCTAAATCAGCCTGAAGAAACCTTAAGAAAAAAATGTCCCAGTTCCTCTAAGAGGGGTTGAGTAGGTTTCTGTTTGTTCTCTTGCGCTACAGACACATATTTTCATCGGTAGGTGGTTATAAGTTATTACTGGTCTTAGAGAGAAAACTAGGTTGGACTCAGTGATGCCTCTCTTTTCCTTTATGTTTCTTTTGTAAATAAGAAGATAGTAGCTGAAAAGAAAGAAAGGGAGATATAGAAATATTGAGGGAGGATAGAACAAAATGTAGATTATTAAATCTACTCCTGAACTGAAGGCCTTAATGTTACTCACAAATAAGGTTATTTTTAATTCATTGTTATAGAATTTTGTATATTGATACAAATCATGGTCATATAAAAACTAGTCTAATTTAAGATGTTTTTAGATCAAGAGAGATGTCTTAAGTTAGTAGAGATGAGATATGATAGATAGATTTTCACTCAGAAATTTAGACCCAACAAGATAGGAAAGATGTTTACTTCACGTTTGCCAAATACTAATAGCCAAATCACTGTGAATGTAACATTTATATAACTCCTGATTGTCTCATGGTTCTCCCTGCTGTATGTAGTTTATTTTATTCATGTGTAATAATATAAATGTATCTGTTAAAACTTATTTAAAAATGAAAAAATTAAGGAATGTTTCACTTATGTGTGGATATTGGCTTTTAAACTTTAGAAATATGTGTTTCATTTAGAATATCCAATGAGCTAAGTAGCTCATGATGGACTAGAGAGAATCAGAGAAGAGGGGATCTTCCAAGGAAGTGGACATAGACTATAGGGTTATAGAGAGATAAAGAGGTAACTAGAATAAGAGGATTAAGTAGGAAGGGGCGGGTGGGATGGGAGGGTTAAAAAGGGAATATGGGGGGAGACAACTAACATTAAAGGTCTTGTGAAAAGCTATATGGATGCCCATTACTATCAAAGCTTCAAAATATATACATATATAAAAGGACTTTAATGATGAGATATAATAGATACTGATTTATGTTCAGAATTTTAGACACACTAAGACAGGAAAGATGTTTTCTTCAAGGTTGTCAAATACAAATAGCCAAATAGTCAAATACAAATAGCCACTATGAATATAACATTTATATAACTGCTGATTGTTTCATGGTTCTTCTTGCTGTATGTATTACTGTATATATGTGTAATAATAAAATCGTCAGTACCAGGAATGGGTTAAATCTTGTTGAGCTGTTTACTAAAGGGGTCCCCTAAATATGACAGAATATTGCCAAAATAGTCACTTTAAGATACCATATGTTTTCTCCACAGCTTGTTTTAATTGCTAGCATATGCTGTTGGCAGTGTATAGCCTGATACTGCATATTTCTTTAGCTGGCTATATACAATTTTTTAGCAAATGTGACAATTTTGCCCTTGACTTTGATTATGAAAAGAGATAAATCTTTTAATCAGCATTGCATAGGGATGCAATGATTTTCTTTTCCAATTTTAGAATGAAGACAGATCTCATGTCCTGACAATTGGTAAGTATTGAATTATACTGATTTACCCATGTTTGCACTTGGGAAAGAGGTTAGTGCAGGTCAACTGAGTACTGAATTTTTAAAAAATAATTTTTTCAAGCCAATTGAGAAAAAACCAGAAGGGTCATTTTTTATTGAGTAGGAAGAACAATATATTATTGTATATATTATTATATTACATACATAACATATATGTATGTATTGGGGATTGAACACAGGGCCACATATATGCTAGGCAAGTTCACTGGGAACATTTGAGCTATACTCCTATCCTCTTTCATAATATTTTACTTTATTTTGAGACAGTGTCTCACCGGCTTAACAATAAACTATCCTAATAAATTATTTTTATATTTGCATACTCATACATGGATATAATGCTCTTTCATGGTATTAACCTTTCTATTATCCTTTCTTGTCTCTTAGCAGCTCCCTTTTCCTTCCAACATAGCCTCTCTTATACTTTCGTGTCTTTTTTCCTGTTCAGATTCTACATCTCAGCAAGTCTTTGATAATTGCCTTTCTGATTCTTGCTGTTTGCATAATATGATGATTTTTAATTTTACCCATTTTCTGATAATGGTACATTTTATTTATTTTACTGCTGAATAAAAATCCATTATGTATGTATAACAAATTTTCTTTATCCATTCAGCTGCTTATGACATCTAGGTTAATTCCATAGTTTTGAATATTGCAAATGGTGCTGTAATTAACATGGATGTGCAAGTATCTGTATGATATTCTGGCTTAGATTCCTTCAAATACCTAGGAATGGTATTGTTGAGTCATAAGTAGTTACATTTTAAATTTTATAAAAAATGTATTCTACACTAATATTTATAGGAGCTACACCAGTTTTCATTTTAGTAATATGCATAAGGGCTCAGAGGAATGACTTTCATGGATTGCCAGTTGTTCTAAGATTACAGAGATGATAAATATTTAGTTCAGACTACACATGAGGCAAGGTCCAGTATAACCTGTTAAAAGGTTTAGCGATGAAGATTTCTTTAGCAATGGCTGTTTAATTTTCAAGAAACTAGACTGAATAAGGAAGCGAACACAACAGTGGTACTTTGCTCTCACCTGTCTTTTTGTTAGTATAGAATATTAAAACTGTTGCTTTTCAATTTTGCTAGTTAAACAAGAAGAAAAACCACTTTTATAACCCAAATATATACTCAAGAAATTTTAGAGCTAGTGGATTATCTGAAATGCTGTGGTTTTCTTACACCAAGAGAAGGCATCCACCAGAATGATATATTACAACTTTAAAAAGTGGATTTTAGTGAAATGGCTCAGCAGGTAATGTCACTGAGATTGACAATTTAAGTTGGACTCCAGGAGCACACATGATGGAAGGAGAGAACTGACTCATGAAATTTTTCCTCTTACCTCTGCATTCCAACTGTGGCACTAATGTGCCTATGATCATGTGCATGTATGCACAAACACCATACATAAATATATATATACACACATAAATACATTAATCAATAATTGTAAGGAAGTATTTTTAAAATATATTTTAATTTGTTCATTCTACATTATAGGTGTGTAGAATATGTATTCTTCATGTAACAACTGAATATAATTAAATACTATTTTTAGCTTTTCTAGGGGAATTTTTAAATTATATTTTGTTTAGTGTAAAAATACTCTAGCAATATTAAATATCTAGCCTATTGAGGAGGGTTAGTCACTTTTAGTATGAGACTGTCTGCGTATTTATCATAATCCACTTTGATGCTAAAAATAATCTTCACTAGTGTTTTGAAAATTTGCTATCCCTTTAAAGATATCTAATAGGTATCCTTAGTCTCCAAACAACAATATTTAAAGAGGAGAATTTAGATCCAGCTGATTGCTGTACACTATACAAAATGTGGCATGAAATGTACCGAGAACAC
Source organism: Acomys russatus (assembly GCF_903995435.1). Lineage (NCBI taxonomy): Eukaryota > Metazoa > Chordata > Mammalia > Rodentia > Muridae > Acomys > Acomys russatus. The sequence continues at coordinate 117,338,713 of NC_067169.1, read as the reverse complement.
TACAGTTGCTTTCCTAATGTCATTAGGATTATTTGTTGCTGTGTGACCAGATATCTGACAGGAACAACTGAATTGAGGAAGAATGTATGTAGGTTAGCTTGTGTTTTTAGAGATTTTTGTCCATAGTTGTCTCTGTTGAGGCTGATAAGGCAGAAAGCATGTAGTGGTGAGAAAATGTGGTAAGTACAAAATGTCCCTAAGTACCAGCAGGCTTCCTGAGAAAAGTACTTCCCACAGCCAGTCTTTTCAGAATAGTTCCCCCAAATAGCTCCATACCACATGTCCAAAACATGAGCTCATGGGAAACATCATTTATCGAACCCATAGCCACATATGGTATAAAATTGTAAAGTTATTAGAAAAGTCACAGGGAATCTCTAAACCAGAATCCTCAAAATACAAGCAACCATAACAAAGATGCAATATCAACTACTTAAACTAAAAAAGAAAAAAAAAATACAGCAGTGGAAACAATCAATAAAACAAAGAGGCCACCTATGAAGTGTGAGAGACTATAAATTGTACTAAACTTATAGGAAATCTTATCCATTTGTTTGTTTTACAATCACTACAGAAGCATATCTCTTGGTGTATTTGTGGGGGTTTCTGGAAAGGTTGAATGAAGTAATAGAAAGTATGTTTTAAATTCTTTTACTGGTAAACTGATAAAAATAAGGTAATGAGTATGTTAGGTAGGCAGAATTGGATATGCCACAGTGAATATATATGTACAATATAAATATATAGTTTCTTTAAAAAGATCTATGTTGTGTTCTATATCTTCCTTTTTGAGATTTTAATTCTTATCATAAGATTTCTCCCTTTCTTTTCCTCCCACAACCCCTCCATATCCCTTCCAACTCTCCTTTAAATACACGACAATTTTTTTGAAATTATTATTACATGCAAGCATACATACATACATACATACATAGAGGCATTTGTGATATTGGATAAATAGATAGAGCTTCATTCTTTATTTATAAAATGGAATTGATAATCCATAAGTATTCTCGATTTCATGGAAAAGTGAAACCTAGAAAATGATGTTACCTTCTGAGTGCCTTGTAGTTGCATAAGATGAAAAGAGGTATCAGCTTTCACGGCAATGTTTCTTCTATATTATGCTTTCTTTTCAGCATATCACTGTGGTTCTTGGGAAGTAGTATGATTTGGACTATGAAGACACTAAAGAAGAGAGCACATATTAATTCAGAAAATTTAACTTTGATGCATATGCAACAATATTTTCCTGAGGCCATTCTGTACAATTGGTAGAAATAGTTGGAATAGCTGTATTAAGCTTTTGAATATTAATTCTCTTTTGTTAACTAAATAATAAGAAGATAGGCTTGCAGTTATTGCTTTGTGCTCTATTTAGATCATCAGTGATTGGAAACCTTTCTAAGACCTTTAATTTCCTTACCTATGAAATAAGGGTCCTGATATTTCCCCTTTGCAAATTATAATAAGGATGAAAGAATATAGATCTTGGGCAAAATTCTTGCTTACATATACAATGGTAGTAGCAAGATTATTGTGATGTTTCAGTATGTAAGCCACAGTCATATACAGTGTTAAAGAGGTAGCAATTTTAAAAACATACAAAATTGAAAATACTTTATTGGAGCTTTTGGAGGTCTTTACAAAGCCAAAGTAATTTAATAAGATGTATTTTTAAATATTTTGAATTAGATTATTTTTATAGTGTCTGGAAAACAAGTCTTTTTATTCTTCAGCTCCCACCCCACAGTATAATCACAGACAAAGTAATTGCTGTCATTAACAGATCTAACTGAAAACAAGTATTCATATGTTGAGATTGCATTTCTTTAATCCAGGGCCTTGGGCAGGCTAGACACATGACAATTGGAGATCCATACATTGAACAGCTTTTCTGAAACTAAATAACGAAAATATTGAAAACATTGAATACTCTTTTCAGCAAAGAACGTTGAAAAATATAGAAGAGTCGATCTTTCTGCTCATGACTTCTTTTAAGGAGATTTTAAAAATTAATTTAATCACTGGAAATTTTATACATTCATGAACTACATTCTGGTTACATTCATTCTTTCGCTCTTTCTTATTTTGTTCATCAATTGCATTGCTCCATATTAAGGATGAGAAAGTTGATCTCTTATATATCGGGAAGAAGCAAGGAAGCGTCATTGAATCTAGTTGCAACTTCTTTATTTTAAGATTAAAAAATGTGTGTCTTGTGTATAAAAGTCACATGCATGCAGGTACTATGGAGGGCAAATGGGGCATCAAGTCTCTTGGAACTGGAATTATATGTGGTTATGAACCACCAGATGTGGGTACTAGGAAATGAACTTGGCTCCTTCTAAAGAATAGCAAGCAATCTGATACATTTAACAATTTCTCCAGCTACAGTTGCAACTTTTGAGTTAGCAAAAAAAAAAAAAAAAAAAAAAAATACAATGCTTAGGATGCCCTAGGGGAATTTTATGGTAAAGTTGGGATAAGAAAATAATCCAGGTAAGAAACTCCAGCACACAACAGGGACATATGCTCTACCATGTTCATAGCGGCCTTATTCATAATAGCCAGAACATGGAAACAGCCTAAGTGTCCCTCAGTAGAAGAATGGATAAAGAAACTGTGGTACATTTACACTATGGAATATTACTCAGCTATTAAAAACAAGGAATTCCAAAAATTTGTGGACAAATGGATTGAGCTAGAAATGATCATAATGAGTTAACCCAGAAGCAGAAAGACTCAAATGGTATATACTCACTTATATCGGGACACTAGCCCAAGGGGCATGTCCCATGAAAGTCTTCACTTACTAGGAAAGTGGGACAAGGGGAGGACATCCTATTGGGTCTCTAAGTGAGAGAAGCATGGGGGAATGGGGAAATAGAAGGATCCAAAGGGTCCTAGAAACCTACAAGAAGAACATTATGACGGGAAGATCTGGGCCTGCTCAAACTGTGGCACCAGCCAAGGACAATACATGCAGTAAACTTCGAACCCCTACCCAGATCTAGCCAATGGACAGGACATTCTTCACAGATGAGTGGAGAGTGGGGTCTGATTTTCACATGAACTCTGGTGCCCCATATTTGACCACGTCCCCTGGATAAGGAGGCCTGGTGGCACTCAGATGAAAGATAACAGGCTACCAAGAAGAGACTTGATACCCTATGAGCATGTACAGGGGGAGGAGGTCCTCCTCTGTCACAGTCATAGGGGAAGGGAGTAGGGGAAAAGTGGGAGGGAGGGAGGAATGGGAGGATATAAGGGATGGGATAACTATTGAGATGTAAAATGAATGAATTAATAAAAATAAATAAATAAATAAATAAATAACAAAAACAAACAAACAAACAAAAAGAAAATAATCCAGGTGTTTTGAGATAGGAACTTTGGTACTGCCCCAGCACATAATATAGTAATATTATATCATCCATTTTACTACTCCATAACTTTCACTCAGTTCAGAATATTTTTCATATGCAGAGATGATAATGTATGGATATACACTGTAATACATTTTAAATGTTCTTTGCAGTAGTATGTCCTATAGCACATATAAAGATCATAACCAACAGTAAGTTCAACAATAATGACTAGTGTCAGATCCAAAAGCAAAAGACATTGCTTTTAATTCAGAATATAGGAAGACTGTCAACTTATGACTTGAAAATCATTTAAAGAGAATGTATTTGTAATAACTCATTAATCAAATAGTCAGGTTCTAATTCATCAAGAGAACTGTTCCTTATGAATTAGCGATAGAATTGGACAGTTTGGTTTATTCCCTATAATAAGAACAGTTAATAGGGACAGAGTTTCAGTCAATAACAAGTCTTTATAATTGAATCTTAAGCTTCTGAATTTGTCAACAATAATAAAGTGTGCAATTAGAAAGTAGCTAGGGAAATAATAGCTGTGCCTTTAATAAAGACGGATACCCTTTTATAAACTCTCTGTAATTACTTTTTGTGTGGTAGTAAATCTTTTTTAAGCTAGCAAATCTTTTTTTGAGCCCTACAATATTATGGGCCTTATCATATTTGAGTGTCTCTATTTAAAATATAAAGAAATTAGGAATGTTAACTTAAAATCAAAACATTGGCGAGGTAAAATTACAGATAATTAATAGCATAGAAGTGTCACTTTCATTGTCCAACCTTGATAATGAAATCCAGCATGTATCTGTTATTTTTCATGTCATTTTATAACACAATACAAGATCAGTCAATGGGAGATATTATCCATCATGATGAGGTTAATGGCCCATATAAACCAGTATCACAGCAAGTGGTTAGATAGAAATTGATGTTATTAAAAGATTCAAACATTATTATTTAAATATTAATGGTATATGTTGTGGGTCCACGCAAGAGGAACAGAAAAACAGCTCTAGAACTCATGGAATCCCACCCACCAGTTAGCAAATCCATGATGGGTGTTTCTCGGAGAGGCATAACCCTGAGAACTACGTGTCCTGAGAACTTTATGCTGTTATGGAGCATAGCTCTGCTTGTTACCTTTGCGGCCCTTATAATCTCCTTAATATGTGAATGGTGTGAGTACTCTAAAGGGGGGTTCCAGCCCCACACTGGGCAGTATCATTGGCATACTCAATAACAATGCTTGATCTCTTTCAGGCATTGCTGCTGGAGCAGATTAATGATTCAACCACCATCTCTGAAAACAACCTGCAGATGTAGATTGCTAACAACAATCACTACCCTTAGAAAGAATTTGGAAAAATAGATTGTTCAACAAGGTTAAGTAAAGATGTTTTTGCTAGTTGCTCTGACGTAGAAAGTCTTAGGGAAGAATAGATTGTTTAGCAAAGTAATGTAAAAATGTTTTTGCTGTTGGCCTTGATATAGGAAATCTTAGAGGAAAATCGAAGTTAGGAGAAAGCACACTCTTAATAGTAAAGCTAGAGACTTTTTGAAGTTGGCAAAGCAAGAACAATTGCCCATAGCAGCATTGGCTGATGTGACTCTTTCAAACCAGACTGGTGACTGAGATGACAATCGATGTCTTTATTCTATTTTTCTGCCCTCAGCTTCCTGATATGAATTAATAAAACATACTAATGAGTGGATGAGCACCTTTAAGACTTAAAATAGAAATGGCTGGTTATTTTTATATAGGAGTTTAGATTTCTGATTCCTTTAGGATCTTTATAAGATTACTCCTTAAGATAATTGATTCCTTTTTTGTAACCGCAAATTGTAGCCTGCCAGTAAAGAAAAACTGGCTGATAAATTACCTTGCTTGCTTATACTCTGTTAATACATAACAAGTTGCTTATGTACAAATGTATGTGGGTTCTTAGAAACAGCTTGTTATTCATGTTTGTTCCTCACCCATAGTATGTCAAACATTTGATCATGTGAAGATATTGGGGAACATGATTATCTTACATATACCCATTGTAATAATTTATCTATAGAGAAATAGAATGTAAACACACTATGACTTTTGTACTGCTAGAAAGATTTTGTCTGGGTATATAAACTGTGAAAGGATAAGAATAAGGATAAAATAAAGATAAGGATGAAAATAAAAAGATAATAAAAAGAAGCAGCAGCAGCTTGTTGAAACCTACCTGCTGGAGTCTGTCTTACTTCATCATCTAGTGTAAGTGTGTGCGAGCCAGGCTTCTTACTCATTATCAATGGGCCATCTACTTTGATCATCAATTTCATTAGGCACCATAGGTTGACAATTTTCTGATCTCTTAGTTCCTCTGTCCCTTGACTCTCAAGTCTTTGTATTATCATAGCTATTTTTCTTGTTGTATAGCTATTCTTTCAGTCTTTTTAAGAGAAAAAAATATAGATTGCACTTGACATAGAGAAGGGTTTACTGCACTGGTCATGATTACAATGAGTACTGCAGTGGCTTTTTCAAGCAACATTTCTTTATCTTCAACTCCTACCCTGGTTCTCAAGGGATCTGAAATGGAGTTTCCCATTTTAAATGCAGAAAAGTCTATCTACATAATTCAACTTTTCATTTGGGTTGGCTTACTGTGATTACTGCCTGAGAGGCTCCTATGTGGTTCCTTTTTCTGATCTTGAGGTTCCCACTGCTCTGAGATCTCCTGAGTCTCTCTGGGCTTTGAGACAAACTTAAAGAATTGAATCTTGCTCTGGAGATGATCCCAGGTGAATTTCTCCTCTGTGGCTTTCTGTCACATGTCCTCTGCTTCTGCAATGTTTGTGGGCTTTCTTCTTCAATCACATTGTATTTTCTTACCAACCACATTGAGCACCATGTGTAAAAGTAACTTTTATTCTCTTGACACAGTTTTTGTCTGGGAGGCTTATTGCCTTTTTCTGCTAACCTAAGCCTAGTCTGGTGGCTTCTAGGCTCCATACAATCTAACCTGGAACCAGCTAGCGCAGAGCTCAGAAAGAACAAGTAAGGGTGAGTTTCTTAAGTAAGTCTCAGAGGCTGAAAACATTCTAGGCCTAGATGAGATTGTTCACGGGCTAGAAGCTTCCAGGACTAGGCCTAAGATAAGGTAGTAGGCCTCCCAGACAACAACTGAGTCAGGAGAATAATAGTTACATTTACACATGTATTACTGATAGGCTTTATTTTGTTATATACACCTGGGGAAATGAACTACAACATGTTACTCTGTTATCATGATTACTTTATGTACTTTCATAATTGACATTGTACACCTGTTTTCATATTTGGGATCTTGATTTTCAGATTCCAAAGCAGATTGCAAGTGAGATATGTCTATGTCACCAAGCACAATATAAACTTCAGCTCCTGGGGTTTAAATGGAAGTCCTACTTTGACTTCTGTTGCTGTGATAAACAGCATGAGAAGGCAACTTGGCATTTAATTGACCTAAATTTCTACATGACAGTCCATCACTGAGGGAAATGAGGGCAGAAACTCAAGCTAGACAGGAATCTGGAGGCAGGAACTAAAACAGGAGCCATGGAGGAAGCCATGCATCCCCATGCCTTCTGCAGTCCAATTTCTTATACAAGCAAGGACCATGTTCTCAGGAGTGGTATAAACCACAAAGAGATTGGCATTCTCACATCAATCATAAGTCAAGAAAATGCCTCCACAGAATTGCACACATGCCAGTCCAATAAAAGAAATTTCAAGATTGAAGGTCTCTCTTCCCAGGTGACTCAGTTTGCTTCAACTTGATAAAAACCAACCAGCTCAATACTTTTCCTTTTCTTCTAGAGTAGTATCCACAGTAGTTTACTGTTTGACTGGTTTTGAATTAGGAAAGACTTCAGAATCTCAGATGTATTTCACTGTATTCCATCAATGTATATATTTTTCTTGTTGCTTTTTCTCTGATTTTTGCTGTAATAACTCCAATCAGTAAGTATGTTACTAAGTCATAATTCTTTTTACCCAATTAAGGAATTTAATGAAGTGTGGAATAAGATACAGACAGAGCATAGATAATAGTTATAACAAACTGCTACAGCAAAGGATTAAAAGAAGAAACATAATCTTGTATGACAAAAATGGCAATGAAGCCAATGACTGTAGCAAAAAATGTGTAAGAAGCACAGGATTGGTAAATGAGTAGAGGAGTGATGTGGATCTAGATTATGTAGGGCTTCATTAGTGTTAGTGAGATGGAAAGCCTTGAAGAGGTTTGGAACAGAAGCATGGTGAAAGGGTCTAGTTTGGACAAATGTAGAAATGGGGATACACACTAAAAGACTATCAGTATAATCCAGGTAACATGTGATGGGGACCTGAGACAGGTAAAAGCAGTGGAGGTGGTAAGAACTGCTCCAAGATAGAAGAAAGGTAAATTTTCTTAACTGAGTAGAACAATTTTTTTTTTTTTTGTGTGTGTGTGTATGAAAGAATGTCATTTATGTTTATGTACCACTGTACATAGATGAATGATTATTAGTTTGGATTATAAACACAACCCCAAAATCACAAAGAATAGTGAAAGCTGATTTTGCTCAAGTTAAAATGGCATTCCTCAAGTCATGCATGAATCAAAACCCAGTCCTTTTTTGCACAAAATCTCACATACATATAGTTAAACAATGATGATACCTTGGATTCTTTGTGGTCATGTCTAAGATCCAAAACCAGAGAACTTATTTTTCTTTTCCAACTTCCAGGAGGCCTACCTTAATCGAAAGACATTTTCCTAAGTGTGTCTGCATTTTAGGGTATAGGATTTATTTTACTTTTATTCACTAGCAGATATGTGGTCACACAAGGGTAGGTGTGTTCTGTCATTTAGTATCACTAGTTACACTGACCAGTGAAGCTTGTATCCCAGAGACAGCTTCAGAGGTCAAATGACCAGAAAGGACTCTTGCCTTTGTCCCAATTTATGGTTTCTCAGTGATTCTATTATGTTCCCATTGCTTTTTCCCAATCCTCCAGTTTAACTCCAATCATTACACAAGGCAATGTTTACAAAGATGTGATTCCTTTTTGTAGTCAGAGATTACACCTATAACTCAAATGTGAAAGAGAAATTTGAGTTGAACTGTCTTTATTGCTTGTGTTCTAAAAATATTACTTCCTACTTACATAATGTGTGTAGGAAATGGGTGGTTTTATTTCTATATAACAGATGCAAAAGCAATTCAGGTAAAGCAGTAAACCCCAGGTGTGAATGAATTTTTATGTACTTATAATTGCCACAATTAGAAAGAGACCTCTGATAGAAGACCCAGAACTAATTATACAAGGAGAAGCCAGGAAATTGGTATAACAATGGGAATTTGTGATAATATCCCTGTTCACAGTTGGATTAGGGGGTGTTCCCACCTCTCTGTGGTTCATGGGGGTATTTTTCTACAAATCATTAACAAAAATGTCTCTTTTTAAAAAAGGATCTTTTGTTCTTCATGTTCAAAGAAAGCCACAGATTCTTTAGGGAATCTGAGTTCACTGCACCAAAACCAGCACATACATTTAAGAAGCTGCCTAGCCATCAGGTTGCTTTGCAACTTGCACAGTGATATACTACCTAGACTGATTCCAAAGAAGGGCATAATTTTTTCGTGAAAATACTGTTGATCACCATCCTTATTCATTTTGTACTGCTATAAGAGAATATTAGATACTGAACAATTTGTTAATTATTGAATGATACTACAGAATCATTTATAAGATATAGTTTTTATTTGCTCCACAGTTCTGGAAACTTGAATGTCAAAATACTAGGAAGCTCTATCTGTTGAGAACTTATGTGCTGGGGTTTCTCATATTGGAAGCTGTCACATGGACAAGAGATATAGAAAGACAGGGTATGGCATGGTTTGGGCAAGGGAGATGTGAACAAAATGTTACTTAGTGCCAGATAAGTCATCAATAACTGACGAAAGAAACAATTCCATCCAAGTCTGGCTTGGTAAACCAATGAATTGAATTGTGTTACTTATAGTATCACAGATAAGGTTATGTACAGGAGTGTGGGTAATGGTCTATCAGCTGCATCATTAGAAAGTTTCAATCCAGTATGAGTGATGGCCTTCTGAGAGCTGAATATGTGGAGTACTCCAAACATACTCCTGTACATTTCTTTCAGGCAACCTTCTACTTATCATATATTCTAAAATTTCATGAGACCAGGTGTGGTTTTGGCAGGATTATGTGCAGCTGGGTGATGGTGGGTCAGGAGTAAGTGAATAGCTGGACTGTAAGGTGAAGGTCTAATGGCCCTCCCAACTTACTCTTTCTATGATGTTGTGTGAGTACCATGCAAGTAATTACACTTACTCTGGTTTCAAGATGATAAATGCCTTGTCATAGACAGTGTTCCATAGCAGGGGGCTAAATTTATTTTCTAAACATCTTGCTTTAGACATAATGAAATTATTTTCATTATAATAACTCAATCATTAAGTAGGATAGATCCTTCTTGGCCTATTTTTCTTAAATGTCCTACTTCTCAACATGATTTCATTGGGACTTATGTTCACACTTCATGGCTGCTGGAAGATACATTCAAAACCAAATAAGAATGTGTAGGAAATTTTACATTTTGAACCATGTACATGACTGTTTCATTATTAATGGAGAGTAGCATGATGTAGCAATAAAACAACAGAAGGAAATCAAGGAGATACAACTAGGAAAGAAAGAATTTAAAGTATCTTTATTTACAGAGGATATGATTTTATACATTGGGACCCTAAAGACTTGACTTGGAAACTTCTATAATTGATAAATACATTCAGAAAAGTAAACTAGCAGTATACAAAATTAACAAACAAAAATCAATAGCTTTCTCATATACAAATGACAAACATAGCTGGGAAAGAAAGCAGACACCAACAGCTCTGGCCATAAGATCAACAATTAATAAATGGGACCTCATGAAACTGAAAGACTTCTGTAAGGCAAAAGACACTGTGAATAGGAGAAAACAACAGCCTGTAGATTGGGAAAAGACCTTTTCCAACCCTACATCCAACAGAAGGCTAATATCTACAATATATAAAGAACTAAAGAAATTACACACCAAAGAAACCAAATAATCCAATTTTAAAATGGGGTACAGAGCTAAACTAAGAAGTCTCAACAGAGGAATCTCTAATGGCTGAGACACACTTAAAGAAATATTCAATGTCCTTAGTCATCAGGGAAACGCAAATCAGAATGATCCTAAGATTTCATCTTATACCTGTCAGGATGCCTATGATCAAAATCTCAAGTAACAGCACATGCTGACAAGGTTGTGGAGAAAGGGCAACACTCCCCCATTGTTGGTGAGAGTGCAAACTTGTACAATCACTTGGAAAATCATTCTGGTACTTTATCAGAAAATTGGGAATAGCTCTACCTCAAGACCCAGTTATATCACTCCTGGGCATATACCTAAAAGACACTCTACCATACAACAAGGTCATTTGTTCAACTATGTTTATAGCAGCTTTATTCGTAATAGTCAGAATCTGGAAACAACCTAGATGTCTCTCAATTGAAGAATGGATAGCGAAAATCTGGTACATTTACACAATGGAACACTATTCAGCTATTAAAAACATGCAAATCTTGGAATTTCAGGCAAATGGAAGGAACTAGAAAATATAATCTTGAGTGAGGTAACCCAAACCCCAAAAGACATGCATGGTATGTACTCACAAGTGTGTATTAGCCATAAATTGCAAGACAACTACGCTGTAATCCACAAGCCCCAAGAAGCTAAGTTTGAAGGAGGGCCCAAGGGAGAATGCTTGAATCCCACTCAGAAGGAAAAATAAAACAAGCATTTGGAGAGGATGGAGTAAAGGAACTGGGTAGGAAAAGGGACGGCAGGGCAGGGGTAGGAAATTGGAGTAGAGAGAGCAGGGAAGAGAGGGGCTGTGTGAGAGAATGGAAGTCAGATCTGGGGAGCTTCTCTGGGAGTTGCCAGAGACCTGGGATAGAGGAGTACTCAGGAAGTCTATGGGGGTCACCCTAGCTAAGACTCCTACCAGTGGGGTATCTGGAACCTGAAGTGGACACTTCCAGCAGGGGGATAAGGACACCAACCCACCCACAAAACTTTCAACCCCAAATTTGTCCTGTCAACAAGATGTTCAGGGACAAAGATGGAGCAAAGATTGAAGGAATGGCCAATGAAAAACTGGCCCAACCTCAGACCTACCCTATGAGAAAAAAAAACAATCAATCTTTGACACTATTAAGGTTACTCTGTTATACTTGTAGACAGGAGTCCTAGCATAACTCCTAGTGGCATCACACAGCCACTGATAGAAACAGATGCAGAGACCCACAACCAAACATTAGACGGAGCTAAGTGAGTCCTATGGAAGAGATGGGTAACAAGTGAAGGAGCGGATGGGGTCAAAGATAGTACAAGAAGATGTACAGGGTCAGCTAACCTGGGCCCATGGGGGCTCACAGAGACTGAACCACCAATCAGCAAGCATGCATGGACAGGTCCTAGGCCTTCTGAACACATGTAGCAGATGTGCAGCTTGGTCTTCATATGGATCTCCCAACACCTGGGGCATGGCTCTCTCTGATTCTGATGCATCCTTTTAGATCCCATTCTCCTAATTGAGCTACCTTGTTTGGCCTCAGTAAGAGAGGATATGTCTAGTTCTGCAGTGACTTAACATGCCGGGATGAGTTGTTACCCATGGAGGACCTCCCCCTTCTCTGAGGAGAAGGATAGTGTAGAATGGGGGGGGGGGAGGACTGTGCAAATGGGGTAATGGGACTATGAGGAGAGAAGAGTGGGTGCAATGGGATGTAAAATGAATAAATAAATGAATTTTTAAAAATAAAAAAGGAAGGGAAATAATATCCTTCACAAAAGCTTCAAAAAGTTCCAAATAACTCTAGGCAAGTGAAATACTTGTATAATAAAAAATTTAAGACAGAAGAAAAAAATTGAGAAAGATACCAGAAGTTGGAAAGAATTCCCATGCTCATTGATTGGTAGGATTAATATTGCTAAATTGGCTATGCTGCCAAAAGCAATCTACAGATTCAAAGCATTTCACCAGCACAGTCCAACACAATTCTTCACAGAAATTGAAAAAAATTTACCTTCCCATGGAAATATAAAAAACTCAGGATTTCTTTTTTTTATTAATTTATTCTTGTTACATCTCAATGTTTATCCCATCCCTTGTATCCTCCCATTCCTCTCCCTCCATTTTCCCATTATTCCCCTCCCCTATGACTGTTCCTGAGGGGGATTACCTCCCCCTATATATTCTTATAGGGTATCAAGTCTCTTCTTGGCTACTTGCTGTCCTTCCTCTGAGTGCCACCAGGTCTCCCCCTCCAGGGGACATGGTCAAATGTGAGGCACCAAAGTACGTGAGAAAGTCATATCCCACTCTCCACTCATCTGTGGAGAATGTTCTGACCATTGGCTAGATCTGGGAAGGGGTATATACTCACTTATATCTGCATACTAGCCCAAGGGGCATGTCCCACGAAAGCCTTCACTTACCAGGAAACTGGGACACAGGGGAAGGCATCCTATTGGGACTCTAAATGAGAGACACATGGGAGAACAGCAAAACAAAAGGATCCAGAGGGTCCTAGACATCTACAAGTAGAACAATATGATAGGCAGATTTGGACCCAGGGGTCCCACTCAAACTAAGGCACCAGCCAAGGACAATACAGGAGGTAAACTTAGAACTCAGGATTTCTAAACACCATCCCATGCAATTAAAATAAACTTCATTGACATTATCACTATTCCTGATTTTAAATCTATACTTCTGTACTACATTAAGAAAAACAGTAATGATGATCAGTGGAAAACAATTGAAGATGCAGACCTAATTCTACACACCTTGGAGCACCTGTTTTTTGTTTGTTTGTTTGTGTGTGTGTGTGTGTGTGGTTTTTGTTTTTTGTTTTTGATAAAGAAGTCAAAAGTATACCTAAGTAAGTCAGCATATTCACAAAATAGTACTGGTCAAACTGCATTGTTGCATGTAGAAGAATGAAAATAGATGCATATTTATCACACTGCATGAAACTCAACTCCATTAAGTATAAATAATACCATATGAAACAATCAAACAAAAATTACATACAGAAAAATATATGACCATTGCAGTGAAGAAACAGCTCACAAAATAGGAAAAAGTTAACATCTGTACATATGACAAAGAGTATTTAGAATATATATATGAATTCAAAAAATAAGGATCCACAACAAAAATAACTCAATTAAATAATGGGGCATGAAAGTAAATAGAGAATTCTCAAATGATGAAATACAAATGGCTAAGAAACATTTAAAACTTTTCAATATCATTATGCACCAGGGAAATTCAAATTAAAATACTTTGATTTTGGGGGTGCAAAAAGTTTATTATAATTTACAGGTTGTAGCCCATCATAGAGACATGTCAAGAAAGGAATTCAGTGCAAGATTCTAGATGTGGGAGCTGAAGCAGAACTGTGGAGTACTGCTTTATAACTTGCTCTTTCACATTTGTTCAACCAACCACATTTTCTTTCTTTTTTAAGATTTCACTGTTTTATAAAAAAGCTTTTGAGATTATAATTAAAACATTTCTCCCTTCCTTTTTCTTTCTCCAAACCCTCCTGAAGACCCTTCACTGCTCTCATTCAAATTCAAGGTCTCCTTTGACATTGATTGTTATTGCATGTGTATATATATATATTCCTAAATATAACCTGCTCAGTCAGTATAATGTTACTAATATATGTTTTCAGGGCTGAAAAAATTATGACAGATGCTGATGTGGATATGATAAAAGAGGAACACTTATTTACTGGCAGTAGGAGTGCAAAAACATGATCCAGCACGATCTTGGGCATCTAACCAAAGGACTCTATATCTTAGTATGAAGATACATGCTCATCCATGTTTATTGGTGCTCTATTTATAATTGCCAGGAAACAGAAATGGCCTAGATGTTGATCAACTGATAAATAGATAATGAAACAGTGGTCTATTTATACAATGAGATATTCAGGTAGTAAGAAAGAATGGAATTATGAACATTGTAAGTAAAATAGATGGGGGAGTTGTTTTTAAGAGAGAACAAACAGAAAATAGTGGTATAAAAATTTACAGGGAATTAGGGAATCATGGAAGGGTTGAATTCTGGTATGGGAAGGGTGGATAGAGAAGAAGAGGGAATACTTGAAGAAATAAATAACTAATGAACTTTGTATTTGTTTAGGTTCATTGCCTTGTAGCTCTCCCTCTTCTTGTGAGTGGTTACCTTGCTTTTTTACCTCCTCAGTTAAAAATCACCAAAGTGAAAAATTTAAAAACTACAATATTCTCACAATAATTGAATTTTATTTCTGAGTTAGGAACTGAGAAATGTACCAAATGCTTCATGTAAAAATGTGAAGGAAGGATGAGGGACATCATCTGTCACAATATTTTCCTAGTCTTTGCATCTTCAAGAGGGAATCTATTAAAGCAATAGCTATGCTTTAACACACCCTTGTCTGTCTCCCTAACTAATAAGCATTAAATGAGGCTATGAATCATGTAGGAATTAAAGCATGCTTGGAAAAAGAAGGATATTTGAAAAACATTCTTTTCTGACTGTTTTACTTTCCTCTTATTTTTGTACTGAGTAACCAAAATTTAATGACTAACACAGATTTGTATGGCTGTTCAAATAAGTCTAATTGGATGTCTATACAAATGGAGATGGCTTCAATTTTAGCAAAACAGCCACTGGGAAAAATGCTCTCATTTCTATCACAGACAGAATTCTGCCTATAAAGGGCAAGCTTGGATGCAGGCAGAGTAGAGAGCCAAACTCTACCAAGACAGGGTAAGCAAGTCCTCAATAGTCCCCGCCTCTCAAATATGTCTGTTAGATTTCTTGGGTCAGAAGGCTGAAGATAATGCTCCATGATTATATAGAGTGTTGGGTGACTCTTCAAGCAGTAAACTGTCTCTGTGCTTTTTTCATTTTGGAAACTGCTAACCTGCACTTCCAGTTCACTCTGAATGTAACTCAATATCTATCATATTTCATCTCTATCAACCTAGGACATCTATCTAGACCTCTTAACCCCCATACAACTAAGATTAATTGTAAAACTAAACTAGTTGGTCTTCAACCACATCAGAGACTTGAGAAAGAATAAAATTAATTACCTGAATAAACAGGAAGTGCTTTCAAAGTGGAAAAAACGACAGAGACAATTTGCTGCCTGAACAGTCCCCCAAAACTCTCTATAACATTGGAGCCATCTTCAGCCTTCTGGCCCAATATATCTGACAGACATATTTGTGAGGCAGGAACTATTGAGGACTTGCTTACCCTGTCTTGGCAGAGCTTGGTGTAGACTCTGCCTGCACCCAAGCTTGCCCATTTTTAGGCAGAATTCTGTCTGTGGCACAAATGAGGACATTTTGCCTGATGGCTTGTTTGGCACATTTAAAGCCATCTCCATAAAGAGGTTCTTGGATGCTTATCATCTTCTTTGATGTAGGCTGGGTATTGCCAGGAGTTAACCTGTCTTGTTGTCAAAGAATCTTTAAACTAATAAAGAAGCAACCTTAAATGCCATATTCTCTAGGTCTCTGAGGTTTTTGAAGACCATATCTATTTTACCTTATCTATCTATAGAATCATATCTATGTGTTAAGCCTAGGATGTGTATTCTTGTGATAGAAATAGACTAGTAATTGACGTAACCATGATTTGGTCAACTAACAATTAACTTGTATTATTTAATTATCTTAAGCAGCCTGTAATAGCACTTTCAAAGTATTAAGAGTAAATGTTGTATTATAGTTCATATTAAAGTAGAAATATACATAGTGTGTGATGAATAATCTTAAATTTGTATTCCAAACCAATTTATCAAAATTAAATTTATTTTGCATCAATATACAGAGTTCTATACCAGTGAATTAAAAATAACCTTGTGAGTAATAATTGAGGCATTAATTTTTATTAATTAATTTATTCAGATTACAACTCAATTGCTCTCTCATCACTTGTATCCTCCCATTCCTCCCTCCCTTCCACCCCACCCTATTCTCCTCCCCTAGGTCCCTGATCGAGGGAGATCTTCTCCCCAACTTTATGGTCACAGGCTATCAAGTCTCACCTTGGTAGCCTGCCTATTCTTTCTTTGAGTGCCACCAGGGCTCCCCACCAAGGAGACGTCGTCAAATATGGGATATCAGAGTTCATGTCAGAGTTAGTCCCTGCTCTCCACATAACTGTGGAGAATGCCCTGTCCATTGGCTAGATCAGAGTAGGGGTTCAATGTTTATTACTTGTACTGTCCTTGGTTAGTGCAAGAGTTTTAGCAGACACCCCTGGGCCCTGATCCACCAGTTGTGATGGAATACTACTCAGCAATAAAAAACAAGGAAATCCAGAAATTTATGGACAAATGGATGGAATTAGAAATGATCATACTGAGTTAGTTAACCCAGAAGTGGAAAGACTCACATGGTGTATACTGACTTATAACTGGACACTAGCCCAAAAGGCATGTCCCATAAAAGTCTTCACTTACCAGGAGATTGGGCCAGATGTGAGGACATCCCACTGGGACTCTATGTGAGACAAATATAGGAGATGGGGAAATAGAAGGATGTAAAGGATCTTAGAAACCTACAAGAAGAACATCATAAAGGCATTAATTTAAGGAGTAGATTCCACAATCTACTTTTTGTCCTGTCATCTCTATATATTTCTAATTCTCCCTTCTTTCTTTTCAAACCCTATCTCCAAACCTAAGAAAAAATGATAAAGGAAAAGGGAGACATCCCTGAGTCCAATATTGTTTTCTCTGTGAATGAAACCATTAATACCTTATAACCAACTCTCTATGAAAATAACCCTCTATAGCCCAAGAAAGTAGCCAAAAATGTACCCAACCACCTTTAAGGAAAATAGGGTGTAGGATGTCATTCTCTTAAGGTTTCTTTTGGCTGACTTGGGACAAATAATACCCTTGTAGAGGCCCAAATAAAATTGGGGAAATGGTTTAAAAAGCTAGTAATAATATTTGTGGTCCAGTTTCTAAATTTTAAGAAATTCCAAGGTTAATTAAAGTCATGTGTGGGACAGTCTGAATTCCTAGAGCAGTTGGGATTGGAAGATTTCTTTGAAGCTGTCCTGGGAGCTGTCCTGTTTTGATGAAGAACAGCAGCTGAAGCACTTGGTGCTGGAACATGGAGGATGAAGAATGTCAGTGTCCAGCATGCTGAGAGGAATGAATCCTGTCATGTACGAGATCCAGTGTCAGTGTTCAATTCATTTGTTCTGGTAACATATAATTTCTCACAAGCATTATATAGTCCTAAAGTTATAAATATATGAGGCGAGCATGATGTACAGAACAATTAAAGCTGGTTCTCTGCTATTTGCATGAGCAGAAGAAAGATATTTGTAAATCTTCATTCATGCCATATGAAGAATAGCATCTAATAATAAATCACATGGATTCTGCAACCAACAAAAAGCTAGAACTTAAAGTCCTATACTGAAGAGATTATAAGAGAATGGGCAGCCTTGTCTAGTCCCTGATTTTAGTGGAATTTTTTGAGTTTCTCTCCATTTAATTTGAGGTTGACAAATGGATTGCTGTATGTACCCTACTTCTGCCATTTTGTATAACATAATTATGGCACTTTAAGCAATGCTAATCTTAAATTATTGATCAACTCTGAAAAACACTAAACATTCTCTATATCCTGCTATCAGATATCCTGCTAACACTTAATTCTCTATGTAAAAATACAAAAATTTTCATTTAATTGGTATGCTTTTATTTTTTACTAATCAGTAAAGTTATTAATATAACAATAAATATTCTTATGATGTTATCAGAAAACATTTGATTTTGCCTATTTTACTTACCTGTATATTTAAAGTTACGTAAACTGTTCTTGACTGAAAGAAACATGACAACAACTTTGGGAAAACATATTTATTCTCCCATGGGAACCAGGGGCAACTCAACCTTTTGATTACCTAAATCCTGCTACTTACATGTACTGGCACTTTGCCTGTATTCCTAACACAATCCCTGTATGGCCTTATATATGTCTTCATTTTTAAACATAAACTTAAACAATTATTTGAAACAATTTAACAATTTTTTGAGGTAATAATGTAATTACATTTCTTCTTTCCTTTTCCTCCCTCCAAACCCTCCCAACTCTCCTTCAACCTTATGACCTCTTTTCTCACTAATTGTTATTACTTGTGTATGTATATATAATATATTTCTAAATATAACCTGCTCAGTCTGTGTGTTTGCAGGGCTGAACCCTTGACTCTGGGTAAACAGTGGGTGTGTCCCTCCCTAGAGAAGATCATCCTCCTGTTTCCAGATTAATTTAGTTGAGTATAGTTCTTTGTGTATGGTTAGGCCTCCTGAGCTTTTCTCATTCAGTTTGATATGTTGGTGTTTTCCTTGTTCAGCTCACATTTGGGTGAGCTTGTTAGTAAGACTTTACAAGTCTATTTCCTTAAGTTTTAGCAAACAGAATCTCACAACAAACTCTCTTATCCTCTGGACCTTACAATCATTCTGCCCACATCTTCCTCAATCTTCCCAGAGCCTTAGGTGTTACTACTCTAGTTGGTGGCATGAATTTGAGAAAGTAGAGCTTAAAAAATGAGGTATACTAAAGTCTCATGTAATAGATAACTTTATTCAGAGCAACAGGCAATTTATATTCTGAGGTTTAAGCAAGATCAAATGAAGAAAGGTCACACCTGTAATAGGAAACATCTTTGAATAACAAAAGCAGCAATGTGAAATTTATTTATTTATTTATTTATTTATTTATTTATTTATTTTTTAGCAATGTGAAATTTAAAGTAAACCCTCCTCTATTTGCTAAACCTGGGAGGGGCAAGAAAGCACATTCCAGCAACAATTTGTGTTATGGAGAACCAGAAGTTACAAGACTTTTGCCATGTTTCCTTAGAGTTATCTCACAAGCTCTCAGAATTCTTCTCACATAGCTTCATGCATGAACCATGTTCTGACACTTCTGTATAGGAGTGTTTTGTAGATGTAGCCACTGGGACTGCTCTCTGCAGCTCTGCATTTAGATTGGTTCTGTGAACAGTAATGGGTCTCTATATTAACTACTATCCACTGAAATAAGAATATTCTCTGACCAAGTTAGAGAGCAGCCCAAACATATAGAGAAAACATAAATAATTAGAAGGGTATTTGACAACATAATCATTTAGAAAAACAAAATATATTCCCCCTAGAGCCTATGACTTTCATAGATATTGTTTTTAACCATGTTAGCACCAGTTTGATTTTATTTCAGTGGAGCAGCCTCGGGATGCACCAGACTCAGTTTTGAATATTAAAATTGCAATAGTTTTAATTGCAAACAGTAATCACAATAGTTTTTCAAACACAGAGTAGTGAACTTACACTGAAAAGTTCTGGCAGGTATGAATTAAAAATGTTTCCGTTGCACAATATAAATGAGATCTCTTCTCTACATGGTATAAATATCATTTGTTAAGCCAAGCAATTTGTCAGTTCTGTAGCTATGCAGAAATCCAGCTAGTTCTGCTGCATCTTTCCTGCTTTTTGGATGCAAGAATATTCCTATTAGAGCAACAATTGTTTAAGACTCTCTCTGATGTTCATTTGTATAAAATTATACTCATATCATCTCTGTTGGTGTATATTCATTATACATAGTACTGGCTTTCATAAAGACATTTCTCTCTCTGACACACACACACACACACACACACACACACACACACACATATGTATATATGTACTTTCACTCTGCTCCTCATACACTCTACCTCATCTTTTTCTTACCTCTTTCTTCTTGTTAATTACTTTCACTTCTCAATACAGTTTTATTTATACTTTCATGTGATTACACATATATATTATTTTCTATATATTCTATTATATATAGAATTTTATAAAAAATCTAGGGTCCACAAATGAAAGAAAATGAACACTGTTTTCTTAAATCTCACTAAACTCGCTTGATAAGATAATTTCTAACTGTATCCATTTTTCCTGAAAATGACTGATTTTATTTTCTTTATGTCTAAATAAAACTCCAACATATATGCATACACATTTTTTTCTGATTCTGCAATCTATGTTGCTTCCATAACTTGGTTATTGTGCCTAGTGCTGTGATAAACATGCCCGTGCAAGTATATCTGTGATGCGTTGACTTAGATCTCTTTGGGTGAATACACTGGGATACAGCTGAGTCATATAGTACTTCCATTTTTCATTTTCTGAGGCATCTCTAGGCTGTTTCATAGGAGCTGGACTAATTTGCATTCCTATCAGCACTGTACAAAGATTCCATTTTCTCCACATTCTCATCAACATTCATTGTCATTTGTTCTCTTAATGAATGCCATTCTGAATGCAGCGAGACAGAATCTCAATGTAATCTTAACATACATTTTCCCAGTGGCTAGTGATGTTGAACATTTTATTGTAATACATATGTTTTTGATGAGATTTTAGGATGAGGCTGGACATGCATAGGTATTTTGAGGAAAACTCAGACATTTGCCTTTATCAACCTTTTCTGATCCAATCACATACCAAGAAATGTCTCACAACTATTTAGCAATAGAAACTATGAAAAATGAAATTGCTATTTACAAATGAATATAAAATAATACTGGTTATATGTGAGCTGGTCATAATGTACAACAGTTTATTTTCAACAACAATGTGAGGAAACTTTAAAGCTTGTGCTTATTTATTTCTTCCATCACTTGCCCAAAGGCCAGTCTCTTTTGTTCATTCTGTTTGTTTTCCCAACAGTAAAATCTCCACTTTGTTCTAAGATGGATTTCCTAATATAATCTTAATTAATCCAGATTAATTTAGAAAGAAAAGCATATTTATTATCCCCATCTAAATTGGTTTTACTTTTTGTATAAATACATCCAAGCTATTACCAAAGCAAGCATACGCCTCTGTTTAAGGTTTTTGTACTAATGATTTCTTTATTACACAGCTATAATTTGTGTCATTAGGACAACTAAAAGATAGGACTTTTTCATAAAGAAAGTTTAATTTTAATTAAAATTAATGTAAATACACATGCAAAATAACAATGTAATTAGCAAATGAATAGCCAAGATATATTAGATAACAATATGTAATATTTTTAAGTTGTGTATCTTCATTTGGCCTTTAATCTGTATGAACATATATATTCTTCAAACATTTCAGATGCTAATTTGTGCAGTTTCAAATATTTGCTATCATTCCTATTTTATCATGTTACTGAAATAACATATTTCCCTGCTAATGAATGATTGTGTTTTTCCATATATTTAATGTTATTAATATATATTTACATTAATAATCTATATCTTATAATCATTGCTTTGACTCTAATCAATTTCTTAATATAGAGCCTTAGAAGTGGAATTAATGGTTCAAAAATGCTTTATAAATATTTTGATACATATAACTGGAATTCTGATAGTCATTTGCACGCCACCAGAAATATATGATTACAAGTACTTCCTTGCTTTTTGTGTATATTTTATTTATTATAACTTATTCACATTACATCCTGATTGTTATCTCCTTACTCTTATTTTCCTGTTTCCTCTCTCCCCTCCTCTTCTGCCCTACTCCCCTCTGACTCAGGGGCCCTTCTAACCTTCTAACCACTGTCTGGCAGCAGCCTATTAGGTCTCATCAGGATATCCTGCATCCCCTTTCTCTGTGCGCCTTCTGGGCAGAGAGCTGAAAGTTGTAGGGAAGAGTGGGAGGATGGATAGTCCAGGAGGGTGCAGGAGCTCCACAGGGAGACTATCAGAGCCTGAGGATCTGGACACAGGGGTCCTGCACAAACTGATGCACCAACCAAGGACAATGCATGCAGAGAACCTAGACCCCCTGTTCAGATGTAGCTGATGGACTGCTGATTCTCCACGTGGTGGGGGGAGACTGCTGCTGAATCTCTAATATTTCCTTGGTTTTTAAGTACTTTGCAACAGTGCATGCAATTAAAATATAATGCAATAGTCAAATTTAGAAGTCACATGCATAATTTGAAATTATGAGAGCCATATTAAAGTAAAATAGGACATTTATTAGATACATTGCATTTTACTTAGTCAAATATATCTAAGAAATTATTTCAATGTGTAATTGATACATGATCCTTTTTGTCATTTTTTGTTCTAAGTCTTTAAGTTTTGAATATATATTTTATGTTTAACAACTTCCATCTAACTTTGAGCCAGATTTCAAATGGCTAGTCACTACCTAGTTAAGAGCAGTCATAAAATGTTACATTAAAATACTCTTGCCACTTTGATATTTGAGAAATGGTATTTATGAGTTAATTAGATTTCAGTAATTAAATTACAAACAATACTGAATATTTTCTGACATGTTATGTTTGAAGGAATTGTAACAGTTACCAACTTATATGAACTGTCTATAGAATGTTAATTCACACATACTGGTAGGAAATCATAACATGATATTTACCTCAACTTTTAATATTAAGTTTTAGTCTGTGAAGTCAAATTTGTGATTTTTTAATGTTCATATTCTTTAGGCAGCATCTTCCATTATAAGATAGCTGCATATTTTCTTTCAGATTGTATGGTTTTGGGGTTTTTAAAGCTTAATTCATTAATCCACCTGGGGTTTATTTTGGCCGATGGCATGAAATAAGGGTAAAAAAAAATGTCCTTTTTTTCTTGAATAAATTTCACAATACCATTTTCCCTTTTATATTTTTTTAACTTAGAGTACTGAGGAATAGGATTTTAACGACATTTTCTCAGCCTTGATGTTGGTTGATTCCCTGCTCCCCACCTCCCTGCATAACCTTCCATGATTGTGACACACTACTATGTGTTGTATTTACACTCACTGATTTTGTCTATTATAGATCATAATTCTTCTTGTTGCACTTTTTTTCTAGATAACACAATAATGTTGGAAATCTTCAAACAATTGTATTCTTTTGTAATGGATAATAGACTCTTCTCTTATATAATACATCCCTCCCACAGTTTCTTCTCTCTCCACTCCTTCCAGCTCTCTTCATTTTCCCTCTCTCCTAGATCCACTCCCCATCCATTTTCTCTTCAGAAAAGAGCAGGTTTCAAAGAGAAGACAGCCAAACAGGATAAAAGAAGATACAATAAGGCAAGGCAATGCTCTCCTATCCAGGCTAGACAAGGCAATCTTACAGGAGAAAAACAGTCCCAAGAGCAGGTAAAAGCACCAGAGATACACTCTCTCCCACTGTTAGGAATCACACACACACACACACACACACACACACACACACACACACACACACACATTCACACACACACACACACACACACACACACACACACACACACACACACACACACACACACACACACACAAAGCAAAGAACCAAAACCCAAAGCAAAACAAAAACAAACAAACAAAACAAACTAACAGCCCTAACATACCCGGAGGACTTGCTGCAGACCCATTCAGGCCTCATGCTTGCTACTTCAGTTTGTGAACCTGTGTGAGCTCTACTTAGTTGATTCAATGAACCATGTTTTCCTGGTATTCTCCATACCCTCTGATCTTCTTTGGGGTTACCTATCTCTGATGCGAGAGATCCAATAGAGACCTCTAATTTAGACCCACACTCAGCATAGTGTCTGGCTGAGTGTCTCTGCATCTGCTCCCAACAGTTGCTGGAGGAAGCCTTTCTGCTGACAACAGCTGGGCCCCCGCAATCTCTCAGGTGAAGGTGAGAGTCAGCCCACACCTTATACTGCCTGGATGGTTAGGAGAACTAGGGTAAATAAAAACAGACCTGGAAAAAATCAAATAAATGATTTCTAATGACATTCCGCTATACTAATAAACCAGTGCCTTCTCTGGTCATCATCAAAGAGGCTTCCTTCAGCAGCATATAGGAACAGGTATGGAAAGCCAATAATAATAATAATAATAATAATAATAATAATAATAATAACAACAACAACAACAACAACAAAAATAATATTTTCTGAGCTACATTTTATTTTAGAAAATGTTATCCTGTTGCTTTAAGTCATTCTTTTTTTTTTCAGATACATAGCTTAATTGTTATTTAACCATGTTTTTTAAATGTCTTTTTCCCCCCTCTGGTGAATATCTTGGTTGCTAATGCAGAAATACATGTGGCTTCATTCTACCTTACCCAGAGATCTCCTAACTTTGTCTGGACTTTTTTCCCCTTTAATTATTAATTTAATCACTTTACAGCCTAATCCCAGCCCACTTCCTCCTCTCCTCTCAGTCTTACCCTCATGCCCCCCGCCTCTTCTTCTCAGAGAAGGCGAGGCCCCCAAGGACTGCCAACCTACCCTGGCATCTCAATGCAACAGGACTAAGACCTTCCTCTCCCATTGAGGCTAGACAAAGCTGTTCAGCTAGGGGAAAGGGATCCAAAGACAGGCAACAGAGTCAGGGACAGCCACTGCTCCTGTTGATATAGACCCCACAGTGGCCTTTCAGGAATGGCTTATATTTTTTTCTTCCACAATTACATTATATTTCCTTTTCAATAATTAGAAGTTAACTGATCCCCTAATTGGTTATTTTTATTCCATAGCAAAGTATTCATTTTGTATAGTCTCATGTATTATATGAAACTAATACTATTTGGAGAGAGAGAAAGAGAGAGAGAGAGAGAGAGAGAGAGAGAGAGAGAGAGAGAGAGAGAGAGAGAGAGAGAGAGAGAGAGAGGTTTTTTAAAAATGTGGTAGCAGGTTCATAGGTTACTAAAATGCATAGCTTGTTTGGCAAATCCTGAACCTCATTATATCTTCTGGACAAATGAACACAGACACTATATGGAATATTTTTCACTCCTCTGCCTCAGACAACTTTGTTGGGCCTGGTACGAAAGCACACAACTGGAGTCCCTAGCTCCTTGATGGTAAGTGTCCAGATTCCTTTGAGTGCTCACAGGGTGCACTTCCTAAAATGTGCTCCATGGACATGCTTATGACTGCTGATGGGGTATACTTAGAACACCATCTTGATGGCAGAACATCCCTTCTCTTTTCTTCCTGTTTCTTCCACACTATTAGATGGAATCATTCTTCCAGCCTCATGTTGGAAAGGAAAAAGGATACCTTATTTATTTGAAGGCTTACTTTCATACTATAATAATCCTAAAGTCCTCTGTCTTCTCTTTACATGACTGAGTTGGTATTCAATTCAAAAGGCAGAAAGTGCCAATAACCCAGCCACCCACATCATATTGCTTTGTCCAAGAGATAGGCCTTACTTAACAGGTAGAATTGTTGGGCTGATGGTCTTTCCTATCTCTGAACTTCAGCTGCTGTTCTCCTTCATGTTTCCCCTCCCCCCGCTACACTTCTACATATTTATTTGAGTCTTTATATAGTACCTTTACTGAAAAATATATTTACCCAAACTCTTAAGCTTTAGTTAAAATAATCAATCAGTATGCTGCTAGATAACACTTTGGGTAAATATAAATTCTTTTTAGAAATTATTTTTGAATAGATAAGCTATATTCTTTTAAAGTGGCTTCAGTAACTCTGCTTTTCCTCATCTCCGAACATGTATGTGACAGTTGATTAAAGAGAGTAAATTATCCGTGCACACATGGACGTCAGAGAAGAACATGGACCTCTTGCTTTATCACTTATTATCTTGCTTATTTGAAGCAGGATCTCTTATTAAGCCTGGAGTTAGGGTGACGGTGACAGTCAACAAGCACCAGTCACTTTCCTGTCTCTCCCACTAGATAGAGCAGTTTCAGAATACACAGTACATGTTTAACTATCTTTTGATGTGCCGCCACAATTTATTCAAGAGAAGGCATATAGTAGACACACAATAAGTATTTGTTGCATGCATACCATCAGTTCAAGGCTTAGATGAGACTACTAAAAGCTACTGTACTGAGATGTTGAAGAGGTATAATGAATGATTTATGGGTCTTTACGTGACTATGCCTTTAACTTGGTAATAACCTAATCTGGCTCATTCAAGGTCAGTTTTAAATGTCATATTTTGACAGATGATTTGAATAAATCATTAATCAATTGAGGATTGATTCTTCTACCCACTTTCTCCCCAGAGTAGCACTTAGATCTGATGTGCAGTGTATCTTATATTACTGATGTATCATGTTATGTCTTTCTGGTGTTTTGGCTAGCACCAAGGAGATGATTTCAAGTTGAGTTTCTCTCATAAATCCTGGAAACATTTCTCATTTAGTTATCGGTGAGGTATGTGGTGTCTAAGAAATAACTCCACTCATGTATTCCTTTTGCCTTCCAAGGCACATTATCTTGATGATGCTTCAGTAAGTATTTCCACACCCAAAGATACACTTAGAGAATGCGTGCTTTATAGTCCTCTTAATTTGGGTTTGAAATTTCCAAATAGCTGCTCTATCACCTTTTGCTCTTGAATTGAATGTGAAACCTCTCCAGTGTCCATCTTGTGTATTTCTTGGAAGATTTGTCTCCCATACTATAAACCCGACAGTATTCACATGAACTATTAAATAAGTATGAGAAGGAAGGTACAGTCATGTGAAAGAGTGATGAATTTCATTTTTTCCCAGTTTACACAGAGCTTATCATCTGAAGGTCAAAAGACATAGAATTTAGCAACTCACATAACTCTAAGTATTTCCCTAAATGTAAGAATCCCTTTCTTTAAATAAAAATGATCTACTGAGAAATTGAAAACTCATCAAATGAAAAGCCTCCTTTCTGTAATTCTGCCTAACAGCCTTCCTTGGGGCCATAAACATGTTATGCTTTTGCTGACTGAGCTGGGAGAGAACCTTGGGGAACCAATAAATGGCAGATTAGTTGTCAGTAGCCTAACATTTTAGAACATTGTTTTACCACCAGTGAAAGGCCAAACCTGACTAAAATAGGAGCTAATAGTAGAAAGGTGTTTTTATACATAATCATTCCATGACTTAGTACTCTTTTTCCTTTCCCTTATACCTGTAAAATTTATAGCATATGTGAAAGCACAACTTACATTTTATAGCAGCATTGACTTGCAGTTTTGCTGAACTAGCCTGAGATCTAAATCGCCACATTAATTTTATTGGGAATTATTCTTTTAGGTTGGGAGAGGATCAATTAAACAGAACTTTCCACAGAACAGTAACTTTTTGTGACTATATTCAGAATCTTTCAAGCCCTATACCAAATTATTCTCTTTTGCAAAATGAGATGTAACTCACACAACAAAAATTCACCCACATGATCTCCAGTGCCCTCAATTTCACCACTTCCTCTTGGTGGGGAGGCCTGGTGACACACAGAGGAAGGGGAAGCAGGCTACCGGGATGAGACCTGATGGGTTGTGATCATATGATGGGAGAGGAGGTCCCCTTCTGTCACAGACCTAGGGGAGAGCAATAGGGTGAAAGAGGGAGGGAGGGTGAATGGGAAGATACAAGTGAGGAGATAACAGTTCAGATGTAATCTGAATAAATTATTAAAAAAAGAAAGTGTGAAATCAATTGCATTCCACTATATCTAAAGTTGAACAAGCACTGCCACTATCTAACTCAGCATGTTTTTTCCATTACAGAATGGTTGTCCTACTCATTCATTTCCTCCTTCCTCTGCTGTCAGCCATGAAAAACAGTAATCTCTTTGTCTTTACAGACTTGCCAATTCTGGGTATTTCTAAACAGAATCATACAATATATTGCCTTAGTACCAGCTCCTTTCACTTAATACCAAGCTTTCAGGGTCTGCGTATATTCTAGTATTTAATGATTCTACATGCTTCTTTTTAAATTTTAGACATCATTTATTTTATGCATGTATATGTTCTTGTAGAAATTATGGTTTCCATTACATTGTGTGCATGTATCATGTGCTTTTCTTAGAACCATGCCCATTGCTCAGTCCAGTCTTATTCCAACCTCTTCCTAGCCCCTTCTCTTTTCCAAAAAGTCCCCCTTCAACTTTCATGCACCCCAAAGATTAAATGTGAGAGAAAACATTTGATATTTGTCTTTCCAAGTTTGACACATTTTTGTTGACACAATGATAAACAGCAGTTCATCTATATTCCTTTAAATGATATAGTTGAATAAAACTCAGTTGCATATATACATGGCATATAATTTATTCATTCAACTGCTGGTATATACCAAGGATGTTCCATATGTATATTTTGTATGCTGCCTCAATAAACAAGAATATACAAGTATCACTATGATGTGCTGATTTTGATTATTTCAAGTATATAATCAGGAATGGTATTTCCATTTACCTTGTGACTAAGAATGTTGAACATTTTATTATTGCCCATGTCTACTTCTTTTGAGAACTATTTGTTCAAATGTTTCACAGATTTATTGATTGGATGATTTTTAAATGTGTATCACAGTTTCAAATATTCCTTTGATAATTTTATACATGCATATAATGCAAACTGATTACTCTCAACCTTCACCCTCTATGAACCCATAGATACTCCTGTCTACCACTCTTCCCCTGCAAATTTCTTTCTCACATCTATGTTTATTTGTTTTGGTTTGTGTTCCACTGAGCTTTATAAAATCTGCCTGTGAGACCATGAGTTTGGAGCCTGGTGGACTCAGCACTGGATAGACAACTGAAAACAATGGTTCTCCTCTCTCAGAATCTATCAAGAGACAATAGTCCCACAGTAAGTGGTAGGACCCCATTAGCCCTTATCTATTCCGTGGCTGTTCAGGCCCCATGCAAGAAACCAGTTACTGAGAGTTCAGGATTACAGTGGTTGTGCCTGCAGGATGACATTTTATCGGCTTTATCTTATTTTTGAGCTCTTATACTCTTCCTATACTGCTTTCTACAATGTTCCCTTAGCATTGGATGGGATGTTATGTATATTATATGATACATATGTATATACATGTATATACATATATAGAGAGAGACACACATGCGTGTATGTGTGCGTATGTGTGTGTGTCTGAATATAACTTTATACATATAAGAAATCTTTAAATATATTCATAATTATTTTTGAGAAGTTATTATCTAACCTTATTGCCTTGGGAATCAAACATCCCTGCAATTTTTTTTCCTCTGGAAATATGAAACAAATATTATTTGCTGATCCAGTAAATGCTGGACTAGAAGGCTAGCTTATATGTTGGAGATACAATATGCATTGTACTGCAACAATGGCTTGTTGACAGTTAAGATACAATTAAGAAACAGTTATTGAATGTGTTCATTTAGTCAGCCTCAGGCTTGGCAAGCCTCTTAATGTGCTATTCCTGTCTTAGTGACAAGCTTCCCAAAATTTTGGTTGTATAACTGAGATCCAGATTCTAAATAGAACAGTATAGTTAATGTAGTTATCTTCATGTATTGGAATGAAGTTCTCTGAGCCTTATATTTTAACCTGTTTTGCACTGGTATTCATTCTTTCAGTTTTTTTACGTGACCCTCATTTAAATACTGGTCCTACCTAAATTTAGGCTGTATGCTTCCTCATTTATGTACATAGTGGTTGTTATTTAATCACTGAACATTCAGTAAGCATGCTGGGGGTAGGTGGAGCCATGTAGGTCAGTTTTAGAGCACTGGCCTTGCAAACATTAGGCCCCACATTTTATTACTACCTTGGCAAAACATGCTAACTACTTATTTTATGTCTGGAACCATGCATCTTATAAGAATTCATCTGTGAACGACAGTGACATAACTTCAGCCTAGGAGGGCTTAGTGCATGTATCAAGTAATTACGATGAGATATATCCATTGTTTTGATGTCAGCTGTGGAACTAATCTAGGAGGTCCTAAAAAAACATTCGTTAAATAAGACATGCATAAGTTAGTTGAAGACTAAGGACTAATGGAATTTACTAGACAAAAGAGGACTAACAGGATGTATGGATACTGTGCTATATATGCATGTAAAATTTTTGATAGTGAAACAAAATATTTTAAGAAATTTTTCAGCACTTGTCCAGCTTAAATTTCAGCAAAGTAGAACAGCTAAAAGTTCTTCCCTACCAGAAAGCATGTATGTCTCAGAGGACATACAAGTAAGGGGATAACAATCATGATGTAATATGAATAAATTATAATAAATACAAAATAAACAAAAACTTAAACAACAAACAACAACAAAGGTACAAGGTCCTGGCTCACACTCTGCCCCCAATTATGTCTTGCTGCTTTGTCACCCTGTGCTTTGCTGATAACAATGGAAGAAGAAATCATCGCTCTCATTGACAATGGCTCCGGCATGTGCAAAGCTGGCTTTGCTGGTGATGACTCTCCCATGGCCATTTTTTCTAACATCATTGTTTTCCCAGGGCACCATGATAAGCCTCTGCCAGAAAGGTTCATACATGGGTGATGAGCACAAGAGCAAAAGAAGCATTCTGACCCTAAAGTATTTTATCGAGCACAGCATTGTCGCCAACTGGGATGACATGGAGAAGATCTTGTGCCTACTGTCTACAATGAGCTGTGGATGGCAGCTGCTTCTGACTTAGGGCCCTCTGAACCCCAAAGCTAACAGACAGAAGATGATGCAGATAATGTTTGAAGCCTTCAATACCCCAGTCGTGTACATGGCTATTTAGGCAGTGCTGTCCTTGTATGCATCTGGGCGCACCATTGTTATTGTCATGGACTCCGGTAAGGGGGGTCACACATACAGTGCCCTTCTCCATGCCATCTTGTATCTGGACCTGGCTGGCCTGGACCTGACAGACTAACTCATGAAGATCCTGACTTAGTGGGGCTACAGCTTTACCACCAAGGCTGAGTGGGAAATTGTGTGTGACATTAAAGAGAAGGTGCGCTATGTGGCCCTGGAATTTGAACAAGAAATGGCTACTGCTGCATCCTCCTCCTCCTTGGAGAAGAGTTATGAGTTGCCTGATGCGCAGGTGATCACCATAGGCAATGAGCGATTCCAGTGTCCCAAGGCACTCTTCTAGCCTTCCTTCTTGGACATGGAGTCATGTGGCATCCATGAGACTACACTCAACTCCATAATGAAGTGTGATGTGGACATCTGCAAGGACCCGTATGCTGACACAGTGCTACCTGGTGGTACTACCATGTATCCAGACATTGCTGACAGGATGCAGAAGATCACAGCCCTAGAAAGCAGCACAATGAAGATTAAGGTCATTGCTCCTCCTCTGTGCATGTACTCAGTCTGGATTGGCAGCTTCATCCTGGCCTCCCTGTCCACCTTCAAGCAGATGTGGGTCAACAAGCAGGAGTATAAGCCAGGCCCCTTTATTGTCCTCTGCAAATGCTTCTAGATGGACTGAAAAGGTGCCAGGCATCTGCTGCATGAACTGATTCTGAAGTATCAATTTGCTTTACCCTAATCAACTGAGAATGCCTCCCCTTTGGCCATATTTACTCAAGGTTTTGCACAGTTTGCTCTGTTCACTTTTTTTGGATACTGTTAAAACAGCTTTAAAAGATTTTGCAATGATAGGGATTTGGTTCTAAAAATGTGTTTAGCACCTATGCATTCCCTGATCTGTATATAACACTGAACAAAGTAACAAATATTTTGCAAAAAGTTTCAATAGAAATTGAAGACAGGAAAGAAGAATCAGGATAATGGTAGAATTTGGGATTTTACTAAGTAAGGTAAAAATTATGATTTGAATTTAAAATGTCCCAATAGGCTCAGGATTGGAACACTTCTCAACTGGTGACACTGTTCTGGGAGATGCTGGAAACTTTGGGAAGTGGAGCCTGCTAGAAAGAGGTAGGTTACTGGAGATTTGCTGTTTAACTCTGTACCTCATCTTCTTTTCCTTTATCTGATTCATGGCTGCCATGATGCACTAAGATAGCTGCCTCCTACCATCATGATTTTTCATTTAACATGCCTAAAAGGAATAGTGCCACTAGACAGAGGAGAGAAACCTTAGAGAACATAGGCACAGATTAACCTTTCTTTCCTTAAGCTAGTTTTTCAAATAATTTGTGATAGCAATGGCAAACTGAGTGATACAATAAGTTTTCATTGAAAAGTTTCCACTCTGCGTGAATGAGGCAAATGAGGGTGATATGCTAACAGATTTCCTTTTTCTTTCTCTTCTGTGATGCAGCATTCATTTACCCCAACCTTCAGACTTCCTCTTCTTTTTCCTTTTTTGACTCAGATTTTATGTACAATCCAAGAAATGAATTAATGATTACTCCAAGGGTGTACTACTCAGGAACTAGGCTCCTGTCTTGTTAGCCATTTTCATGTTATTTAAGATAATATTGATGTGTGTATTGGGGCTGAAGATATTCTAAACTTAGTGGAATATTTTTTAAATCTTTAAATAACTTTTAAAAACATCTTTATCTTTCAATTAGTCAGATTTTATACAGGATGTAAGGTTCTTCTGATTGAATATTATCATCTGAAGCTTCTTTGGGCCTAAGGTGTCTTCATAAGGACATTTCTTTTTTTTACAAAAAAAGACTTTTAAAATTCTCTGACACTTTCTTTTT
Organism: Acomys russatus; assembly: GCF_903995435.1. Lineage (NCBI taxonomy): Eukaryota > Metazoa > Chordata > Mammalia > Rodentia > Muridae > Acomys > Acomys russatus. Next base: position 117,305,753 of record NC_067169.1, on the reverse strand, counting down.
ACCTTAATAGCTATGTATTTTCTCTTATTGTGTTACTTATCAATGTTTTAAAAAGTAGATCAAGTGTCCTACTAAAAGAATGTAAAAAGAAACGATATAGAAACCATGCCTAGAGGGTTAAAAAGAAAAGAGAAAACACAGATAATTCAAGAGGTAATGGTGAAACACTAGTATAGAAAAAATTGCTATTGTAACATAGTTGAGAGATGTCATCTTTCAATTTGTTGACTGTTTTTGTAGGGCTTGACTTGTATTCCTTATATCACATATCTAAGATTTTTCAAATAACATTGCAACTGATGGTTGCAGCTCATCTAGTGACAATGTGACCTTTGAGAACTGAAGTTGTACTTTGATGGATCCTATACCTGAAGGTCATGATCAATCACAAGAAATGTTCAAAACATTAAGTTTTAATTCAAGACTCACCATCAAATTTCTCTTTTCTTGACTTTGCCTCCTTAACCTTCTTTTCCCTTTAATTTAACAAGGGCCCATAAATGACCCTAGTCCTCTGCAGTTTAGGATATATTTATTATAATTCAAATAATTTTATTTTTTGTGTTTACCTCACTTTTTGATTCATTTTATAGCTGTTTATTTAGTTTTAAGCTAAAAAATTAGTTCATATGTTTTCAATATTACTTCATTTATAGTACCTTTTAACTTTCTAACTCTTTTTGAACTTTTAACTTTCTAAATTATCCTACATGCACAGTTAATTATAAGATTTGAGTTTTAGAAAATTTTCATCTTTTTTTCCTTCTACTTTGTATTTATCAAAGTGATCATTAATCTCTAAGTGGTAAAGTTCTGGGGTTATCTTTGTGGGTTTTTTAATTTCTATTTTTGTTGCATAGCTCACATGGAATGTGACTTTTATCATTTTCAAATATGAGACCCTAATTAATTCTTACATTTTTTACTCATTTTTTCAGCACATGGGAGGGCATGGTGTTAGATATGTTTATAGTATATATTTGTTTTTTTAAATTTTATTAATTTATTCATATTACATCTCAATTGTTAGCCCTTCCCCTGTTTCCTCCCATTCTTCCCTCCCTCCCACTTCCCCCCTTCTCCCCTCCCCTATGTCTGTGATTGAGGGAGACCTCCTCCCCCTATATATGCTCTTAGAATATCGAGTCTCTTCTTGGTAACTTGCTATCCTTCCTCTGAGTGCCGCCAGGCCTCCCCATCCAGGGGACGTGGTCAGAAAAGAGGCACCAGAGTTTGTGTGAGAGTCAGATCTCACTCTCCACTCAACGGTGGAGAATATCATGTTCGTCGGCTAGGTCTTGGTAGGGGTTCGAAGCTTACTGCCTATATTCTCCTTGGCTGGTGCCTTAGTTTGAGGAGGACCCCAGGACCCAGATGTGCCTGTCATAAAGTTCTTCTTGTAGGTTTCCAGGACCCTGTGGGTCCTACTATTTCCCCATTCTTCCATGCAACTCTCGCCTAAAGTCTCAATAGGATGTCCTCTCTTCTGACCCACTTTCTTGGTAAGTAAAGTCCCTCAGTAGAAGAATGGACTAAGAAACTGTGGTACATTTACACTATGGAATATTACTCAGCTATTAAAAACAAGAAATTCCAGAAATTTGTGGACAAATGGATTGATCTAGAAATTATCATAATGAGTGAGCTTACCCAGAAGCAAAAAGAGACAAACGGTATATACTCACTTATATCAAAACACTAGTCCAAGGGATACGTACCATGAAAAACTTTACTTACCAAGAATGTAGTATATATTTGTAAATGTGAGAGTGTCAGTAACATTATTCCAAATCCCATGCCAGGAGTTTTATTTAGGCACGGTCTCTTCATACTCCTACCCCTACCATGATCTCAGAATATTTTGATAGATTTTCTTTGTCTTTCTAGAACATTGTATTGAATGCATTTCATTATAATACTATTTGTTATACAAAATTAAACTAGTTTCACTAACCTTTGTAGATTATAGCTTTTATCACCACAAAAATTTACTTACTAATATGTTTTAATTTTTCAGTTATTTTTATTGAATATAAATAGAAGTTGCTTTATTATTTTTATCATTTGAGAATGTCATATATGCATCAACTCCTATCAGACACTTCCAATTTATCCTCTTTCCAACTTCTTGCTCTTGTTTTCTTAACTCACTGTTATATAGATGTTTCTTCTGAGATTGAAACATCATATCTCCCAAGACAGAAGCTAAGCAACTGAAAATAGTTACAGAAACTCCCTGAAACTGACTGCAATGGCTAGACCTCTCCCACCCTATGACAATATTCACAAAGACTGTTGACAATCTATCTCTCTATCTCCTGTAAACAAAGCTGCAAAAAAGACTGTAACCTGACCCGCTGCTTTGAAGAAGCAGAAACCAGACTAGCTACCTAAGAGAGGTTAGAGCAAGTGAGTTACTTTGAAAGGAAACTGTCTAACCTGTTGAGGTGCCTGCAGGCTGCACAGTGTGCTCCAGGTTCCCAGGTTTTCTGATCTGTCAGATAATGCTGGTGTGAACTCTGGAAATCTGGCTGTCTTTGAGTCAGCTCTGCTCCTATAACTAATACCTTACCCATACTCTTTTTTTCTTTTAAAAATATTTTTCTGTGTAATTTATATTATTACATATATATGCAATAAACTACCTATAGCAAGAAGAACCATGAAACAATCAGGCATTATATAAACATTACATTCTTTGTGTTTTGGCTATTTGTATTTGGCAATCTTAAAGAAAGCATCTTTCCTATCTTGGTTCATCTAAAATTCTCAATGTAAATCAATATCTATCATATGTCATCTTTATCAACTTACCTGGAGAGCTTGAAGCAGATAACTGGATTGAGACATGATTGAATATTTTGTTTTCTTAACAAAAGAGTTACAGTTACTGATTTACTTTAACATGGATACAAATATACAGTGCTCCAAATTAAAAAGATACATAACTTATGCAGTTAAATACAATTTATTTTTCTTCCTTAGTCTCTCTCTGCCACTGTGTTCCCTTCTTTATAGACAGATATAACTGACAAGGTCTTATATATCTTCTATGAGATTTATTCCTTAACATCAATTTTCCTATTCTGCTTTTAAATTTAATTATTTTCCTATTCACTTAGTAGTTCTATTAATATATTAAATGTATTCCTTTTGGTGGTAAGAAAACCAAATATTTTTTGTTTTCCATTAAATGGCTTTCCTGTAAATGGAATATTTTCACTTATATACTTCAGTTTATCACTTTTTTTTTTCAATGCTCTGGATAGGGTCCAGAGCCTTGTCAATGCTAGGCAAGTACTCTATCACAAGTCCTTAAGAACAAATCTTTAAAAACTAAAAGAATTTCAGTTCTGTGTAGTAGCATGCAGGTTTATATCTAATTATCTACTATTATATGAAATTTAAATTAATCTATTTTCCTTTCTCTCAAATTCATTTTCATCTATTCCCATTTCTATCAATGTCTTAATAAACTTATCACTTTTATACTATTAAATATTTTCCAATTCTTGCCCACCTTTTAGAAGTAGATTGAATCTTAGTTCTATGATCTAAATATTTTCAATTTGAATATGCTTATTCAGTTTGGAGAGTCTTTTGAAGCCCTTTAAATGATTTCTCAAGTTAGCATACTAAGGAATGGATTTTATCATTGCATTCTAATAGACACATGCCATTATACATTGTTCAAATTCATTTTCCCTTACAAAAGGCTTTTATTAGTTAATAGAATCATTATCCCCATTCATTTAGATATAAGTTTAAAACACGACTCAATTTTCAGTACAACTTCTTGTAATTTGTTCAGTAGATAATTTTCTGATTTAATTTTCATTTAGCTAAAGTGTTTTATTGAATGAGTTCAGAGAAACCGACTTTTATCACTTGTAAGTTTTAAATTCATTCATCCCTTTTCTCCATTTTTCCTCTTAAGAATATGGGTAATACGGGTTTCATCAATAAAATTTCTTTATTGTCAGTAAATGGTAGAGGATTCTGTGTTGTATTCTAGTTTCTACAACTGAACTTGAAATTCTTGGTGCTATATTCTGTCATTACTTGACAAAAATCTTGTTCTAGCCTTATTGAAAAATTTAAGAGTATTTAAAACTCCCCAGAAATACCTTCTCAGACATGCTCAGATGTATGTCTTCTAAGTGATCCTGAATCTGGCAAACCCTTGGAGCTTTTAGCAGGCAGGTTACTTTTCCCATTGTCTTTTAATATTTTTATTAATTTATCCACTTTACATCCTGTCTTATCCCACTTCCTCTTCTCCTCCTAGTCACACCCTCTCCCTTTTCCCCTTACCCGCTTCTCTATTCATCAGAGAAGGGGAGCTCCACCTATCTACCCACCCCAGGTCAAGTTCTATCAGGACTAAGCATGTCAACTTCTCCTGTGACTTAGCAAGGCAGTCCTGCCAAGGGGAAGGAATCAAAAAGCAGGCAACAAAGTCCATGTCAGAAACAGTCTCCTCTCCCCTTACTATTGGACCCACAGGAAGCCTGTACTGCCTATCGGCTACATCTGTGTAGAGGGCCTACCTAGGTCCAGTCCGTGCATGGTCCGTGGTTGGTTCTTCAGAGTCAGCAAGCCCCTCTTGGTCCTGGTTAGTTGGCTCTGTTGGTTTTCTTGTGGAGTCCCTGTCACCTCTAGGTCCTTTCCTCCTCCTTCTCCTCCTCCTCTTCCTCCTCTTCTGCCTCTACTTTTCAACAATACTCCCTGTGTTTCAGTGTTCACCTGTAACTTTCAACATCTGTTTCAAACTGTTGCTGAGTGGAGCCTTTCAAAGGACATCACTGCTAGGCTCCTGTGGGCAAGCATAGCAGAGTTATCATTAATTGTGCTGCCTTTTTCCCATAGGGTGGGTCTTGGGGTGGGCCAGGCATTGGTTGGACATTCACTCAATCTCTGATCTATCTTTATGCCTGCACATCTTGTAGACAGGGTAAATTTTGGGTTGAAGTTTTTGTGTGTGGGCTGGTGTTCTCCTCCCTCCACTAGGAGTCCTATCTAATTAGAGAGTATCCTCTTCAGTCTCCATGGTACCTGCTGTTAGCAGTCTCAGCTGTAGTGCCCCTCATATCCTCCCAGAGGCCTACTCTGACTTAGATCTCCAGCTTGTCACAGAGATGCTCCTGCCCACAGTTTCTCTTTTCTCTGCAGGTCTTCTGTCTTCCACTCTCCCTCTCCCAGGTCTGATCTCGATCCTCAATTCTCTCTGCTCTCCCTCTCTTACATTTATCCCTCTCTTCAATCACTACCACTGTCTGTTATATTTCCCCTTTTGAGTGAGATTTAAGCATCTTCCATTGAGTCCTTCTTGTTTTTCTAAATTTTATTTTATTAATTTATTCAGATTATATCTCAATTGTTATCCTATCACTTGTATCCTCCCATTCCTCCCTCCCCTTTCACCCTATTCCCCTTCCCTAGGTTTATGACTGAGGGGGACCTCCTCCTCCACTATATGGTCATAGGCTATCAAGTCTCATCTTGGTAACCTTATTACTCTTTCTCTGAGTGCCACCAGGCCTCCCCACCACAGGGAAGTGGTCAAATATGGGGCACCAGAGTTCATGTCAGAGTCAGTCCCCATTCTCCATACAACTGTGGAGAATGTTCTGTCCATTGGCTAGATCAGAGTAGGGGTTCAATGTTTACTTCTTGTATTATCCTTGGTTAGTGCAGTAGTTTGAGCAGAACCCCTTGGGCCCAAATCTACGCATCATGATGTTCTTCTTGTAGGTTTCTAGGACCCCCTGGATCTTTCTATTTCCCCATTCTCCTATATTTCTCTTACCTAGAGTCACAGTAGGATGTCCTCACATCTATTCCAATCTCCAGGTAAGAGAAGACTTTCATGGAACATGCCGTATGGGCTAGTGTCCAATTATAAGTGAGTCTTTCTGCTTCTGGGTTAACTCACTCAGTATGATCATTTCTAGTTCCATCCATTTGTCCACAAATTTCTGGATTTCCTTGTTTTTAATAGCTGAGTAGTGTTCCATGGTGTAAATGTACCACAGTTTCTTTATCCATTCTTCAACTGAGGGACATTTAGGTTGTTTCCAGTGTCTGGTTATTATGAATAAGGCTGTTATGAACATGGTTGAGCATATGTCCTTGTATGGTGGAGCATCTTCTGGGTATATTCCAAGGAGTAGAATAGCTGGGTCTTAAGAAAACCCTATTCCCAGTTTTCTGAGAAAGCACCAGATAGATTTCCAAAGTGGTTGTACAAGTTTGCTTTCCCACCAGCAATGGAGTGGTCCCCTTTCTCCACATCCTCACTAGCATCACATATTCTTTGCATGTCTGTTCAAGAGTATTTGACCATTTATAGCTTCACTTATTTTTAATCTCTCTGTTCTGTCATGTTTGTTTATATGTATGTTTTTTCAGTATCATATTGCTTTCATTACTGTAACTTTGAAATGTATTTGGATATTAGAAAGTCCTGTTCCATGCACCAAATTAACTGAACTCTACCATTATCAATAATCCTCCCCACCAACTATGAGAATATCTTTGTCCTATGGTAAATTCTAGGTTCCAATAATTAACCTTCTTGGCAACCAATGCAGTAGAATTATTCTCCCGAGTGTTACTATTCTTTATGCCATATGGATATTTCTAAATTCTAGCATGTAATATGCATTATGTTAACTATATATCTGAATTCTGAATAACTTCTGCTTCATTTCTGCATCTCACTGAACAGTCTTTGTTCTGATCACTCCCTTAAGTTTCCCTCACATACACAGACCATTACCCTGACCCCTCTCTCTCCATATGTGTGCGCCCGAGCCTGCACTTTGAAAATTGCCTTTGTTCTTTGCTTGGGAAGCAACTATCTATCTCTAATATAGTCAATCGATATGTCTTCAAGGTGTCTGATTAATCAGGCAGACAATTCTTGGTTGGAATAACTTTCTGAGCTGTAATATACACCTGAGATCAGATGGATGCTCCAAGAGACTAGCTGCTTACCACATCTCCTGACTAAGATAGTATAAAACTGAAATGTAACAATATTTGAAAAACTGTTTTTGTAAACTATATAGAACTGCATAATTTAAGTCCAGATGAATGAAATTGTCTTGAATGTTAATGTGTATGTGTGACTGAGTGGTTATTCTTTGCCGAGTTTGTTTGTTACATGTAGTTTGTCATACAAATCATTATACCAGTGTTACTGCACTACCCTTTGCCTCTTTTAAACTTCATGAGTTAATTTTGATGTTAGTTCATCCAGAAACCTGCCATCTTTACAATGTAGATGCTTGTATCTTTTGTAGTTATTTAAACTAGTAGTTGACATAAATTTTGTGGAGTTTTTCATGTATCTTTATTATGTCCTCTGTTTTGTTGTATATTTGTTTAGAGTAGAGAACTTACTAACCCTTTTTGCAGTTCCTCAAGTTGATATGTGATAAGTGCTTAAGTAACCAAGTTTAAGCAAGTAAGATGATACTATGACACACTGTCATAGTACCAAAATACGTGATAGGTTTTGCTAATGCTGACTGCTTTATTAGGAAAATAACATGTGTAAAAATTTACCTTTCACTTGATTTCTATATAGGTTAATGTAGTAGGAGAGTAGGGAAGGGAGCAAGGCATTAAGATTACCACATGAGAGAAGCCAGTTGGCAAAGGAAAACTAGACACCTCTTCCTAGCCAAGTTGCCAAGTAGAGTATGTGCAGAAAAAGCATGCAGTATGCAAATATGAGAGAAGCAATATGGGCAAATGATCCATAAGAAATTAGAATCCTCCTGCCTTGGGCTACTGAGCTTCTGAATTTTCTCCCAGCTCTGGCACACTTCACTTCTTGGAAGCTTTCTCTTTATTAATAAACTGTCTCTGCTTCTATCATTATTCACTGTTCTTGATCCAGTTTCTTAGTCTGCACAAGAACCTGACAACATGACTGGGCACCATTCCAGCTCTCACATTTGTATATAATGTCATATATGTTATCAGTACATGCATATACTTAATGTGTAAAATTATGACTTTGAGCATAGTTCTAGCGGTTGGAGTTAATATCATTGAGGAACAGAAATAATGACAGTAGAGAGTACAGAAAAATGATAGCTAACTTGTACTTGGTTTACAGAAAGAGTTTTTTTACCATCTCAAAGTTTTGTTTGTCGATATGCTGTCTGAAAACAAGGCCAGGATACTCAATGGAACACAGGTAGGTGGAGACCTAGATGAGACCCTTTGCACGTATGATTGGTATGTAAATGTTGAGGCTGATTCTTCTTTGTATTTCTTTTTTAATTTCAAGAGGTGATTATGAGCAGCACAGACAAAAGAAAAGAAGGTCGTATTGGGGGAGGGGATGAAGAAAGAAGAGAGAAGAGGAATCATTCCCTATATTTTATCATTCTATTTTATTGTACACACTTATCTCAGAGTGTTCATTGTCTTTTTGTGTCATATGTGATCAAAACAACATAAATATTAAGGTTGTGACTAAAATTAGAAATCTTGAGTGCAGGCATAAAGTGGACCTAGCTTTTCTTTTGAATTTGTGGAGTTAAGTAAAACCAGTATCATTGAAAAAACAGTAATGAAAGAAAACACAGTAATTTGTTTCACTGAATGTGTCACTAGAGATTACTGTTATATTTATGTTTAAATGGCATTTGAAAGTGAAAAAGAAAACAATGTTCTCCAAATAGCATAGAAAAATTAATCTATGGTCAATCTGCTTCTGAATATTGGCAGTTCTAGTAATGAGTGTTGAAATGGACTAATTTGGGGCTTGTTTAAAATCTTTCATAAAATTCAATGTGAAACTGGTTTCACTTTTAAAATAAGCCTGTTTTGTTAGTCTGGTAGGCTGGAATTTAAGGATCATTGTTATTTTCTTGCATCAGTGGAGAAGGACCTTTGGGGGCTCTGTCCATTTCTACTACTTTCTTCAAATAATATTGTAGCACTTGTGTTAAAAAGATACTTTTTTCTCCTATTGCAGAAGAGTGACATTACGTTTAGCATTCTAGTATGAGGATTCAACTTCCTTTTTTTAAAAATTATTTTCTTTTTAAAAAATTTTATTAACTTATTCATATTACATCTCAATGGTTATCCCTTCCATCCTAGGAATTGGCTCTGCTTTGGAACTGACTCTGTCATATCAATTTGAAATTACCCTCTGGCTTTTTTTCCCTCAGCTACCGCCAAGGTGCTTCCAAGGAAGCTAAGATCATGTTGGAGTGAGCCCCTCACTTCATCTGGCAACTAGCACCGTGCGGGCAGTTCACAACATGGCATCCTCCGAGCTCGCCTGCATCTACTCCGCCCTTATTCTTCACGATGACAAGGTGAAGGTCATTCAGGATAAGATCAATGCCCTCATTAAAGCAGCCCGGGTCAACGTTGAACCTTTCTGGCCTGGCTTGTTCACAAATGCCCTGGCCAATGTTAACATTGGGAGCCTCATCTGCAATGTAGGGGCTGGTGGGCCAGCTCCAGCAGCCGGGGCTGCACCAACAGGAGGTCCTGGGCCAGCCACCGCTGCTGCCCCAGCTGAGGAGAAGAGAGTGGAAGCAAAGAAGGAAGAATCTGAGGAGTCTGATGATGACATGGGCTTTGGTCTTTTTGACTAAACCTCTTGTTAACATGCTCAATTAAAAGCTGAACCTGTTTAAACAAAAAGATATTACCCTCTGATCAGAGACAGCCTTATCACATAGCTAAGAAATGATTTTAAGACTGAAATAATTTATTTTAAGGAGGAGTCTAAGGAGCATAGCCATCATCTGACAGCATCATAGTTTGATGAGAAGATAGAACATTGTACCCAACACTGCTATTAGTAAGAATGTAAATTCAAGAATGGTGGGATGCTTTTTTATTCCTCACTAACTATTGTCTTCTATGTGGTTTGGAGAAATGCTATCTAGAAGTTAAAGTTGGAAACCATGAAATTATTATGTTGTTACACCAAACTGATTTTTGCAAAGATCTGAAATATTAATAGAAACAGTTATTTGAAGACATTTTATTGAAATAAATGATTATATTTTTTGTATAGGATTGTGATATCTAAAAATGGAGTGTGCTCACTTTTCTGGATATTTTTGTATTTTATAAGGTATAAGAAGTCCTCTATCGGAATATTTGAGCAGTGGCTATGGAGGTTGAAAACAAAATTTAAGCTTATACATCAGACACTTCTAGAAGAATCCTATCTTAATTTTGTACCTATTTCAAGGTGACTTGTTTCAAGTTTGTTTATTTGGAGACACAATTATTTTAACAAATCAGGCATTCAATTAATTCTATGAGTGTTGTAGGAATCACTAATGGGCCAGTGTTTTCTCACAGTGCACTTTACAATGATGACCTTAGTCTTATTTTGAAAGCATAAATCTATGTGATGCTATTTCCTAGGAACAGTATAAAAGATCAATAAATCATCAATATTTTAATTTTCTTAAATATTTTCCCAAATAATGATGTATTGTATACAGAATAAAAAACATGGCTTTCTGTCCTCTTCTAGAGAACTGCAGCTGTGTTTAGCAGCATGTATGGGGAAGAAAATTAGAGTTAATGCAAATATGCTTTTTAATTAATGAGAAGGGCTCTAGGACTTACTTATTCAAATCCACTTTCTTAGAACTTGGCTTTTGAAGCTTGGAACAGAATTTTGAAAAGCCAGGTCCTTTTTGTCTGATACATGGCAATTTCTGCATAAATATTTGTTGAACAAAGTTGTTGGGACAACTTTGGCTGGCTATTTGTGGTTATTACCCAAATTAAACATTTCACTTGTATTTGTACCACTCCCATTTAACAGATGAATAAACTGAAACAAAATTACATCATTTCCCAGATGAGAATCGGGGCAGTGTCTGTCTGACTTCATAACTGGTCATCTCTTAGTATACTGATTTCTTAGATGGATGGATGGATGAATGAATAGATTCATATTAGATAAACCTGTGGTTTCAAAGCCTCCTAGTTATTTTTTGAATCATTACTCATGCATTCAAGTCTGTGCATGAACTAATGCCAGAATAAAACACCCGAACATTTCAACACAATTTTCTTTAAAAATACATCAAAATATAGTTGTCAATGAAATATTTTGCATTTGTCACAAATCTCACCCCTCTCTGAAGAGCTACTGGCAACTGATGGAGAGGGAGAGTCAGTTTTTTTTTAGGATGTGTTTGCTAAGACGCTACCCATGCTTTAGAAGATGGTCCCATATTCATAGGCAACACTTACAGGACTCAGTGCATTAAAAAAATTAGAGCACATGAAATTGGGATGAAAAGTGTTTGGATAAATGAATAGTTGGGGGATTAGAGAGGGGGAAATACAGTGGATTTGAGCAAAACACATTATATGCATGTATGGAATTTTATATAATAGTGAGACTTGTAAGATTTTTTTTAAATTTAAATGGGTGATGCACATCTTTAATTCGTTTTTGCAGGGACATAATTCTAAAATTATGGGGAACAGCAGTATTTCAAGACCCAGTCAGTATTCAAATGCTTCTCCTTTTCCTGGAATTGTTTAGGAACTGGTCAGTTTTAGGAATTCTTCCATTTGCTGATTTTTTTTCATGCACTCCAGTTGCAGTGGAGAGAAATTATCCCAGTACTTGCTCTTGAAGCCTCAATTCCTATAAAAGTATCAACTGATACTTTGCTGGAAAGTGGCCACTGGTCCAGTGTTAATTTAATGATCTTTGAACCTAGTTACCAGTTCCTGGTCTTGTTAATGTCAGAGGACATGGGCCAGAAAATTAAATGCTGGGTCCAAGGTAATGATTCTGAAAACTTGCTCATGGGCCTCTCCACATATTTCAATCAGTGATCCTCCTTGACATATTCCCACCAAATTAACTCGTAGGATGAATAAGCAGATGATTTAACATCATAGAACTTTAATCTATAATATATTTTCTTTCATGGAAGCAGCATTAGCTATCTCATTACCTTATTCTAGTTCTTAACTTTCTGCTGCTTTTTTTTGAGGTACTGTCTAAGAATCATTGTAGTTTCCCACAGACTTAGTGCTAAGTGAAAAAGTCCTCTTTGACATCTTATGCACACTTATTTTCTGGACCAAATTTCCAAACACTGATGGATTTCACCTGTATGATGTTGAGGTTGTTATAAGTACAAATCACTTACTGATATGTCTATGTTCTTGAATCTCTGACCAATAAGTTAAACAGAGACACATGGATAGTAATAGCATGGTTTATTAAATGAGAGACAGAGAGGGGAGTTTGGGTATGTGCCAGACTTGGACCCAGACATAGGCATCAGAAGTGATCAAGGCAGGATCCTTGTGCCTTTTCAAGGGCCATTTACATATTATGCATAATTTCTGTGTAGACTGTCTTTTGTTACCTGTAGCCAATATTCAAACACATTCCTAGTCTTGTCTTACTACTGCTTTCTTTAATGTGTTAATCTTGAAGCCCTCTTGTGCTCTATTATCCTACTTCCCTAGCACACTTTGCTTCCATATCTATTCTCACTGTGCTAGATTTTACTTCCATTATTTCTGTATGCTTTTTTCCTTCCTGTATGTATGCTTATATGCATGAGCAAGTGTAATAGTTTATGTCTATTTCTTCTAATCAACTGCTGGCACAGGTGTGGAATGTACAATTACACTTATAATTTGAGCTATCCTCTGCGCAATGTTATGAAACTTAATGGAAAGAAAAAGAGGTCTGTACATCTAGTAAAATAAATAAACAGTCACTACACTACCACTCCATCTTCTGCCAGGCATGATGACATGTGCTTGTAGTTCCAGCACTCAAGAGGCTGAAGCAGAAATAGCTCAAATTCCAGGCCACCCTGGATTACATAGCAAGATCCTGCCAGCAAAGGAATCAGAAACATGCTAAGAGTTGTATATTGCTGCTTATCTATGTCAAAAACTTCACTGCTTCTCTAACATTAATAACACACGACAAAGGCTTCTTGTTGTACCATTTAAAAACTAGTTGTTATTGACTTTCAAGGCTGGATTTTTGACACTGCGTTCTCTGTATTGTGCCCTTCAACAGTAGGTGAGATCTGAGGTATAATGGGTGGAGTAAGAATCTTGAAGTCCTAAAATTTGTCCAATTATTTTGTTTCAGGGGAGGGGGAAGAGTCAAGATAGGGTTTTTCTGTGTAGCGTTGGCTGTCCTGACTCACTTTGTAGACCAGGGTGGCCTTGAACTCACAGAGATCCATCTGCCTTTGCCTCTGATTACAGGAGTGTGGCACTGTGCCTGGCTTAAAGCTGTCCAATTTTGAACACAAGTTATTTATCACTATTGTTATTTATCAGTCATATGATTTTTGGTGAATTAATTGATACCACTGAGCCTGTTCACTTATGCATACATCAAAGATTTTGGGAAGAATCAAGGAGGTAATTTATGCACGCTGCAAAGCTTGGGTTTGCTTTAATGAGATACTATTGTGTCTCATGTAATAAATATTATTGAAATACATTTCTCATTTTAAATGCTACAGGATCTATGGTTGTATCTTGTCATCTCCATATCACATAAGATTCTATACTGTTTTATACTTGATAATCACCTCACAGTTTGTTAAGTTGATTTGAAATAAAATGATAGTTTAACATTCAATATCTGAGGTTTGTTAACAGCTTTTTGAAAAATATATTGTTTCCAAATGTGCATATATATTTCCAAAAACAAAGTGTGTATACAAATATAAGTTTTTAAAATCATTGAACAAAATTTAATGTAATAATTTATCTCTAGGCTATTCACTATATCACATATTTATAATCTTGGCCATTATCTTCTGATATCCAGTAGCTTTTTACTTGGAAAGTTGATTCATTCTATAGTGACCAGCTATAAAGGATGGATATTTTCGTTTCTTCTATTACCTGTTTAATTGCTTTCTGGAGGTTTATATCCTTTTATGCAATAAACTTATTTTTGCATAATCACAAATATTTATAAAAAGCATTAGAATTTATATGAAATGACTGTTATGACTAATGTTTATAAAGTTATTCATTAAAAAGCTAATTTTATGTATTTTGAATGAATAGATTAGGGTCATTCCTGTTATATTTATTTTCCTCAAAGAGGGCCATCACCACCATGTATCTGAATCACATAGCTTTATACCTTGGGTGTTTTCATCCACACTGATGAGAAATAAAAAAGAGCTGTTAGTTATATAAGAACTAGAAAAATAGCTCAGAGAGTAGCGGATCTGGCTGTTTAGCTGTGTGCAGAGCTCATACAACTAGTTGTCTGGTGGATGCTCTGGGACTGGGATCTCATTTAAAAGAGAGAATTGAGTCCTCACACTTGTTGATATTCACATTTGAATCGCCTTTACATAATGGGGCTAAGTGGAAACAGTAAAATAATATACTGGTTCTTATTTCACTATTAACATTTGTTTTGAGACAGCTTCCTTCAAGATTGAAACATTCCATCCTGCAGGAAGCTCTTTAAACAAGAGTTAAACCACTCAAAATAGCTTCGGGAAGTCCACAAAACTGACCAGAGTCACTAGGCCCCTCGCTGCCAGAGTCAGTGATAAACACAGAGTTAAGCTGCCAAGAAGACTCTTGGACAAGACTAGTTGCAAAGAAGATTCCGGCGAGCCAAGCTACAGATTCTGAGATCAGATCAGCAGCTTGGAAAAAGCAGAAACCACCTGAGCTTACAGGAAGAGGGTTAGACAACCTGAGGCAATTGGAGAGATGCTCTCCTGTTGTTCCTTGTTCCCAGCTTCTCTGAGCTGGGATGAGCTACTGTGATGCAACTGCCTTTGAGTCATTTCTTCTCCTGTAAGTAACCCCTCACCAATATTCAGGGTTCATCAAATTGGACTTTGGTAGTAGCTATACATTGATCTGTCATGGACTCTATATCTGGTGTGAATTGGTTTTATGTAGTGTTAAGTATTTGCTTAGAGGGGGGGTAATCAATTTATTCCAGGGGTGAACAGCTGCATAGGTTATCCAATACCAAGTGGTCAGCTCTGGACACATGTACATAATGAGCAACATTAAGTGGAATCAGTAGGTTGCATATATATGTATATATATGTGCGTGCATGAGTGTGTGTGTGTCTCTGTGTGTGTGTGTATACAAGTAATAAAGAAAAAAGGTGGAGTGGGGAGGGGGTTTGAGAGTGATGAAGATGCAAAATTCATGTGTGAATTTCCCTGAAAACATAAAAAATTTAAAATATATAATTATTTTTAACCTCAATATTTGTTATGTTTGAAGAACAATAACTATAAGTAAAACTGAGAAACTCTATTGACATTGTAACATTATAAATGGTTAATAATCATGATGGGTAAAGAGTGCAGAATTTAGAAAGATAATTTTCATGACTGAATACTATGAAGTCAATCTTAAAAATGCACAGGTTATACATACAGAAGAAAGAGTAATCTACCCAACCTATCAAGCACCCTGAAAAATGCCCACCCTGAGACTGCAGATCTCAGTTCCTCGTTTACTGTAAGCTGATAACAACTTCTGGAAGAAAACGATGGAAACTGCTGTATCTTTATATTCATTGCTTGATGAAATAAAGCTTATTTTCATTAACAATAAAATAAAATAAATAGAAAAGAAACTGGACAGTTTGGAGAAAAGGAAAATATATTGCAAACAAATATATAAAGAGGTTCTCAACCAAGGAAATGCAAATTCAAATAACAAAACACACAAAAGAAGAGTCAGTGTCAACTCTTTTAGTGCTATGGTTGGGGCTGGAGAGATGACTCAGTGATTTGGAGCATTGGGTGTTCTTCCAAAGGACTCATGTTTATTTTTTTATCACCCATATATGGGTCTCATAACCATCTATACCTCTAGTTCTGGGGGATCCAATGACTCTGCAGGCAACTGACATATATATGGTACACTACACAGACATACATGCTAGCAAGACATTAAAACACATATTTTTCTTAAAAATGCTGTGGGAATATAATAAATAAGTTAAAGAAATCAATATAAAATGTGGAAATTAGGTACATTAGAAAAGATAGGAACATTAGTTAAAAACAAGGAGGCAGTTCTTATGCATTGCTTGTGGAGGGCAAATTGCTACTTTTTGTAAGAAAAAAATATTTTTGAAATTTAAGAGATACTGACGTGGAGCCAGTGAGATGACTCAGTGGTTAAGAGCTTGATACTCAAGTATGACCACTTGAGTTCATTCCCTGACACTCATATTTTTTAAAAAAGAAAGAAAGGAGGTGGTGGAATTAAAGATGCATGCCATTGCATCTGCCTTCATCTTTAATTCCACCACTCTTCCTGTGAGATGGGTGACAGAGGTAGGAGGATCATGTGAAATCTCTCAGAAACAAGATATTCAGCTGCAAAAACAACAAGAGAGACTTCCTCAAGCAAACAAGGTGAAGGAGAGGACAAAATCTTGAAATTTTTTCTGGTATCCATACATATACATATACATGTCATAGATACACACAATTGTAATACTAAACACACACACACACACACACACACACACACACACACACTATTATTGGTTTTCTAGAAGTCTACAAAAGTAAAAGTTCCAAGTATATACAGTAAAAGACAAAACATAGCAAAACAAACAAACCCCTCAATCTTTTCAAATATTTGGAATACATATTAGAAGATCTTGTTAGGGGACAAAATGGAGCTATTAACAGTGATGCACTGTCTACATAGAGCAAGTGGAGAAACATTAATTTTTCCATTTTACTACTCTGTACTGTTTTTCCTGTCATAATGAGTAATCATATTTAGTAATTAAAAACAAGAAAATGAAAAACAGTAATTTTAAAGCTCAGAAGTTTTACGCTATGCCGGGGTCAAATTGGGTACTATAGGTACACAGACAAAGAGATGCTATCCCAGTCATGCTGATGTGCAAGAAGTATTCCTGAAGATATGACATCTGTGTTACTTCTGAGGCTTATCTAGAGTGTTAGGTATAAACATAGTGACCATTATTTGTGCTGGCTGTGAGGAGAGAATGTTTGACATTGGCAGACGTTTAATAACACATAGTTGCTTACTCTGTTTTGGCAGAGTTTGCCTGTTGACTCTGCCTGCATCCAAGGTTGCCCATTTTTAGACAGAATTCTGTCTGTGGCATAAATGAGGACATTTTGCCCAGTGGCTTGCTTGCCACATTTGAAGCCATCTCCATAAGGAGGCTCATCATCTTCTTTGAGGTGGGCTAGGTGTTGTGCTGAGATACACTGCTATATAAATCCTTTTGACTTGAAGATTGGTAGTTACATACCTCTATGATTACTCATGAAATCTACTTTGGTGGCTACTTCTTCTATAGCAGCTTTGGATCGCAAGTCTCGGTGACTGACCAAGGGCTATATTCATGACTAAATCCAGCTTTTGTGGAGCTAAAAACATAGAATTTGGAGCCTCTCTTTAACCACACATTTAAAAAGGCAATATATATTTATGTTATTAAGAATTTGCTTCAAACAAAATTCTATTTTAAAGATGCAATGGAAAGTTCAGAAAATTAAAACATTTTAACAAAAAAATTATTAATGATAATAAATTAACTTCTATGAAATATTTTCATACTTTTGCCTAACTAAATCTTGATTTTTAAAGTATTTTTATAATGAATAGCTATAATCTACATGATATTATGTTTAACAGTACATTTGTAGCTATAAGGCTAAGATTGTGAACCATGAAAGGAAGAGAAAAATGACAAACGAAACTTTATGAAAAGTACAAAAAACATTTTCTTTTTAAAAATATTTTTTATTAATTTATTCATATTACATCTAAATTTTTATCCCACCCCTTGTATCCTCCCATTCCTCAAATTAAAAAAAAACATTTTCAATGATACAAAAATAAAATAAAATAAATAAAAAAGAAAATGAACAGTTAAAATACCAATTTAAAAGCAGATGAGTTGAACATAATTTCACTGAGGAAGACACACAGATGATGTCTCTGAAGATGCTCAATATCATATATCCTTAGGAAATCACAAATAAAAGCATCACTGTGAAAATACAGAGTCCAAACAACATCAAACACTGCGAAGGCCTTGGAATAATAAAAAATCATTTTCCATTGCTGGTGGGAGTAGAAAAATTTACATCCCCTTCAGAAGACAACTCAGTACTTTGTTTTACAAATGAACATACTGTTTGTCCATCAGTAGCTTTCCTTGGCTAACAATGGAGAGATGAAAGAGAAGGAAAAAATGAACACAGAGATATTCTGTATTTTATTGATTCGGTATACATTTAAAACTTCTCTGAAAATAGTGGGTATTTATTAAAATTATATAGTTCATTTTTCAATCTTGATTGGTCAAAATTTAATTTTTTAATTACTTGTAACAGAATATATACAAGATAAAGCTTCATGTACACAGAAGTTTTTTTTTAAATTAAGTTATTTATTCACTTTATATCCTGGTTGTAGCCACACCTCTCCTAGCCTTCCAGTCCCTCCCTTCCTGGCTCTTCTCTCTCCCTATTCCTTAGAAGAGGGAAAGCCCCCTTAGCATCCACCCTGATTCATCAAGTCAAACAGGACTGAGTGTGTCCTCTTTCCCTATGGCCTGGCAAAGCAGTCCTGCCAAAGGGAAGTAATTGAAAAGCTGGCAAGAGTGTCCATGTGAGACAGAGCCCCAGATACCCTTACTAGTGGACCTACATGAAGCCTGAGCTGCCTATCAGCTACATCTTTGGGGGGGGGCCTACGTCCAGTCCATGCAAAGTCCTTGGCTGGTACTTCAGTCTCTGTTTCAGAGTAATTCAAATAAATGTATTTCAAATAATATCAAAATGCAAAAGAGACTGATGGCCCATTTATAGTTAAACATTTAAATTATGGCAGGTAAAAAACATTCTGTTTTTATCGGCTAAGATCCATCATCTTACTGTATAAGGTAGTCAGATAATGTTTTTTTTTTTTTTTAAACTGGAAGATAAGCAATGTCTAACCAAATATTACCAATAGAAAGAATATATGTGTGCCACCACCTTTCCTATCTTCATTTCCTATGGGGAAATTATATTCATGAGTGAATAATCAGGGTCAGAGTCCAAGCTGGGATAAATGGTGACATGAATAAAATAACATGGTAAAGGCTATTCCCAATGAACAACTCTATCATAATTGAAGAACATACATTAAAACACTTCAAACTAAACCACATTTCTGCTTATGAATTTGCTAGGTTGCAGATGGAGTCACAGTTATGCCTCAGGTTATTTATTGGGAAGATGAGAGATTTATCCTGGGATAGGCTCTGGGTCCTAAACTATACTTACTAAAAGAAGCTGACTTGAAGACTTGGGCACAGTTGATGTTGATACTGTTCATTTTACTCTGTTAAAAATGCCTTACATATTAAACTTGGTTCATTCCTCCCCCCCCCCCCCACTGTTTTTACCCTCCTCTTTCCGTATTTTGCTGCATTTGCTACCTTCCAGATCTGCCTAACTTGTGTCTACTATTCAGGTTTAATTTGTTCTTTGTCTGTTGTATTATGGACTTTTAGGATTGGAAGCTTTGTCATCCATTTTTCAACTTTTCTAGAAGGCTTGGACAATATGCACAAAATACTCTTCAAACGCATCTTTCCTAGAAAATCTCTGCCAATAAGGAATTGACTGCATCACCTAGTAGCCCTTGCCATGAAGGGATGGTTTTAATGGGATATAGTTAAATCATTCCAAGACCTTTGAACTACACCTGTGCCCATTATCCCTTTGACATAGATGGCTGCTTATCAAACATATCTCTTTAAAGAGTACTGCTCAAAAAGGAGATCACTGCCTCACCTTCTCATTGTAGGCTGGAATTAAGTTCTCTTTCTCTTAGTGTTGTGCTTTAATTAATGCAGTGCAAGATAAGATTAGTCCTGGCAGCTACACAGCATTCTTCATTCTTACTTAATGCACAGATGAGTAAAATTTTTATCGCCTTTCTACTTGCTGCTTCTAAGTTGTATCACCCTGTTTCACCCTTAGTCATTCAAGATCTTAGACTCAAATATTATGTTTATCATTCATAATGAGAATATAGAGCCAAAATTCATTCCTAGTATAAACTTTGCTTACCCTGAATCTCTCATTTGATATAATTTCTACCTACCACTTCTGATTTTCATATGCAGGCCACTTATATTTTTCTTTGATGAATTCATAAAGCAAAAAAAATTGTACAGGCTGGATTCTTTGACCACTAAGATTTTATCTAGCTCTTTTTTTCAGGTAGATGGCCACTTGATCAAATAACTACAAGCCTGTCTTTGTCCATCTTAATGAAATAATATTTTAGAGCTTCAATGCATCTGGCCTCTGCTAAGAATGGGCCTCTTCCTGTGTATTTTGTGCAGAAACTTTTAATTTACTTTATCATCCCCACGTTTTAGTTGATGAAACATAAAATTATAGAGAACAAATGTCTGTTCAAAGTCACAAAGAAATGGCCACTGGCTCAAATAATTAACCAAGATGTGTTTCACACCAATATCCAGGCTATTACCTAGTGTGCTGCATCATAGCCTTTTCTTGAAAAGCCAGCCTTCTGAAGTCCAAATGAGCATTACATATAATGTATTTTCACCAAGGAATGAGAAAATTATTGCCAAGTTCAAAGCAACAATATTTCTGATGTGTTCTCATATGGCCCTGTGAATAATATGACTAGAATTGAGTGAAGGAAAGGACAGAGAAGAAAGAAGTGTGTAGTGAGGAAATTGGAAGAATTTTGAAGAATCTTGACTGATACATGCAATAACAATAGGAGCTATTGGGAGGCTTTGAGAGTAATAATAAAATGTTTTGAACACACACATACACACACAGACACACAGACACACACACACACACAGGAATTTTTCTGTATTGAGAACACTGTAATAGGAGGCATGGGCAAAGTGTAGGGGAGCCAGAAGACAATGTGATCCTGCAGGGGACACAAGTGGTCCGGCAGGTCACAAAAAGGAAATTTTCCTCTCACCTAAACTCACATGGATCACATTATAATGCACTCCGATTGAGAATTCCTATCTACCAATAAGAGACTAAAAATATGCCTCTGTATCTTCCCGAGATAAGCTTCAATTACAAGGACTTCCCCTGAATTTACTTGTCTCTGGTGCACTTTTTCTTCGTTGTCACTAGATGGCACTTGTGAATATCTCTCTTTTCATGAACTTCTACTCCAAAACCATTTCCACTAGATGGCGATAGAGCCATTTCCCCTTGAGGCTGGCTTGCTTCCTAGACTTGGTTGACACAGAAGTCTAGTTACCTCTAGAGCACAGACCTTTGGGAGAAATTCTATTGTCAGTTCTGCTAAAATGAGCAGTTTTGTTGCCATTGCTTTTCTACCTGGTGTAGATAATTTATTCCCAGTCTAATGATTGGGAGCTGAGTTTGTTCTTAAGCTTAGATCTGCTGTCCATGTTTTTCTTGAGGTTGTTGACTCATGGCTTATCCTCAATGGAAGGTAGTTTGCTCTGCCTTATGTCATCTCTGGTGTAGTGACATGCTTCCATGTAGGAAAACATGTCCTTGATGAAGTGTCTTTTAAAGCCTGGAAACCAATGATTTCCTTGCTTCAGCTCACATCCATCTTCTTAATTTCCAGGGACAGACATTGTTTTTATTTAACACAAAAACCCCAGACCTCTCACATAACTCTTTCCTTCATGCTCATCTTTACCTTTATTTGTTTTCTCTCAGTGTGCTACAGAAACTCGATTGTTGCTTGAGACAGAAAGACATTGCTTTTTTATATTTTATCTTACAAAGCCAAGCTGACCACATATGAGATCTGAAAGATAATTTATTCATCTTTTCAGTACTGAATTGTGATTGAGATTTTTCTACGTTCTTTTGTTTTGGTTAAAACTGAATTAGCGTGGTTTCAAAGATTGTTTTTATTCAAGGTGAACACTATGATGGTTTGTTACGTATATGAATTGCACAGTTGGACTTGAAGAAATCATTGTTTGATCTTCACTTTCATCATTTTGCTTTCTTTTGGGGTCTATAAAATGGAAGTGGATTCATGAACACTTCTCCTTCTCTGGCTAAGAAATCTAGCACAGTGTACATTTTACAACATATGTGCTATAAACCAACCCCTCAATTTCATTGTAAAAAGAGGAAGCCTATGTAATTATAATCTCCTATTTTGAAGTTTCTAAGTGTCTTTATACCTCTTTCTTCATTTGTCCATCAAAAATCTAGTGTGGAATAAGGCACACAGTCATTATACGCCATTGCAATCTCTGATAGGTGAACTTTAAGATGTTTTTACAGATGAAGGACCTATCTCAAGGCAGCCTAATTACTAGAGTAGAGACGCAACTTCTGATTTTATGTCACACAATTATTGTTTGCTTATTAAAAAGATGAGAGGACTAGCTATGCCACTGTGTTTTAAGTTTCTACCTATAGATTTGCTTGACCATTAAATGTTGCAGTATTTTCATCTAGATCTTGGACATATAATAATTTGCATAGATTATATATTATACCCTTTTTACTTTAGAACGGCATAAGATTTTTGTATAGGGCAATTAGAAAATGATATCTGTTACCTATGGCATAAAAGTACAAGCAATATCTGTTGCTATGTGTTTTAAAGCTTAAATAAAATTTATTAATTAATTTCAAAAAGCAGAGCTCCTCCTTCACATTGAGCAATTGTAAATCCTTCGAGTCAGCTCAACAGTTTGGTTTTAGGTATGGCTATGTAGTTTTCAAAGGAAAATAAAATTGAAAAATGTTTAATATTTTTGAAGTCCCATCTTTCTTTTTCTCGGTGTGCTTGCTTATTAATACAGTTTAAATAGATTCTTGCTTTGACATGGAAGTTTATTTTTAAAAGAACTGTGGATAATCTGTTACTATAGCAATAAGTTCCCAGTCTTTAGCTATTTAATCTTAGACTAGCATGAACGTCTTAATGCCAAGTGATTCATATTTAGAGCGGTTGCAGGCATCAAGATAAAGATCTGTATTAGAGATGGACCAGCATCTGAAATTTAATCTTCATGTCTACAAAAATAAAAAATAATAAAATTAATGCAGCTGTTGGCTTTGTCAGTGATTATGATTTTCATGGTAAAAAGAATTATATTTTTGATGGAGAGGGTGCTTATTTTTAATTTTCCTTTCATCTTAATCTGGGGTAGAACCATTTGTGGTCAGTGCTAAACTAGACACTTGTCCATGCTGTTGGAAACAGAGGACGTGAGTAGCAGGGCAGACATACCTATGCTCCACATACTAATGCAATTATGGTGCTACTGGGTAGCGCATGTCATTGCCTCTCTCAGTAGTGTCAAACTTTGTTTTAAATACTTTAGTTACTCTTGGTGAGCGTTATATGTTCTTACTTTCAGCACTTACTGTATACACAGTTGTTTCTGCTCATATAGAAACAATATTTTATAGAAAACAAAAACATTAACTATTTCCCTACCAGTATTCCTCAGCATGTATCAAATTAATTTGCATTTAACTGTGTAAGAATGTTCGCTTTTATGAATTTCTATTGAGTTGCCAACCTAAATTTCATAAGCACAGAGTTTTCAACAATCTTTCTGATGGCCTTGTAAACAGTTCTGCCATTTTGTATTACATATTTATGTGAAGTGGCACTCTCAGCATTGGCAATACTAAGGACAAAATATTGATCACCTCTTAAAAAACATTGATGGTGCTCTATGTGTTTCAGTACCAAATATTCTGTTAACGATTAATTTTTAAAGTAAAAATAAATAATCACATCCATATTATTAGCAGGAAAATGGCTTTCGACTTTAACAAATGGTAAAATTATATAGTTACCAAAGAAATTTGCTTAAAATAAATGCCTTTATGATTTATCACTTGTTTATTCTTGATTTATGTATACCCATGTCATTTAAAATTACATGACTGGAAAAGGATCACTTACGGAAAAACACAGAGACCCCTAGACAGATATCACACACACACACACACACACACACACACACACACACACACACACACACGGGGGGGGAGAGGGGAGAGATGGGAGGGAGGGGGAGGGAGGGGGAGGAGAGAGGGAGGGGGAGAGGAGGGAGGGAGGGAGGGAGGGAGAGGAGGGAGGAAGAGGGAGAGGAGGAGGGAGGGAGAGAGAGAGAGAGAGAGAGAGAGAGAGAGAGAGAGAGAGAGAGAGAGAGCGCTCTAAATGGGGTGTCTCTATTAAATTCTTCCCCCTCAGTGCTCAAGGAGCCTTGCAGAAGAAGAGGCAGAAAGTGTGTAAGAGCCAGAGGGGATGGAGAACATCAGGAGAACAAGCCCTCTAAATCAATTGAGATAAACTAATATGAACTCACAGAACCTGAAGTAGCATACATAGGACTGGCATGGGTCTGCACCAGGTCCTCAGTTTATCTATTAGGGTTTTCAGTTTAGCGTTTTCATGGGACTTCTGAGTCTGTGAATGAGTGGGAATTTGACTCTTGTGTCTTCTCTTGGGACTTTTTTCCTTCTCTTAGTTTGCCTTGTCCATCTTTGATTTGATGGTGCTCATTTTACCTTATTATAGTTTCTTTTGTTATGTTGTCTCTTAGAAGCCTTTTGTTTTCTAATGAGCGAAATACAGGGAGAGAATACGGATGGTGTGGCTATGGGGAGGAACCAGGGGTAGAAGAGGGAGAGTAAACTATACTCAAGATATATTGTGTGAGAAAAGAATCTATTTTCAATAAAAGGGAACAAGAAGCCTTTGTCTAAACACATAAGGAATCTTGAAATCAAATTCATAGCATTCATCTACATTGTTCCTGTTGTTCTTTCTTCTTTAAGTGACACTGAAATTATTTTAATTCTTCAAATGGCCATGTTCTTTCCGTCTTTGGGGTCTTTGCTTCTCCACACTTGAGAAGGCTCATTCTCTGTCATTCTCTTAGGCTACACTTTGAGTTTAATGATGTCAGGAATCTGTTTTCTTTCCTATAGCATTTCCATTGCCTAACCCAGACGGAATGTTTAAATGTTATATGAATGGATGGATAAATTAGTGAATGAGTTATATGCAGCTTTGTAGATAAGAAATAAAAGCTTCTTTGTTTTTTCTCAAAATCCTCTTTAAACATCAGCTCTCTTACCCATGTTTGGTGGTGCATGCCTGGAATCCTTGCACTCTGAGATGTAAGTATTGCAACTTGATGGCTAGTCTGGGATGCATAGTGAATTTCAGGCCAATCTGGGCTAGTGAGACCCTGTTTCACACCCTTTGCCCCCAAATACAAACCACAAATCAAGTTCTCTTTAACTAGTCAAGCCCATTTTTTAATGTGCCTATGAAGGACCCTTGAGCTAAAGAATAAATGTAATATTGAAAACATGGATAAAAATTGTACCTATATAAATATATGATACTTTTTCTAATGGCCTCTTTGAGACAATGCCCTTAGATTCCAGCAGTAATTCTGTCTTTGAGCGAAGGCTTACCTATTTTCAATTTTTTTTCTTTTGGTTTTTTGAGGCAGGGTTTCTCTGTGCAGCCTTGCCTGTCCTGAACTCGCTATGTAGACCAGGTTGGCCTCGAACTTGCAGTCTCCTCAGTGCTGGGATTAAAGTCATGTGCCACCATGCCCAGTTTTCAAAAATTTAAGAAGCTATTTAGACACATTCAACTCATCCATTAACTCACTCAACACATGGTAGCTTTTGTTCTCAGAAAGAAGTTGTGACTAGTAAAGAATTGGAATTATTTTTTTGTGACTCATAAACTGATTTAGGAAGTAGTTCTAACAGTTACAGGTTTAATGAAAATCATGGGAATTTTACTTGCCCTACTTTTGAAGTCACCATGCAATTGAGATTTGCTGACTTACACTGTGAAAACTCCAAGCCTCCTCACCTCCTCCTCGCAAGTGTTTTATTGTTTTTGAAGTGTTTCATGAAAGATATGCCAGAAGTTAGAACTACATTTGAGTGAATCAGTAAAGCTCTTTGTTGTGCAATGCTTACTTGTCACTCTGGTAGTTTGTTGTTTTTCTCTCTTAGACTTTGTTATGCTGTACTTGCTGAAACTCCCTCCTGCTGTCTGAAGGTGGGTAAATTCTTATGCGTGTTTTGAACCTACTCTAACCTACTCTAGCCTCTAGCCTCCATTAGCTTGTCTTATAAATTAAATTAAATGTACTTTACTTTTGTTGAGAAAAGTGGCACATGTTTTGTTAAGTATAGAGATGAGTAAGATCATGACAGTGACTGATGTGAAGTACAGTTTCAGTTCAGAATAACATGAAAGTAACAGTTGCCTGAAGCTTGGAGTCACAGCTTTTTCCTACAGTTCATGAGGGTGTTCTTCTATTATATTAGCTGTGTATGGGTACAGTAAAAATTACAGTATAAGCAGAGTTATTTTAAAAGTATTATAATTTTGCTGTTAAAATGGAAATTTTTATCTTCTTAGTTTTTAATATAATATACTAAATAACAAGTTTTTATAGCATTTTCATACATATGTTTTCATACCTCAATAATATGGATACTAAATTCTTTTGAAAATTCCTATATAAGTACTATAGTTATATAATTAATTCTCTTTCCCTCAACTTCTCCAGTGTCTCCCACTTATTCCTCTGATCACTCTCAGGTGCACGGCCTCTTTTTCCTCACTTATTATTGTAGCATATGGAGAGTGATTGCTATACAGTTTTGGAATTTGGAAGTCTAGAATTACAACATAATTTTACAATATAATAGAGAAAATCTATGATCCTTCTGCATACTTCATGGGAGAATTACTTTTTTCTGTTTCTGTAGGCTGCCTACATTACTTCATCACATTACTTGTGTCTATGATCACTATGATGCCTATGATCCACTATTGATGCCTTCCTTCCTTCCTTCTTATAAGGACACTTGGGAATATGTTGGGTTTTAACCTTATAAGGTATTATAAGGTGATATCCAGTGTCCAGGGGTTATAATGTATATTTTTAGGGTGATTATTCTTCTCACCACAGGGCCTAAATTAATTAGACAAATTTGGATATATGTAGTACCAGCAAAAACTAATAGGAC
Organism: Acomys russatus; assembly: GCF_903995435.1. Classification (NCBI taxonomy): domain Eukaryota; kingdom Metazoa; phylum Chordata; class Mammalia; order Rodentia; family Muridae; genus Acomys; species Acomys russatus. The sequence goes on along the minus strand of NC_067169.1, from coordinate 117,278,654 downwards.
ACTTTGTGTGGATCTCACTTCAGCCCACAACCATCTGCATCAAGGTCACTGGCCAAAACTTCCAAATATTTCCTATGTGTCTACACTGTTATTTCAAGATGCCTTGCTTCTTTGACAGAGATGTTATAATAAAGTCCTCTTATCCAACATATCTCATCAATGTCATCTGACCACATAGTAATCGCCACCACCTTTCTTTTCATTAACTTTAGCCTGTAGTACTTGCATCTCTGTGTCTCTCGCCTTCCAGCTGCTTGCCCCCTTTATTGCCATGATCACTTTCCTCAATGCTAAACTAATTACTCTGTTTCTTGTTTATAATTCCAAAACCCAATTTCCCTGAGTACTTGTCTCTAATCATATCCCCACATACTTTTTTTCACTTAGTGCAATACCAGCACCGATAGTCTTGTCATTATTGTTTATTTAATACTCACCTTGTTACCATGTTTCTTCTTACTTAATAGACATTTTTAAATTCATGATTTCATTTAACATGATTTGAGTTGATACTGCATGCTAGTATTGGAGAGTCTCTGTGGAGAAAATACAGTTTTTTTTCCTCATAAGACAGCTTGAATTTCGGTTAAAATATAATTATACAGACTTGTGTGATTCATACTCTGAATGTTCCATTCTAACTCTTCTTGTTTGACTGAGATCTCTAGTCTATTAAGCTTGCCAATTTCTTGCCATCATCTGACTTCTAACTTTGTTTTGTTTTCTTTCTTTCTCATAAGTCCTCTTTTTGCAAGATTTTCAGGACAGCACTATTTCACACTACTTAAAAAGGAGAAGATTGCTAGCTCCTTCGTGTTCCTCTGTTCCTTCCTTCCTTCCTTTAATTCTTTAAATTTTTTTCTTCCTCAATTCCTTTCTTTTTCTTTGTTTCTTGGTGATTAAACAAATTGCTTATAGTTCAAATTTACTTGTAGTATAGAGTAAAAGACTTCTTTTTTTTTTTTTTTGGTAAAATCTTGTAAACAGTTTTCAAGTGGAGATTGGATGGAGGTCCTATGTGCAAGACTGAGCAGAGGAACTTGCCAGTAGGCTATGGCAGTTGGCTGACATTCTTCAGGTTACATGTTTGAGTAGAGTGAGTAGGTTGAGAGTCTCAGCAGGGAAACTCCTCTGAAGTTATTGTCATTCCATTTATGTTTGTCTAAACTCAGTTGTGATCTTAACAATCTCTGGCTGAGCCTCGTCATTTTTTATTGCTTTTTATTCCAAGCATGAAAGCAGTTGCCATATATGTGTGGGAAAGAACTTAGAAAAAAATGTGTTTGTCAAATTGTCTATGGTATCCCACTGTTTCCTCAATATTTTGAGCTATTTTTTTCAGATTGAAATCCTCCTAGAGATGTCTAGTTATAGTGGCAGTTAGAACCTCAGTATATCGTAATGTTGACATTTTGATCCCAGCAAGGAGAAACCTAAATAAATATGTCACAAATGCAGACATATATGTGTTAGGCTTTCCTAGTATAGTTAGATTAAACAGACAATGCAGGAGTTTGGTCATCTCAAGTCATAGGGGAGGGGAATAAGGGGAAAATGGGAGGGAAGGAAGAATGGGAGGATACAAGGGATGGGATAACCATTGAGATGTAACAAGAATAAATTAATAGCCGGGTGTGGTGGCGCATGCCTGTAATCCCAGCACTCGGGAGGCAGAGGCAGGTGGATCGCTGTGAGTTCGAGGCCAGCCTGGTCTACAAAGTGAGTCCAGGACAGCCAAGGCTACACAGAGAGACCTTGTCTCAAAAAACCAATAATAATAATAATAATAATAATAATAATAATAATAATAATAATAATAATAATAATAATAAATAAAATTAAATTAAATTTAAAAATAGCCTCTCATTCTCTGTGTTCTTTCATGATCTGTAATAAAGGTAGTTTCCCCAAACTAGCACTAGAGAGCCAGTCAGCAGTGTATTGTCAGCTTTCCTTCCCTCTTATTGTCTGCATCTGCTTTGACTGCTAAACAAATTCAGATCATAAAATTCCCAAATCAAGCATTTTACTTCCCATGGCATGATCTTGCTTATGATTAATCCATTTTTCCCTTCTCCCAAAAGTGCATAATGTCTCCTCAGTGTGTATGTCTAGCTAGAATATTGCTGTTGTAGACAGACAGGTCTATAAATATTAACCATATACCAGGTAACATTGTGTTATGAATCTGGAGCCTTAGTGTGCAACATTTAATTGAATACAAATCAATCATTTGGCTGTTTCCAGCAATATGCAATGAACTGGCAGTTAATCAGAGATGGAGACTTGTTAGATCATAGTTTCAGTGTCTCACTCATCTGTCTCTTCTGGTTTTCATCCTTTCTACATGCTGCCGCTTGTTTTTATTTTGTAATTTTTGGGCTTCCTGAGATGCCTGCATGACACTGAAGAATGCCTAGGAACTTAGGCTTTATTGGGACAACCTCTTGTCCAGCACACATAAGCTTAGGGCATGAACTTGGGGGCATTTATTTGGCTTTCTAGAAACTTTTTTCTTGTAAGTTTGAGTACCTTCTACATTTGCTTGTCTGTAGGCTCAATTTTCTTAACAATCATATTTTATTATGACTTTATTAGTGGAGTGTACCTCACTTATAACCTGATTAACCTAAACAAGAGAAAAAGGATATTAAAGAACACAAACGTGAAACCTTCTGGGTATCAGTTCCAAGGAAAGATTCTACTGGTGTGGTCAGCAGGATTTCTTCTGCTGGAACCTGGAGCAACCGGAACCCAGAGCAGCAACGGAGGCCCAGAGCAGCAGCCAAGAGATCCCCAAAGCCTTCACTGGAGCAGTTCTCATTAGGAGTGGTTCTCGTGAGGAGCATCTCAAAGGGGAGTGAAGAACAGGCAAACAATCCCAAGTCTCCAAAAACACCCTGCCTCCTATTTTGGGCTCATACATGTATCTTCTTCCAGAATCTGTTCACAGGTCTTTTTCAGCTGGCAACAATCAATCTCCCGCATGAGGTGGTTCATCTTTTAGTGGATAAACATCACGTGTTCTCTACAAGTCTGTTCCCCATCCCATACTTGGGATCATAACAAAAAGAGGTTTATCTCTCCTTCACTTATCTTCTAGTATTGGATACTTTGAATTAACTTTCAGTCTCTTATTCTCTTGTTCTCACAGGTCTGGATTCTCTAGTGTTAGCCTATCATTTTACAAGTAAAATGGAACTCGTTTTGTTTCTTTACTACCTGTTATCATCAAATCAACATATTTTTCTGTGTTTGGGTTCTGGAAGAACCGTTATTCTCTAAGATAATATATATAAAATTTTTATCAGATGTTCTTTTCCCTGGGTCCATGAATTTTGTTTTAAACAATGGTTCACCCCATGAGACCCATAGATTGTAATGTTTGTTTCATATGCATTTATACTTTAGCAAAATAAAAAAAATTCCTTTGCCTTCTAGATGCTACACAAAGAAAAACGTATAATGTTGTGATGTTTTTATTTTTATCATCTTGCTGTAGCTATTTTTGTTTTTTCTTGTTGTTTTGTTTTTGGAGATAGGTTTTTTTCTGTGTAGCCTTGTGTGTCCTTGAATCGATTTGTAGATCAGTCTGGCCTTGAACTCACAGAGATCTGCCTCCCACTGCCTCCTCAAGTGCTGGGATTATAGGCGTGCACCTTTGCTGCTGCTATAGCTATTTTTCACTTACAGAGTAAGAGTAAGAGTGAGTAGGTATGGAAGTGGGAAATGTGCCAGGAAGGAATATTCTTAAGACCTTTTGAATACCATTTACATTCTTTAAAATAAATATGCAAATAAATTACCTATAATGAATACATAGCTTTCTAGTGGTCAGCAATTTCATGTTGTGCCAAGACATTTGCTACACACTGATCGTACTTTTCTCAGGTCCCTAAATGACATGTCATGAATGTGAACTACTGATCAGGATGACTGGTTCTATTATGGAAACTGTATTCAATTTATTTCTGTATGGTGATAATTTTACATAATTTCTCCTCCAAGAAATGAAACCAGGTAGGAACTGAGACTTTATATAATATTTATGCAATTATGTTAACCCCACAAGACAGGGTGAAAGCAATTGCCTTAAATATAAATTTCTGTGATAATGCAAATATTCTATATCTGTCTTAAAAAATATGGTAATTTCTGTTTGTATATGACCACCAATCACTTAAAATATGAGTATTAATGTAGTACATTTCAAACAATTTTAAATTCATTATTTGAGAATCTCAGTTAGTTTTTAAATCATATTTGTTCCCTTTGCCTAACTTCTCCCAGGTCTTCCTAGACCTCCCTACTCAACCAAGTTAATGTTCATTCTCTCTCTTAAAAGAAAACACATGCAAAAAGACAACAAAGTCTGATTTGTGTTAGTCAACTACTCCTGAGCATGGAACCTACTCTAAAGTTTTATTTCACTGAACGCAAATTATTTCCCCCTACATTAGCTATCAGCTGTGAATAGCTTGGTAGGTTGGATGGGACTTTGTGTCTATCTACCTTCTTCTATGCTGGGATTTTGTCTGCCTTGAAGTCATGTAGGTCTCATACATGATGTTACAGTCTCTGTGAGTTCCTATGTGCATCTACCCTGTTGAGTCTTGAAAATTCTGGTTTTTTAAGGCATCCACTACCTGTCTTCAGTCCTTCTACATTCTCTTGTGAATAGTTTCCTGAGCCTTGAGGAGAGGGATGTGATATAGCCATCCCATTCAGGCTTCAGCCCTCTAAAGTCTCTATCTCCAGGTTGTCCAGTTGTGTGACTCTGTGCTAATTCCCATCTACTGAAAGAATAACCTTCACTGATGTGGGTTGAGTGACGCATTGATCTATGTGTGTTGCAGTGTGTCATTAAGAGTGATTTCATTGCTGCTATATTCGTTTAGCAGAATAATAGTAGTAGATTTTCCCCCAGGCCTATCACCTATCTTGTCTCAGCTTCTTTGCTTCACTAGGAATACATTTTAACCCATCTTATTTAACTTAATTGCTGTGATATTGGTTTGCTAAGAGGTTGAGTATTTAAGTTCATAAGTTGTTGCTTTTTTATTGCAATTTCAAGCTTCTCAGGATCTCTGTACCACACATATACTTACCATGGCTGGGGAACTTTGATATAAATAGCTTTTTTCATTCCCAGTGCTTCTGCGTTTATTAGACCATTCTCCTTAATTCTTGTTGATACCTAGTTACATATTATTTCTTCAACAAAATTGCTCTAATGTATACATGGTTGTGACATGTGCTATTACTGAAGATATGGAACTTTTATGCAAAGTGACATTTACATAGATTTGATGAAACATTTAATTTCCTCTAACTAAGGAACTCATTTAGTGTGAATAAGTAATTCTCACATCACTGAGAATGCAGACATTAGGAAAAGATGTAAATAAAGAAAAAGAGTGAGAAATATTACTTTTATTTATCAAGTACTTATTACTAGCATCTCAATTATTACTTTAGAAAAAAACACTCAGGAAGGTAGGGATGTAAATCAGTGGTAGAATGCCTGCTTATCATGCATGAGATTCTATCCAATAACTAAGTATACACATTGTGATGGTTAAGAACCCTTAACATTGTACTAGGCACTTCTTTAATAGCTGTTGATCTTTGCCCTGAAATTCTCCATGGGCTCCTAGAAGACTGCATCCTCTCCAGAATGATGTTACTGCTATGAGATAAAAATGAAAGAATGGTGTGCCTGCCATGAGATAGTTAAGTGCTTGTTCTGGCTTTATGTAAACTGCTTATCGCTGTGGGAAAAGGGACAAAGCAATTTGCTCTATCCCAGTGTGACAGGACTGAGAGACAGTGAAGGGGAATAAAACAATTTTCCTATGCAGCTGCAGATTCCATAGATGCAAGATAACTAACTGCCTTGCTTACCTTTGGATACCCTTCCTTAGTCCTCTAAAGTGCAATAAGATCTCAATTTGTTTCTAAGGCTGTTTTTTTCTGTTAGCAGTAAAAATAAATTCATTTAATTTTAATCTAAATTTAGATTGAGCCTTTGGGTTTTCCCAAGTGGATTCAAATTCCACAACAACATAAACAAACAAACAAACAAACAAAAACTAAATCACTCTCCATTTGAAACAAATCATCAAACTAGATGCCTAGAACTTTAACATCTCATTTATTTATTAATAATTACTTACCTAGCCTCATACATGAGTTAAAGTGACAGGAACTACTTCTTTTTGTACCTAGAGTTTCTCATTCCACTGTAAGGTAACATATCTCTAGAAAATAATTCATTACAGTGTGACACATTTATTTTAGGTCATGGTTTTTAGTTCTGGGGTAATATTTCATATATACTTCCATTTCCATGTAGCAGCATTTTACATATTGAAGATATATCTCTTTTATACATTATACCTTTCTGTGTTGAGTTACAGTTGTGGTATCCATGACAGGCTTCCAGTTTTCTTCACTAATTAAGTCTTGGTCATCTTGATATGAACAAGTGCTAGTTTACCATTGGCACATTTAAGGTGGTGGCCCAAGTCAGAATGGATACTCTAGGTGAGATAGGCTCAATGATAGATTTCATATCAGTCACAACATTACTCACAGAGCTGAGGACTCCCCTTTTACCTTTCTTTTAAAACAAGGCATTTCTATACTCATCTTGACTGTTGATCAACTAGAAGCACATTGTCATATTCTCAAGTGTTAAATAACATTTCTCTTGTATTCATATAGTTATACTTGGGTGGACTTCATATTAAACACATATTAGATTCCATCTTGATAATTTGGGGAAATACATTGTGAGATGCTTTTATAGTTTTTGTTTCTCCTGTTCCCTAGAATATGATTGATAAGAACCTGTAATATCAGTAATCTTTGGAGGTTATTTCAGTTGACTAAAAATACATTGCCAAGATTATGCTCGCATTTAGGGCCAAGTCCTATGTACTGAAAAATAACACAGAAATATATGTCATGTCCCTCCCCAACCATTGAACTTTATTTCATAACCCCTTTAAAGCTTGTCTCAGGTTGTTCAATTTCTATGCAAAATAAAAGAGGACTGTCTTTGGAATTTCATTATGCTAGTCTCACCTAATTCCTTTCTTTTTACAAAGTTGACACATGCATCCATTATGCAATGTTAAAATTAAGTTAACTATATATCTTCTCAAAACATTACAAATCTTTTCTTTTATTTTTGAAAAATATGATGCAAAATATGTTATCTATAGTGAACCTACTGTAATAATGTATCAGAACTTTTTTAATGTGTGTTTTTATTCTTTTAATTTTATTAATTAATTCAGATTACAACTCAATTGTTATCGCATCACTTGTATCCTTCCATTCCTCCCTACCTCCCACTTTCACCCTATTCCACGCCCCTAGGTCTATGACCTAGGGGGACTTCCTCCTCCACTATATGGTCATAAGCTGTCAAGTCTCATCTTGGTAGCTTGCTTATTCTTTCCACCAGGTCTTCCCACCAAGGGGAGGTGGTCAAATATGGGGCACCATAGTTTATGTTAGAGTCCGTCCCCACTCTCCACATAACTTCTTATTCCTATGTATGTCTTATTGGACAGCCTTTCCTTATCTTTTCATCCATTCTGTCCAACCTTGCTTCAAAATTATGTTATTCTTAATGTATTCTTTGGTGATCCAACATCTTGATTTGACTAGTAAATAGAAAATGCAATCTTTGCACTACCATAACCGTAATATGCAGATCACAGAGCAAATGAACAGGGAAATGATCTTTAATAAGGCAAGGCATAACATAAATATTAAATTACACTGTCAGATGGGTTGATCACACTAAAACAGTGATCATGTAGAAGAACTAAGTCTTTGATTATGTCAACTGACAATCCCAGTGGTTTTAAATGAAGCAGACAATTTTGGGCAGTTTTTGCTCACAATAATATTTGTAGTATGATCTGTCTAAAAAGTTCAAAGAGTAGAAAACCATAACTAGTGAAATCATGAAATTTATGTCATGACAGGGAAAGTCAAGTTTTGTGGTAAGAAATGATTTAAAATATTTTTTGGAAAGTACAATAAGTTTGATTGGTCTTTTAACATCATTTTCGGTTAATATTGTAGAACTAATAATATCTGAATGTATACTAAGTTGTTGTCCAAACAAATGGAAGCATGTAGGCTATTTTTATTTTCAACTATATTTTACTGAAGTACTTTTCAGTTTTCTCATGCTGTATATTTTAACTTTACTGTATTGTTTTGAAATATATATTCAAGGCAATGGAGGTAGATTGTAAATAACAGATTAATTATTATTTTTATTATGAATAAAATAATTCCAAAATCATTAGATGAGGATTCAAGGAAGTGTGTAAGAGATAAGACCAATGATGATATATGATAACTATTCAGCAGATCATCATTTTGGTAAATATTTTTTATATGTACTTGTTATTATTTATTTCTAAAGATTACTAGGAATTAAACCAAAGTGTTCTTTCCCCATTAAAACATTGCAGACATTTTGCTCTTTGTTCATAGTATAAAGACTCCCTTTGTGATTGTATTTTGTAATTATTTGATAAGTAATCTTAGCTAAGTCTATGGGCATTTTCAAATTTTAATTCTTTCACTTTTATTTTTAACATTAAAAAATAACAGTCTGTAAAGCAACAGATGAAAACTGTTATCACTTTTTGAATAATGCATTATGTTGAAAATTAAATGATTTAAAATATAATTGCTTCTTGAAATGACTTTATGAGTAGGAGGATTTAGTAGAGAAATGACAATAATGTGCATGAACAAAACACAATTTGATTTCTGACCATAGCATGTGAGCTAGTTATTGCCCTATTTTGCAGAACATGGTCAGTTTATTATTTAGTAAACAGTGAGCTTTTGCTTTTCAGCGACATATTTTAAAAGTATGGTTAGTGCATATTTAAGTTAGCGAGATGAGAACTCAAATATGATTTGCATTTGCTCTAAAATAGAAACACATCTAATTTGGAAGTGATAATGATTCTGATTTGCTTAAAGTAATCTTGTTGGTAGTAAAATGTTGTCTTCAAGGTTGCCAAATACAAATAGCCAAAACACTATGAATGTAACATTAATATAATTCCTGATGGTTTCATGATTTTTTTTCTCTATGTAGGTTATTTTATATTCGTGTAATAAAATAAATGTATAAGTAAAAAATATTAAAAATTGTTTTCATCTGTAAAGTCATAGTGCCTTCCTCAAAGCTTTATTGTGTCAGTGTGTAAGACACAAGAAGCTTTGCAAACTAAGAACAGTTAGTTTCATTTTAAATATACCTGTTTATTTCAGGAGAGTAGGATCATTTATTTAATGATACACAATACATAATGACATTGCAATGTTGATTCAAGGAACTCCAAATGAGCAATATGATATTTAGAATTGCCCTAAATCTTTTAGGTGTGGTGCATTATTTTTCCTTCATCATCTAGGGCATCCAGTGTTCTGTAGATGACATGGTCCAAAGCTCTCCTTCAGTAGATAGGATTCTAGCTTTCCCCAATATTCCAGTGCTCAGTGGTAGAACAGTGAGTACACATCACGTATTTCCCATGCATAGTTCCGAGTTTGCTCTTCTCTGAAAGAGCGTATCCTCAATATAACTACTTTTTTGTATCTGTCTCATTGTCATTTAATTACTTTATTTTAGTCAAAAAGGAGACTGAGTTGTATATCTGGATTTTTCTACAGAACAAGGGCAGTGACCCATGACTCTCTTTTGAAAGCACAAATTAAACTGAATTTCCTAGGTCTCCCTAGTGGGAAGTTTCTATTCTTTAACATGCTTTACAGGAGTCTTTTGCCTCATATTTCTAACAAATCAATTGTTTCATTTATTTTAACATATTAAAAGTATACTTGTATACATTGATGTGTACATTTATACGACTACATATATAGGTATATAATCAACTTAATTATTGAGATCAAACTATAATGGTTGTTTTAGAGAGGGCCATAAATCCAGTTCTACTTGATTTACTAGAGAAAGAAAAAGTAATGTAAAGTAACACCTGAACTACAAAGATTGTTTGTGTGAAAGAAGTTTTAGATTTAGGCCCACATATTTTCAGATAAGAAAAATGTTCTCACAAAACCTGGAGAAATTGGAATCTTTTTTCCTGCAACATTTGTTGCAAAGAAAGAACCTTTAAGGTTAGCCCCTCTCCAGACTTTGTTTACTGAGGCAAATATTCTAATAGTTTTGCCTTAACAAAAACTATTGTTTTCATTGGGTTATATAGCTATAACTCCTTCAGATGCTCCTGTCTTATCTCCAACTTCTTGTTTTTGTCAAGGACGCTGTTGGTTTAGAATTAACGCTAAAAGTCTACCTCAGAGAAATAGGCTGATACTTGGTCTGCTTGCAGGGATAGAAAAAAACTATGTAACAGGAAAGTGCCAGCTCTGCTTATATCTTTATTTTAGAAAAAGAAACACAAAGGATCATGCTGGGAAAACAATCTAATGGCCTAGAAGCCCCCAGAAGAAAGTGCGCACACAGGCATACAGGTAAGTGGCATGTTAGTAGTTAGTAGGTTATACAGCCAGAACATAGCAGAACTGGGCTTGTAATACACATAGCTTACACTTCAAAGCAAATGGTTCTGTTTACTCATTGTGTGTACTGCAAAAACATGAAGTAAATGGTGGCCCGCAAACATGCCCTATGCTTTGTCTCCCTGGTGTGGAAGGGAATTGCCTTGCTCTGTATGAGTGCCTTATAGCCCAGAAAATGTCTGCTAGATTTTTTTTTCAATTGCAGCTAGTACAGGAAGCTTCAAAAGGGTAGCTGGGTAACAAAACAAAACCAAACAAAATGCATTTGGTATGGAGTGGCAATTGCTAGAACAGAAATAAACCACTTGTTAGAAGCAAATCTACTGAGAGCTTTCATTACAAAGAAACCACCCTTTTCAATGGTTCCTTTTCCTCTTAAGCTTTTCAAGCAGTACTTAGCCTCATTGTTGGTACTAAAGCTTTTATGATTCTGGGCACTTCAGAGACTCCCAGCGTGGTTGATACCTATTCTCTGTTTCATTTCCTTTATTGGCTTAGATGTTCTTGATTTCTCTGCTGTGTTCAGTACAAATATACTTCTCATAAGCTGTATGAGATTTTCAGAAGAAGCCCCATCTTTGCTTTGCTGCATTGAGCCCCTGTTCCCAGTTAGACCTTTAATAGCAAACAGGAGGTTGATCTACCTGTAGCATCTTGTAGATTGTTTCACACAAGCACTCCTGGGTATAACATCCACCTTACTTCTCTTGGTGTCATGAAGCTTAACAATTGCAAGGATCATCTAGCTTTACTTGTGTCCTTGGGCTTTTTGTGATTTAGGATAACGAAATCATGCTGAATGTACTCAAAGAATGGCTCATCAAAGAAGAAAGCGGCAGAAGTCTTAGGTTCTTAGGAGTTTTAGTTCACTTAAGAGCTAAAGACTCTGGTATGCATCTCCAGCGTAAACTTTAGAGAAGGTTGATATATTTGAGTGTCAGTTTCTGATTATTTCCTGGGTTGTTAATGACACATTAAATGCGAATCATAATCCGTTTTCTTTCTATTTTAGTGGATTTTTGTTTTTGTTTCTTCCTCTCAGTGTTGCTTTTGGAATTGCTGCACTACAGTTTTCTTGAAAAATTCCAAAGAAATGAGATGGATTAAAAAAAATTATCTTTTGAGATTTTGTTTTGTTTACACTGGTATATGCCAGTACTGTATAATTACATAGTGCTATACAAACAATCATGTCTCCTTTGATTATTACTGTGACATTTCATGGCAAGTATAGCAGACATAATTATAATTTTATAGATAAGAACATTGAAAATCCAAGAGATCACAGTATTCGTAAAACTTTTATGTATGCATGCATCTTGAGTGACAGCTTCTTACTATGAAATCCAAATTGGCCTCAAGTACAGAGTACTTGGGCTACAGCCTCCCAAATGCTAGAATAAAACTCTGTATGAATCCTGAAATGAAATCAACAGAGAGTGTGGGAAGTGGAAGAAGACTTAAAATATAGTTCATCATGGGCTTGTGCACTAATTGGAATCACATTGCTACTTTGTCTTCCTCTTTCCCAACCAATTCCTATGACAGGATCTGTGTCCATGCTGTTACTTAATTTCATGTTCTCTGAAACAGTTGGAGACCTGACCCTTGAGGCAAGAAGGCAATATCCTGAGATTTGTGCAATCTAGTAGGTGAAGAAAAAACCTCCACCTGTCTTGCACAGTACCAATTCTGGAAAACATGCTTGGTGGGCTGTCTTTAGGTGTGATTAGGAGTGCCTTCTGTAGCTCTGCATCTGCAGTCATTCTCCCATGTTCTCCCATGTGGTCAGATGTTACATAGCATTTTGTTTTTTATGTTAGGACTATGATAAATACTGATTGAATTTTGTGTCAAGAAAGAGTTTTACCCAGTTAGTTATTCTACCTTGGTTGATTTTCCTCAACATGGATAACTATTTGATCATACATTTTTTCTGTCACCTCTGCTACTGGAAAATATGCTTCAGGAAACAGGGAAAAATTGGCCCTTTTTGGTCAGTCAAATACCCAGACCTTGTACATAGTATGGTAAATAAAAAAATACACAAACCAGTGTTTTCCAGTGATTTAGAGCATTTTTAGAGTGAACTTTTAACAGGAGAAACAAGCATTTTATCATCTATAAATTATCATATCTCATTAGCTTAATTAGTTTAGTGTATATGCTAATAATCTTCCTATTTCGTTCTACTATAAACTATCTTTCTGGAACAAAGTATAAAGAAGAAAAGGACAGAAGAATATAGGACACAACAATATCATTCTGTCCTGTCATCAGATATTTTGGAGTATGCTAAATAGAAGGCAAGGCACTGATCAGGAGACTTGGGAATAATGATGAGATAATATATTTCTAGACAGCTGTGAACATAATAAATATAAAACTATGCAGCGAAATTAATTATAAGCATTTAGTGAAGAATGGATTATTAGTTTAAAAAAACAGAGAGATTTGAAGGCATTGTTTGACAAGTACAGATAACAAATCTGTGGCTTTCAGGACTCTTTGGTCATGGATTAGAATCTGCCTTGGAGTGAATAAGAAAAGCAAAATTCATCTTCCTTAACAGAGAGTCAGTGTTTCTCATATCCTTACCATGTGTTAAAACTGTCCCTATTAGCAACAATTAATGCAGAACTGAAAAACCTGGCACTGGGCAAATGTCCTCATTTTGGCCACTGACAGAATTCTGCCTAAAAATGGGCATGATTGGATGCAGGCAGAGTCGATGGCCAAACTCTGCCAAGACAGGGTAAGCAAGTCCTCCATAGTTCCTGCCTCACAAATGTGTCTGCCAGAAATATTGGGCCAGAAGGCTGAAAATGATGCTTTAACATTATATAGAGAGTTTTGGGTGACTGCTCAGGCAGTAAACTGTCATTTTTTTTCACTTTGGAAGCTGGTAACCTGCACTCCCTGTTTACTCAGGTAATTAATTTTATTCCTACTCAAGTCTGATAGGGCTGAAGACCAGATAGTTTAGTTCACAATTAAGCTTAGTTGTTTAGAAGTTAAGATGTTTTAAGGTCTAGATAGGTGTTTTAAATTGAGATGCGATATGATAGATATTGATTTACATTCAGAATTTTAGACTCACCAAGATAAGAAAGTTGTTTTAGTCAAGATTGCCAAATACAAATAGCCAAAACACTATGAATGTAATGATTCTTGATTGTTTTCTGGTTCTTCTTGCTGTATGTAGTTTATTTTATTTATGTGTAATAATATAAATGTGTATACACAAATATTAAAAAATAAAATGGAGTTAACATGAAACTGATTCACTGAAGTGATAAGTATTACCATACTTCACCCTTGCAAATAGCTATATTCAGTGTGCTTAATTTTGATTGGACACATTTTTTAAAGGATGCGCTTATGTCTTCAATACCATTGTCTTCAATGTACATAACTGAGTATTTCAAGTCATCACAACTTCAACAAAATGTGGTGGCTACCATGGTCCCATGATACTGAAAGTAGTTTTATTAGAGGACTACCAAATGTTTTAAGCCATCTAGGAACCTTATAGACCACAAGAAGTTTCATTCTTGTCTTTTAGTTGGAAGCCTTGGGCTTTGCAATACATTATGCCCAATGCAATCAATTAACAGGGCAGACAGGCAAATTGGTATTACAAAGGTGGTTGAGACACAAGTTTCAGATTTCTAGTTTTTCATTATGGAACAGATTTGTTTTGATTATTAGTAAGTGCTAGGAATGAGCAGTCAATCACACTGACAAAGCTCAATCTTTTATAGAACTTAAGTTTTAGGGAGAGAAGGAAGAGCTCTTATTAAATAAAGCATAAAATTTGTTTTCTAGCCAATTCTATTTCAGATGGACTCAGAAGAATGAGGAAGTAAGGAAGTTGATACTTATCCAAAACAGGATTTGCTCACGTTGCAGTATGAAAGTTATGGTGGTTTCATCCCATTGCGTGTGTGTGTGCGCACGCGCGTGCACACACACACACACACACACACACACACACACACACACACACACACACACACACGTTCTAATTAGTAACTAATTTTCCAGAAAGGGAAGCATGCAGATTGATCAGGCCAAGTTGTATCAATTTGTTCAGTCTTTAACAGCAGTAATGTGTGTTTATGGGCATCTCCTAAGAAAATCCCTTATTTCTCATGCTATGTTTGTCTTTGTCTATAAACATATTTACACCACAGAGAATGCAATAGTAGTAGCTTTAGGAAGTAGTTAACTTCAACTTACTAAGAGCTAAGGTCCTTTCTAATAGAATATGAATAAGGTTGTCCCATGTCAGCAAACAAACAAACAAACAAACAACCCTGGTAGATTATTTTATTGAGGGACAGGCTTTCTTTCTCTTCTGCCACTGACTGCACAGGGTTAGGTTCTGTGTGAGCTGGGATTGAATATGAAAACATCAGCTTATTGCTTCACATATGTAAATTCCCCTTACCTTTTCTCAAATTATAGATGATTTTTTATTTTCCAGGATGCTGGAAACCATGTCTCAGTAACAAGTTTTACAGAGCTTAAGTTTTAATTTCAGACTTGAATGCTTAACATCCAGTACCTTTTGAGTTAAAGTGCACATGTTCCTGAAAATAGCACGAAGTGATTAATTTGAGTCATTAAAGCAACTGCTGCCTTATTAGAGATCCAAGAATGCTGAATGGAATTCTAGAAGTGAAAACTTACCACATTTATTTTGCTTTCACTGTATGTGTACTTGTGTGTTTTCAAAGCAAACAATTTTGCAATGAAAAATTGCAAACCATTTAACACTATAAGTTATCAGAGGCATAATATATTAGAATTCAGAATAATATGGACAGTTAAGAAGGAATAGACAATTAAAACAGAAAAAGAAAGAATAATATCTACCTGGCCTCTCATTCCACAAAGAAATCTGACAGTAAAGGCAGATTTTAAAGAATTTCAGTTGATAAATTTAATGGTATTTAATATTAGCTACCATAACAAGATTATAAAATCTAAAACACAAGAAATAATGATACTAATAGCCTCTGTGCTGACCTTCAGTCTTGTCTGTAACCAAACCCAATAGTGGATTGTTTCATTATCTTCTTCATGTAATATGTAATACCCAAAAACTTGGTTGCTTTCCTTTTCTACATTTCCATTGCAAGGCTTTTTTTTAAAGAGATGTGTTTTGGGGTAGGCAATGGAGTTTGAGAGGCATGCATATAAAACATTACTCATTAACTCCAAGAAAGCTCAGAATGGAGACTGTTATTGCACCTAGTCACTTGGAGAACAGCAAAATAAAAGGATCCAGAGGGTCCTAGAAATCTACAAGTAGAACAATATGATAGGCAGATTTGGGCCCAGGGGTCCCGCTCAAACTAAGGCACCAGCCAAGGACAATACAGGAGGTAAACTTTAAACCCCTTCCCAGATCTAGCCAATGGTCAGAATATTCTCCACAGTTGAGTGGAGAGTGTGATACGACTTTCTCACATACTCTGGTGCCTCACATTTGACCATGTCCCCTGGAGGGGGAGACCTGGTGGCACTCAGAGGAAGGACAGCAAGTAGCCAAGAGGACTTGATACCCTATGAGAATATATAGGGGGACGTAATCCCCCTCAGGAACAGTCATAGGGGAGGGGAATAATGGGAAAATGGGGGGGGGAGGAATGGGAGGATACAAGGGATGGGATAAACATTGAGATGTAACAAGAATAAATTAATAAAAAAAAAAAAGAGAAAAAAAAAAAAAGAATAGTGGGTATTGGTTACTTAAAGTAAGGATTTTGTATCTTTGCAACAGAACATAGGCATCTGAAGGCAGAATAAGTGGAAAGCTTGTAACTTCAAGTGGAGTTCATTCAAATGCAGTGTACTTTTCACAAAGAAAGAACAAGTGATAGTGGAATGTTCAGTCGCAGATGGAACATTTGCATCACCCTCATCATAAAAGAGGGGGCAGAGAGGGTAAGAGCTAGAGTTTGAGAAGCACAAGAGTGAAATATTGTTTTGTGGACATGACAGGCATGCCACACTCATGAACTCATGGCAGGCAGTGGTAGTTGCCTAGACAAAATCTGTGCAAGAGCAATCCAGACAATATGTTAGCATGGAATGGGAGCAGTTACTATAATTCACATATGCTTATTTGTATAAATTAGGTCTTGTCTTAGTACATAAAATCATAACAAACTATGGAAATAAATGAACTGAACATGAGAATTTATCATCTTAACAAAAAGTCTCAGTTCATAGCCAGTAGTTAATATTTTGCTTCTACAAAATAAATGAGTTTGAATCAATGTTTTATCTTGTTTCTATCATTGTTCTGTGTAATAATAATCTTGAAAAATGCTCCATTATACAAAATTGTAAATTTGATATACTACTGTGACCAAAACCAGTGCAGAGGTTCATTTTTATGCTAGTCATGTCCTGTACCAGAGAAAAACTCTATCTCCCTTAAAATCCCTAGAATAAGATAACCACCACTTTCATGAAATGCATGAATTATAATAAGCTAAATTATACTGAATATAATCTCCATAAGAGACACAAAATATTTTAAGGTTTTATTCTGTTTCTTTCCTAAACCAATTGTAATCCTCTGCAATAAATCTGAGAATATCACTTCTGCAGAAAAACATTAGAAAGCTAAAAAAATAAAGATAATTACTTTTTTCTTTGTTTAAGACAAAGTCTTTCTATGTAGTTATTGATACCCTGGAACTCACTTTGTAGACTGGGGGCTGGTCTCAGACTCACAGAGATCCACCTGCCTCTGCCTCCCAAATGCTGGGATTTGAGGCATGCAGCCTCAGCTGAGTTCAGAGCAACATATTGTTAGAAGAAAGAGAAAGTTGATCTATTGCTAAAAATGAGTACATGGTGTAGCTAGTTGGTAAAAATATGTGTCTGAACCCTTGTATTCTTTTCTTTATTACATACCCTTTCAAGCCTAGATCATGACTCTCTCTTGTTATGTATAATTCAGGATCTAGCTTTTCTATGCCTTTATTAACAAATTTCTGCTCATTGATGCCCAAAGTTTTCCTCCATATGGTCACAGCCTCCCTTTCATCTCCCATGAATTCATCTAATACTTTCTCTTTTTTATGCTTATGGATTGCTTGTGGTTTCACCTGAAAGCCTATACATTTCATGTGACTGTTAGTCACTATGTCCCTTTAACTAGCACTTTGTCTTAGTCTGGTATGAGTTACTTTTGCATTGCTGTGATCTAAATACCTGAGAAAAACTACTTGAGGTAGTTTGTGCTCATTTGTGCATATGATTTCACAGGCTACAAATTCATTCTGATGGGGAAGATCAGGCAGGGAGAGCATGTGGTGAAGAGCATGAAGCTTCTTCATACCGTGGAGAAGCAGGAAGTGGAGAGAGTTCTAGAACCAGGAGTCTAGGATACAGCTTTCTGAGACATCCTTACTTCCTCCTGGTAGAACCCACATATTTAAGAGTCTACAGCTTCCTTAAATACAGCCATTGACTGTAAAATACGCATTTAAAATATGATTCTGTGGGGCCTCTTCAGATTCAAAACTTAATATCAAGAAAGTAAAGTTCTATTGTTCTTATAGGTTCAACTAAAATAAAAAACATCTCAGGAAAGTGGCTTGAAGAAGAATTCATTATGAACTTTAATATTTCAGACAATATTTACAGATCACTCATTTTGCAAGAGTCAATACAGCATAGTAATTAAACATGAAATTTGGAACTAGACTACTTGGCTTGACATTCTGACTTCTCATTTAAGCTGTGATCTTGGCACACAACACTTAATATATGTGTGTCTCTGTTTCTTCCATTTTAGCTTAACAGAAAAAATAAAGTTAGATCCTTTACAGTGAGTTTTTCAGATTATATAAGCTCTCTGATGCAGCCTGTCCAACTGTCAAGCAGGAACAATGTCTAGAATCCAGATGTTTTCAAGCTTGGTAAAGCAAGTTCTGCAAAATAAATAAATAAATAAATAAATATCTTCCAAGGATTTGTACAGTACTGAATCCTAAATTCAGATTTAAATCGCGTTGGCAAAGTAGAAAGTAGTTCTAGCTGGGAAAAAAATCTGAGAATTTAAACAAATGCACCACACAAAACCTGTAAGTAGCTTTAGTAGTTCTAAGATGTTAGAGCTTTCTCTATTTCATTATGTATATACTTGTAAATTGCTACTAAATTCTCCTTAGCATCAACACTGGAGAAAGATTGCTTAAAAATTTGAAGAACTTGCAGTCAGGAAGTCATTATAGTCCTAGCATCTCCACTTAATAGCTGTAGGATCTTGATTGAATTTTATTTGGTTTTCACATATGCAAGATGTGCAAGTGGACTTATGGCCTAGGTATTTACTAACAGTCTGTGATTTCTTGGAAAATGGAATACAGCTATGAGCTTCATTTTATGATAGTCAATAAATATGCAAAAAAGAAGTTAAGCATGCTAGCCAAAATTCTGTGACAAATTATCCTTAAGTATCGTCTGTATTTGATAAACAGAAGCAGTGTGTAGGTGAGAGTGGATTTACAAAATTGTAGAGAAGAAAGCACTGTGGGTAATGTGAATATCCATGTTATACCTTAGGAAATTCTTATACTTCATCACTTGGGAAACACCTACATGAGGACTACA
Organism: Acomys russatus; assembly: GCF_903995435.1. Classification (NCBI taxonomy): domain Eukaryota; kingdom Metazoa; phylum Chordata; class Mammalia; order Rodentia; family Muridae; genus Acomys; species Acomys russatus. Next base: position 117,259,424 of record NC_067169.1, on the reverse strand, counting down.
ATGAAGTTTAGTGATTACAGACCACTTCTTGTTTCCTCTCTGTCAGCCTTGGGGACAAGCACATTGCTAGGCCTCAAGAACCTTTTTGCTTTCTTCACAGGAGTCTCTGCACCACACATGTATTGTAAAGTCTGTGCAGAGTTCTGCTCCTTTTACTGTTTGATTTCCTTGCACTCTATAGAAGAATTGTTCCTTTCTTTCTTGCAGTTTTTTTTTTACCATTCAGACAATTCATTCTTCAGGTCCTTTCTTCTCTGTCTCTCTGTCTCTGTCTCTCTCTCTCCTTCCCTCCCTTCCTCCCTCCATCCATCCCCCCTCTCTCCTCTGAAATTAGAAGGCCTCATGTTTCTCTTTCCTTATCTGCACTGTTAAGGTGATCTCAGCTATACACATGGCGCTTAGACATATAGAAGCAAGTAGTTCACAAAAAAGAACAGGAGAAAGGAAGCAAGGATGAACTTTGACTACAGAACAGTGTTTGCTGATGGATTAAATTTTATATGTGAAAGGTAATAATTATATATGGATCAGCATTTTTTTTGCTTAAGCAGTGTGAAGTTTCCATTATCAGAGTAAATAAGATCAGAGTATAGAAATAAAAAGTTTGGTATGAACATCCTAAATATCTGAAAGAAATCATAGAACAGATTTCTGGAATTCATGACAGGGACACAGACGTATATAGATGACATCCAAAGCCAAGCTAGTTAATAGCTTAAAAAAAAAAAAAAGATTTATTTATTTATTTAGGTATACAGCATTTTGCCTACATGTATACTTGCATGCCAGAAGGGGACATCAGATATCTTTATAGATGGTTGTGAGCCACCATGTGGTTGCTGGGAATTGAACACAGGACCTTTGAAAAAACAGCCAATGTTCTTAAGCTCTGAGCCATCTCTCCAGCCCTATTAACCACTTTCCAACCTGACTTGAGTTACCCGTCTCTTGGACCAAAATTATTTAAGTTAGTCTTATGGTAGGTCTCTCTGCTTCACTCATTATCCCTGTAACATATTCTATTCATCAAAGCCAGTGTGCTTTTAGAAAACCATACAAACTTACTGCTTTGGATCTTAAGAAATATTTTGATCCTCATAAACATTTTATTGTGTTGGATCCCAGTTACCCTTCTAACCTTAAGCCTTCTTATACTTCTGCTTCTATCATTATGCTCTGTTATGCTTCCTTTTGCTCATGCTTTCTTTTTTCCTGCATTCACTCATCCTTTTCCTGGCTTTCAGACAGAAAGAATTTCACATGAAAATCATTGCCCTTGTTTCTGTCATGGAAGCCTCCATTCCCATTGATGGCATAGTTTAATAGTTTACCTCTTTTAAATATTTTCTCAAATGCCACTTTCTTAAAGGCCTTTCCTGAGCTTCTTGCTTAAAATATCAACTCTTTTTGCTCTCTAGCACTGTCTGTACCTCTACTCTGCTTTTCTTCTTAGCATTTCTCACATCTGATAAATTGTATATTTCACTTTTATTGTCCGTTTCTAACTGTAGAACAATCACATGTACCTCTGTTTAGAGATTTATGCATTCAAAGTCCATGGTTATTTTGAGGAAGCATTAGTTGTCGCTCAAAGTTTTCAACAGATAGTTATTTCAGGATGCTCTATCTGTGATCAAAGAAGGAATATAAAGATCAAAGATAAGAACATCAAGCTTTTGGTCCTTGCCCTTGAGGAAATCAGTGCAATCAGGGAGAAAGTTAGAATTCTCAGTTTTCCCAGGGGTGGCACATGGTCCAGTAAGTAGCAATCTTGATCTGGAAGGGGACAATCACCAAGTGAAGATCACACACGGTTCACCACAAGGCTTCTCTGACTTTACAGTTTTCCTGTATTTATAAAAATAACCAGCATGCATCTCTACATCTAGTCTGATTTATATGCTTGTAAAGTCTTGACTATGATTATTTATACAAATACAATTATTTTCAAAATTCATCAGAGCCTTTATTTAGTGTTTGGGGAATGAGGACTCTACAGTATTACAGGAGCACCTTGCTGTCTGTAAGAGGTCTGATTTTAATTTCAAGAAGGCAGCTGCTATTTAAGGTACATTGCTGTGATATTTTTAAATCAAAATCTTTTTATTTCAAAATGAATAATCTCCACCTATTTGCTTCCTTTGTACAATTTGAAAAACTCTGATGCATGCATTTCTTAACACGAGGCACAAGCTTGTGCATGATAGTTGGAAGAACACCAGATTGAGTCTTTGTCCAAGCGGTGCTACTGACTGATTCTCTGACATGAAACTGCTTTTTCTGGTGTCTCAATTTTCATCTTTATTAATAAAAGGCTACACTTCTTGTTCTATAACATTACTTGACATGCACAGACTATGTGACCCTTCCTTTATTTTTTCTTTTTCTTTTTCTTTCTTTCTTTCTTTCTTTCTTTCTTTCTTTCTTTCTTTCTTTCTTTCCTTCCCTTTTTTCTTTCCTAAATATGTAATTGACCTTTTCCTAGACCCTTGGATAACAGCAATACTTCCTGATCTTTCTAAGGGTCAAGTCTAAATTTCTCCTTTGTGAAAACTCAATACTTAATATATAAGTAGAACTAGGTGTTGCTTTTGTTTCTTTTTCTCATCTGTCTCATACGATTTTATGATCTGCCTATATGAATATATTACTTTTCCTATTATAAAATAATATTTACAGGAATATAAATGGAGCCTCATACATAATTTGGCCCAATTAACTGAATCTTCTCTTCACAAATAGAAAATTAACGTTATTTTGTAAAAGTGAAAGCTGAGTTTCAAAAAGGATTTTTATTTTTATTCAGTAGACATTTATTCCATACTTTCTAAACTCCCGGCCCAGGTCTAAGCCCTTTTAAATATTAACGTATTAAATCTTCATTTAATCCCTTGAAAAGGCAAAACACTGAAGATATAAAGACGCTTGTCTAAGTTTATAGAGCTCTAAACTGGCAAACTTGATACTTGGGTCCAGGGAATTTAGCTCAGGATCTATGCTTTCAACTTTCACAGATACTCATGCCACTGGAGAGTCTAGATGTCTGTCTTCGCCTAGATTTCTAACAGGCTGCATAGCTATTACTTTCCATGTCCAAGTACAGTCCCTATGTCCGACAAAGTCTGTACCTCTTTTCCTTCACCTCCCCTGTCATTAATCTTGCAATTGCCTTTGATTTCTAAGCCTCTTTGTATTACTATTACTATTACTACTACTACTACTACTATTACTTGCTATTACCCATGTCTGTGTGTTTCTGTGGAGATCACACTCTGTTAATGCCTTCTTTCTGCCAACTGTATTGGTCTATTTGAGAAACTGACAGGCTTCAAACCTTAAATCACTCCTTACATACTATCTCTTTCAAATTCTAATTTCAGAGTCCAGCATGGGTCAAGCATACCCTGTCATCCAGCAATAAGGTGATAGAGGCTGAAGGATTGTTGGAAGTTCACCATCAGCTTGATCAACACAAGAGATTTCATGTTAGATAGATACACAGCCAGGCCCTATTATTTAAAAAAAACACGCACACACACATGGATTTTTCCATAGAGGTACTTAAGAACAAATTCATACAGGACTTTGTGCATTAGAATGTGCTTTAACATATTTTATTGTATTCCTTAGGTGTCATCAAAGGACAACAATTTACACTCACAGACACTAAGAAAACTTGTAAGTGGCATTACTTTAGGTCCTCTTTACCCAAATTCTAGACTTTACCTATAATAACAAATTATATTTCTTTAAATGGACTTCATCACTTGTTCATCCATAATATACTCACTGTAGCTTTACTTATGATGATTAAGTCTTTCTAAGAAACCAAAGCCAATAAAAATTGGCCTAAGAGTCAAAATGTAAATTTATTCTTCAAGATCTTACGTAGAGTGTATCACATTCAGAATTGGTGGAACTATGTCTGCTTGAGGATATGATAGCACTAATATCACATTTTCTGACCTGTAGAATGTGGATGACAGATTAAATGATCTCTCAGTCCCTTGACAACTCTAGTTTTTTTTTTCTTTTCTTTTTTTTTTTTTTTTTTTTTTTTTTTTTTTTGGTTATTCAGATCCAGGAAAATCACAAAAGGAAACTGAAAAAAAATTGAGAGCTAAAGCTATTATTTAGCTTTTTCTAGGGAATGATCATGTGAAAGCATCTGTGGCGGTTTGAATACGTTAGGCACCCATAGACTTATGTGTTTTAATGCTTGTCCCACAGGGAATGGCACTATTAGGAGATTTGGCCTTGTTGGAATAGGTGTGGTTTTGTTAAAGGAAGTGTGTTTTTGTAGGTGTGGGCTCAGGTTCCACCCAGTGTGGAATCTAGTCATCTTCTGGCTGACTTCAAATCAAGATGTAGAACTCTCTTCTTCTCCAGCACCATGTCTGCCTGAATGTTGCCATGCTTCCCACCATGATGACAATGGACTAAACCTCTGACTTTAAGGCAGCCTCAATGAAATGTTTTCCTTTATAAGAGTTGCTGTGGTCATGTTGTCTCTTCACAGCAATAAACTTCTAACTAAGAAGTTCATACTAGGGACTGGGGTTTTGTTGAGATAGGACTGACCATGGTGTTTTTGTTTGTTTGTTTGTTTGTTTTGTTTTGTTTTGTTTTTGCCAGAATTTGGACATTGGGACTTCAGGTTAGGAAAGCAGTGGAATGCTTTAATTGCTGGTTAATGGACCATAGTAGTAAGAACATGGAACACTGGGGCTGGAGGTGATTTGAACTGTAGACACTTGGCTCAAGAGGTTTCATAGAACAATTTAGTGTGTTGCCTAGAGATTGTTCTTGTGATACTGTGAGGAAGAATGTTGCTGCTTTTTGATGTTGTCAGAAGTGTGTGCCTGAGCGTATGATGAAGAGATTTAGATTTAGATGAAATGTACTGGCAAAGGAAATCTCAAAACACCCTATTATAGACTCTGTCCTATGGTTCACTAGCACAAAGAGAGTGTTTTGTAAATGGAGCAAGCTTCAGAAGGATAAATAAAAAAGTGTGGTTCAAGGATTAAAGGGCACCAGGAAGTAGAATGGAAGTAAACCCTGTATATAAAGATATTAAATGGAATTAATGGATGGTGACCTCAGTGCAAAATCCCACCCAGCTAAGTTTCCATATTGGTAAAAGGATGCTAAAAAGGGAGCATTGGCACCTCTTCGAAATTTACTGTTTTTTTGGTTGTATGAGGAATAGTTATATCATGTTAGGCATTATTCTGAGCTGGTTATCGTTTTCATTTGGACATAAGGTGATACAATTGTGTGTCAAGTTGACAAGGGGTAGATTTTGGTAGCTATTCTTGGTTGTCGACTTGCCTATATCTGCAATGAAGTGTAACCTAGAAATAGAGGGAAAACTTATGATCCAGATCTGGAGGCTAGAAGACACAGGCTTTTGACCTTGTTATTGAGGCAGGATAAAACAAACGTATGCTGCTCATCAACACATGCCTTTAATCCACATTCTGAGGCAAAATGGATATTCTTTTTGTTTTGTTTTGTTTTTGTTTTTCGAGACAGGGTTTCTCTATGTTATCTTGGCTGTCCTGGACTCTCTTTGTAAGCCAGATTGCCCTTGAACTCACAGAAATCTGCCTGCCTCTGCCTCCTGAGTGCTGGGAGTAAAGGTGTGTGCCACCATGCCTGGCTAATATGGTTATTCTTATAAAGATCTATAATGAAATTTAATTAAAGAAAAGCCTAGGTCCAGGCTTCATGGTACACATCTATAATCCCAACACTGAGGAGACAGGCAATCAGATCTCTGAGCTCAAGGCCAGCATGGTATAAAGAGCAAGTCCCAGGTAAAGAAAATCTTAGGTCTAGGTATGGTGGTATATTCCTTTAATCCCAGCACTCATGAGACAGAGGTGTGCATATTACTGAATTTAGGACAGTCTAGAGAGTAATTGCCAGGACAGCCAAGCTTATCCAATGAAGGAAACTATGGAAAACAGAAAGTTGATGAAGGTGTAATTGAACAAAGGGGCAGTAGAACTTGACAGTTTGGGCCTGTGGCTCTGGATTTAGAGTAAAGAGTAGAATCTCCATCTGCAACTAAGGAAAATTGCTGGTGCCAGATGTCTGACAGAGGTGTCTCTGCATGGAGGCACAGAGAGGCCATTGTGTGAAAAGTTGTTGAGACCAGGTATATGACAGGTGCGTCCCTGCACGGAGGCCCAGAGAGGCCATTGCATGAAGCTGTGAAGTTGAAGCTGCCTTGGAGACTCCAAGATTTTAGAGATTTGAGAGCAGAGGGATGCTTGCTAAGGAAAGATGCTAACAAGGAGTGGAACTTGCCCAAGGAAAAGAAGTATGTTATAGTGAGTAAATCTGAAAGGAGCTGGAGATGTGAACAACAGTTTTGTTTTCCACTTAAAAGAAATCATTTATTCACTTTACATCCTTGTCGTAGCTCCATCCCTCCTCACCTCCCAGTCCCATCCTCCCTTTCTTCCCTCTCCCCTATTCCTCAGGAAAGGGCACTCCTTCCTTCCCATCCACCACAGCTCATCAAGTCACAACAGGACTGAGCATGTTCTCTTCCCCTGTGACCTGGCAAGGCAGTCCCACCAGTGGGAAAATGATAAAAAAGCAGACAACAGAGTCCACATGATTCCTGAGTTTCCCATCAGCTACATCTTTGTAGGGTGGGGGCGCTAGGTCCAGTCCATGCAAGGTCCTTGGTTGGTGCCTTAGTCTGAACAGGCTCCTCTTAGAGATGATTAGTTGGCTATGTTGATCTTATTGTGAAGTTCCTGTCACCTCCAAATCCTTTCTTCCTTCCTGCCACTTTTCCATGTGACTTCTTATGCTTTTCCCAGTATTTGGCTGTGAGTTACTGTTGGGTGGAGCCTTTCAGAGGACAACTTTGCTAGGCTTTTCTGACTGTAAGCATGACTTTCTCCATTAAGGTGGGTCTAGGCTTGGGCCAGGCATTTGTTGGATGTTCCTTCAATTTCTGATGCATCTGCTCTATCTTTATCCCTTCACATCTTGTAGGCAGGATAAATTTTGGGTTAAAGGTTTTGTGGGTGGGTTGGTGTTCCCCTCCTTCTGCCAGGAGTCTTGTCTAGTTATTAGAGGGTGTTCTCTCCAGTCTCTATTACCCCCGCTACTAGGATTCTCTGTTACAGTCCCTCTATATCCTCCTTGGAGCCTATGCTGACATAGTTCTCCATATTGTCACAGAGATGTCCCCAGCCAGTTTTCTCTTCTCTACATGCCTTCCGTCTTCCCGTCCCGCTCTCTCCAGGTCTGATCTCCTTTATTTCTCTCTGTATTCCCTCTTCTACCTTGTTCCCTCTCTTCAACCACTGCCTCTGTCTATTCTATTTCCCCTTCTGAGTGAGATTTAAGCATCCTCCCTTATTATTTATCTTCTTTGAGTCTGTGTATTGTAGTATGTTTATCCTGTAGTATATAGCTAAAATCCACTTATAAGTGAGTATATATACCATGTGTCCTTCTGGGTCTGGGTTATATCAGGATGATTTTATTTTTAACATCAGATATGGATATGCAGAGTTAGGAGTTTTCTCAGATTGTTTTCAGTTTTGCTTTGGGTCTAGTACTTCCTCATTAAGCTCACATCCTTAAGTTTTGGAATGGTAATATATAACCTGTAGTGCTGGAAGTATGTGATCTGCTTTTTTATTTTGATTTTTATAGGGAATTATAGTTAAATGACTGCACTATTTTCAGAAGAGAATTTGAACTTTGGACTTTTAAACAAGTTTGAAACTGTTATAGACTATGGAGACTTTTGAAGTTGGACTGAATATATTTCAGCATTGTGGAATGACTGTAAGCCTATAGGCCTATGTGGTGGTTTGAATGGCATTGGTACCCATAGATTTATGTGTTTGAATGGTTGGCCCATAGGAGTGGCACTATTAGGAAGTGTGGCCTTGTTGGAATAAGTGTAGCCTTGTTGGAGGAAGTGTGTCACTGTGTAGGCAGGCTTTGAAGTTCCTATGCTTGGGCTCTGCCCAGTTGGGAATCTAGTCTTCTTCTGCTTGCCTATGGATCAAGATGCAGAATTCTCTTCTTCTCCAGCACTATGTCTGCCTGCGTGCTGCCATGGTTCCCACCATGATGACAGTGGACTAAACCTCTGAAAGTATAAGCCAGCTCCAATTAAATATTTTCCTTTATAAGAGTTGCCATGGTCATGGCATCTCTTTACAGCAATGGAAATTCTAAGTTGTGATTTATCTGGAATAATTTACATTGTAGTGACACTGAGAGGATAACACAGTCCCATTAAAAGCTCTTAGTGACATTACTATTAAAATAATAAGATGTTATTAGAATTTTTAGTAGTGATGATATTCATTGCAACAGAAGATTAATCTGGCACTTAAATTTAAGCTTCAACCCAGAGTGTAAAGGTCATTCAATGTGTGAAGAACAGTTTGATTATGAAGAACATGATGAGAAAACACTGTTTGGAACAGAAAAAAATAACATGCTTGTGTTGGGCTTTCACAAACACTGAGTAAAACAGTTTTGCTTTTTGTTTTAATAAAAAACTTCTAATACTAGGTTGTTTATTTAAACAAATTTGGTCATAATAAGTTATTTCTGCAGCTTGTTTACATATTGTCTTCTCTGTTCATCATTTTATTACTTGCAGCCAAAGTCTGAATTTCCTTTCTGATCTTTTTCTTTTTCCCATGTTCCCTGGATTTGGGATTAAATTTGAATTTCATTGACAGACCCTTTGAGTTTTTAAAATTTTGAAGCAAGGTCTTACTAAGTTGCCCATGCAGGCCTTGAAATTGTGATTCTCCTAGATCTGCCTTGAAAACAGCTGTGCACTAATATCCATTTTCACCAATGTAGACTTGGGTGACTGTTATTAATGTACTGTTTCATGGAAGATGCTGTTATTAATTATATGATGTTTGTGGGGGTCTGATGAAGGGACACAGAAATGAAAAGTTATGTGGTATGTTACTGACCATATTATTGTTCCCTCATGTGTTCATTTATGATGGGGACTTCAGTGTATTTTTGTACTTTACTTTGTTTTTTTTACAAAATATTCTGTTGCGTAGTCTTACTTAAATGTGAGGTATTTTGTATTTTGTAAGAGGTTTAATATGCTTTAATCTTGTTGTAGATTCCTAAGTGTTCTACAAGTTAGAAAAATATATTATTTATTCTATAAACAACTGTAGAAAGTAAGGCTCAGAACTTTGATCAGGCCACTAGAAAATCACAGTTCCAATTTGTCTATTGTAATGCCCATATATTTTTCTACATCATTTCCTTGCCCCTCCATAAACAAAGGGCAATCAAGTATTTTGAGCATGCTCACTCATTAATCATTTTCTTATCAATAGTAAAATCAAAGATTTTTGAAATAGTTTCACTTTGCATTTATCTTTCTCATTAAAAAGGTTCATGAGGTTATTTAGCTTGTTAATGTTGCATGGTATGTTAGCTTTACAGGCATGGGCCCAATCTCATTTAAAAACTCTTGAGCCAGTTCATAGACTAATTACCAGCTGTGGATGTTCTCTCTCTTCTGAGGGTCTGCTCAGTATGATGAATGTTCATCTCTGCTAGCTTGAATGGATTGCAAATGAAGTGATTAATTTAAAAAATCAATTAGTGTGGAGAGGAAGTATTTTATTCACAACACCCTCCAGTTTAGAGTAGATCCCTTCATAAAGCAGTGGTAGCAGAGCAATAAAACTGAACAGGGAGGAACCTATGCCAAGAGAAAAAAAGCCATAGGGTCTTCTGATTGTTTTTTGTCCAGGAGTTGGAGAAAAGTTTCTGTGAGCCAAGAGCCCTGCTGAGTAATGGACACCCTTGACTTGTTCTATGATATGATTCCAAGATGAAAACACTTACTTAACACTGGATGCTTTACTGCTTTATTCTCTCTTTCCAAGTTACAGATTCAGAAAGTAATAGATTATCAGTGGGAACATAATTTTCTCTGCAGTGAAACATGCACCAAACTGATCATAAGCTCTGTTAGCCTGGGGACAGCTTGAAAATGAAAAAAAAATATTCAAGTCAGTGACTAGGAGGTAATTAACTTAGGCATATTTTTTTCTGCCCTTAGCTCATGTTTTTCAAGCTAATTGATAGCTATAGTAAAATTAACTAGATTTTTCTAGTGGAACTAGTGAATCTTTCTTCATCAGCAGACTTGGTTGATAAAGTGGTGGTGGTGGGAGAGAAACATTTACCTTGCTTAGAAGGCCACAGGTCTACATTTACTTTACACATTGCTATTACGATGTTTGTTGATAACCCATTGTACTTATTAATAATGCCACTTTTCATCCCAATTTACCCTAATTTTAAATGATCAAATTATACAACTTCTCTGTTAGCTATTTCGCTTTTACATGGCTATCTCTACCTTTAAATCAATAGGAATAACTCTGAGTTATAAACTGTTTTTATATTCTGTGTTCTGAATCTTCAAGTAGATAAACTGACCAAAAATATAAGTGCATATAAAGTCAGATTTATTGAAACTGAATACTGCATTGGTTTACTTTGTCTGCATGACAAAGTACCACAGACACTGTGCATTAAATGGTACACATACAAGTGTTTTAGACACTATGAGTTTGAAACAATGGGTTCTGGCAGAGCCAAACCATTTCTGAGGACCATAAGGGTAGGATTCACTTCAAATCTTGGTGTTATTTTCCACCTATACTTTTACACTTATTCTCTCTGCATGCACCTTCCTTATTCCTAAACCTAGTCTTTTTAATAATATCAATATTATAGTACTATGGTCACCCTGATGATTTTATTTTAACTTTATCACTTACATGAAATGCCAAATAATGTCTTTAGCTCTCCAAATATGGCCACATTCTGAAATTCAATGCATTAGAAAGAATTTGGAGTAGAGGATTAAATTCAAGCTAAGCCCACTATAACATGTACTAGAAAAATGCTCTCACAGGACCATCTTCTTTAATAACATGATTATAAATAGTAGTTCCACGTGCTTATTTACCAATTAATGCAAGTACAACTCATTGTGTATGACTCACCCCAAAACACTGCCATCAGGTAATTATCTGGTTGTAAACCTCCTATCACTACTGGTCCTGCCAGTCACAGAGCTACAAGAGTTATAATTCTGTAGATTGGAGACGAATTTAAACTCTTGAGTAAGTCTTTAGTTTATATGGTGTTTTGTTACATTGAAGAAAGACTTTTAATCATCCAAGTTCAAGGTGGGGGCTGGGAGCAAGTCAGAGTTATACATTGTCTTAAAATGTACACTAACGTTTTAAGTGGGCAGTAGCAGAGTTTGAGATCCTTGAAGTAGAGGAGGATATGTAGAATCATGGATGCCAAGTTGGAGAGATGGCTTAGTGGTTAAAGGCAATTATTTTACAATCATGTGGATGAGAGCTTAAATTCTAGAGGCTATGAAACTAGCTGCTCCTTTCTGATCTGGGTGAACACCCACCTACCCATACAAGCACACCAAATAAAAGAAATATTTTTAAAAATAAAAAAGAAAGATGAATCTACTCTAGGTGAGCATGACATGAAAGGCAGTTGTGCATACTTTCAGTCTTTTTATTGGAAATTTGCTGCCAGGGCCTATTCTTTGCCATTGCTACTACCTAATTATCATACTTGGAATTCTCTAATATGAAATATATGACTTAGGGACATGAAGCCGTAGTTTTTGTCCTATGCATCTAAATTGTCAGTGACAGGATTACACTCATATCTTTTCAATGCTGTGGTCTCAATTTAGTTTCTATAAGATGTGGTTACAGGTGGAACCTATTGCCTTAACTGCTGTGTGGATTATAGAAATATATGGAAATTTGAAATCATTGCACTCTATGGTTTAGTCTAATCTTATTGCTGCTGTGAAGGGTCTGTAAGTGTGCTAATTATTGTATGTTTCTTTTCTTTATAGTGCCCTTTCATTTGTGTGGAAACAAATATCACTATGACAATTAGAGACATTGATCAGTTCAGTAGAATGATGCAGATTCATTATGAGGTAGTCTCCCTTTGACACCAGAATTGAAAAGATATATTTAAGATAGGAAAATCATTAGGTTTTATGTTTCACTTGAGGGAGACCATAAGATTCTGTGGCTGTGTAAGAGAAGATTTGACACCTGGTTCCATGTTCTTAGAATGCTCTCTGCTGTTTTTTCCTCTGCTTTCTCTTCGCCTCCCACGTTTCATAAATTAGACGAGTGTATATAAATCAAAACAGTGAACATCTCTATGATGACCTTTCCAGAATCCTGCCTTTGATTATTTTAGGGTTTTCTTCTCCTGATAAGGCACATTTTAATGGTGTCTGAAAGTCATGTTTGAACCATGTTTCAATAAACCATGTGATGATCTCAGAGGGGAAAGGCAGAGTCTGAAATCTTTCCCTGAAAGACATAATTGATCATGGATATGCTTACAGCCAATAGGCTCCACAATCCTTCAAGTGTATCAATTTTCCTTAAAGAGACTGGGAAGGAAATACCTCTGACAACCATTTTTAAACAATGAGAGAAAGATTTACCTCTTGAATAGTTTATAGTTTTCAAAACATTTTTCCATCTGTTGTTTTATGTAGTGCTTTAAATAGCTTTGAAAGGTAGGCAAAGAAAATGTTGTTATTTGATTGCCTTGGGAATGCAACCTGTTCAAACTTCAACAACACTTGGTGGCAAAAATTTTAGGAAGGCAATATAAATTGTCAAAAATAGTCTGGAAAGCTACTACAAATTCAGTTGTAAGTTCACTTGGAAATCATGTCAGTATCTGAGGCTTATACTGATGCTCTCTGTAGAAGTCCGACTAGAAGAACAAGCCCTGATGCGTGCTGCGGTATGTGGTCAAAGGATAGGGGAGGGGCACACCAGATTCCTTGGTAGACAGGGCAGAGACTGTCAAAACACATTAGGCTAGAGATTGTGTACGTTAAAATGTATACATAAAGGTCAGTAGTAATCCTCCTCGAAAAGTACTGTAAGAAAGAAAGTTCACAGTCAATGAATCAGGATAAATAGCCATTGTTCTTTCCCTTTTATAAGAATAAACTCATGAACAAGATAAGCTGAACCAAGAGCAAAGTGTTGGATATTTCCAAACCAGTGTCTTCTACATATTCTGAAGTCCTTTACAAGGTAAGAAGCAGGAAGGTTCTAGCATTAAAGCAACAGACTCTGTGGTAAAGTGGGGTAATAGATATGAAAAATTAAAATACAGCAAATGACGGCTGACAGGGTGCTAGAGAATACTGGGAAGCCTGTGTGCATATCTATTTTTCTTCAGTGTTTTTAATGTAATGACTTAACTTGGGTGTCTGGTTCAGATTTTACAAAGACTTTCTCTAGCTTAAAATACTGCTCTTAAATCTGCTTTACAGAGCCATTGTATTTGTTTCTCATATGAACATTTGCACTGTATGTATTATGTCATTGTTATAGAGCTATCATACACACAAATTACTTGTACAACATAGACAATAGATTCAATACGTATTTCAAGAAACTTCTTATAATCCTTGTAAGGCAAATATGTCTATTGGATAATTTCTCAGAATATGCTGGTGTACAGTTGTGGTGCAGTTATAATGAGTAGATGAGTTGTGGATATTCTATATTGTATTGCTGTGCATCTATTATTGGAGTTAATTGGATGTGTGAAACTGACAACCAATGATTCTATGATCTCAAGGACATGATAGAATCTAAAGAAAACTATATCTTCAAGCAATTATGATTTTGTATTCTTAAAGTTTGTTTTTTACATAACTGTTTCTATCAATAGGGTAAAAGCTTATTAAAGGTAGGATATACGTGTCATTTCTTTCCATGCTACTATGACACACAGCAAATAATTATGAGGATGATGGAAGCTTAATAAATTTGTATGTTTAGTTTTAAGATAAACGAGAAAAAGTGGAAATAGGTGCTATTGTTATTTTAATAGATGGTTCTATTCTAATCTGAAAAGGGTACCAGTATTCAAATGTATCCTCCAGAAAGAGGGGCTATAAATAAATATGTAGTAAAATAAAAAGATGAGTGAATTGTTAATAGTAGAGTGCTATACATGTAAGTCTATGAGTGTCCTTTATCATTCTTCAAATGGATCCATTTAGCTGATGGTTCCTTTGGATCTATCCTCCTCAACAATTGGATTGCCCAAAAGAAAACACTGTGCACTGGCTTCAACAGAGATGACCGAAACTGATATCTCTTGGTATTTTACTGTAGTGAACAGAGACAGACAGACAGACAGACAGACACACACACACACACGCACGCACACACACACAGAGAGAGAGAGAGAGAGAGAGAGAGAGAGAGAGAGAGAGAGAGAGAGAGAGAGAGAGGAGGAGGGGGAGGGGAGAGAGAGAGAGAGAGAGAGAGAGAGAGAGAGAGAGAGAGAATGAGGAGGAGGAGGGGGAAGGGAAGAGAAGCTGATACATTTGTGAAACTGTTCCATTAACCCCTTGTTATCGTGCATTACCCACTTAACATTAAGTTTTGAACATCTAATTTTATTAAAATACTAAAAATAGATCTTAGTATCTGAATTTTATTTTCTTGATATGCACCTTAATTTATTCACCAGTCCTTTGCTATTATAATATTATGCATTTCCTTTAACAGCTTTTTACACATCTTGGCCTCATTTTTCTTATGATAAATTGGTAGCACCAGAACATTTTAAAGCCTTTTGAATGTTGCCAAACTGTTCTATGGAACAAAATGATACAAGATATGCTGCCATCTGGGCCTGGAAAAATGGCTCAGTGGGTAAAGTGAATACTAGATTTTAGGCCTGCAGCATCTACATAAAAGTTGTAGCCTCAGGAGAGTAGAGATAGGCAGATGCCAGGGAATTGCTGCCCAGCCAGTCTTGCCAAAACACTGAGCTTCAGATTCAATGAGAGACTCTGTCTCAAACATGAGGTGGAGAATGAAAAGAGGAAGACAACTTTGACTTTTGGCTTCCACAGTACACAAACATACACATAAAATGAGAGCAAGCTCATTCTTCTGCTAGCATGCAGATTATGTTTTCTTATTTTTTAAACTTTGAAAATTTGTTAGGTAAGTTTATTTTACTTTTTTAACTGAATTATTTTTCTAGATTGTCATTCAGAAAAAAACATGTTTAGTGCTTAATTACACTTTTACTTTGGTATGTTACATACTTGATAATTTTGACTCTTTTGCACGAATTGCTTTTTTCCATTGGCTTGCAAACATTTTTTCATTTTATGGTTTGCCTCTTGGGTTTTAATGCTCATGATCCCTAGTGAGGGAGCTTTGTATTATTAGATAGTCACATATAGTAATCTGCTTTAAAAGGCTTCTACTTTTGTTTCTTCTTAGAAATGTCTGCTTCACTCAAATAGTACATAGAACGCAGTTATTTTCTTCCTTATTGGTGGGAGTATGTGGGTTGAAGAGATTAGATACCCACACTTGCTTTGTCATTGTGGGAGTCTTTATGTAAAAGCATTTTATTGTGCTTAATCAAGCAATACTTTATTTCCCTTTTTATCCGTCTTTGATAGGCACACTTGCAAAATAGAGAAATTTAAAGTGTTTTAATAGAAATAGGCAAGCTGTTAAAACAAATCTGTCCCTTTGCCTCTTTAAGAATAGAGGCTAAATAAATTTAAATTTCTGTGAAGCAGATGCTTCTTAGCACCCTTGCATATTTCAGTGTAGTTTTGTGGTTATTTTAAGTTGAGTGTTGTGTATGTTAGGGCAATTGTAGATTTAATTCAGATCAGGGTGCTTCTCCTAGAGTATCTGCCCACCTGAAAATTAAGAATTTCCATGAAAGAACCACAGTTCTATATTTGATGAGATGCTTATTAGATTAAGATTTGGTGATGCTAATATATAAATACGCATGAAGCCAATGCGTTTTGTAATCCTTAGATCCCCTTATCTCAGGGGTTTTCTCACCTTAACCCTAACACTGGCCTGTATTTCAAGGACTAGCTCAGAAATCATTTTGTTTTGTGAACTTGATTTAACTTTGCTCAACATTCAAATTAGCTGTTTACTCTCTAAACTTTATACTATCTTTTTCTTTCATTTTTCAAATGGCAATGCAAGTTTTGGAATCATATTTTTATAATTAACATAATTATATCCTTCCCACTGTGCCTTTCCTCTCTCCTATCCTAAAATTCAGAGATGTCTATGTCCTTTACTGTTTGTGGGGAGACTACTCTGAAGGATAGCCAGCATAATTTTTCATAATGTTAAGCACAAACAACTCTGTAAATGGAAGAAGACTTTAGTTTAGTTTTGTTTTTTTTCTCAACCCTTATGACATTGCTATACCTTTGACACACTATCATAGGTGATAAAGGTATGGTTTTAAAATTTATCCCAACATTCTAGAGCAGTGGTGCCTTAACCACTATGCATTATAGCAACTTAAATTTGGATGGTCAGACCAGTGAACGCTGAGTTGCTAAGAACCCAGGTATTAGTAGGATTGACAGCTCCCTATGCAGCTATGTTTTAAATTCAGTGCTCTTCAGACTGATAAATCTGATCCGATGCCAGCAAAATATATCTGAAATCATTCTTCATTTTCTGTAGTTTCTGTGCACTTACCTGTACCATTTATTTGCTTTTAAGACTCTGTGGAGTCCAAAATAACAAAAGTCCCCATTGGTTTCTTTTTAAAAATGAAGATAATACTTGCTTTTTCTTGTTTTACAGAGTTTCTGCAAGACTTTAATGAGAAGATGTATGGAAAGTGCTTTGTGAACTCCCAAGAGCTATAAAAATACTTGCCTTTCCACTTACCAGGCACATATTTTCTTTCTGTACATATTTTATTTATTTCTTGTAAATGAATTGGCTTCCAAAGAGTGTGAAATTTATTTCTAGGATTACTTAAAACCATTCTGCATTTTAAATTAACTTTGTTATGATCCTTTTCTTATTGCAGGTCTAGAACTGTTTCTTTTATTTTCTCTCTTGACAGCTTACAGTGATCCAAATATAGCCTACTTCAAAACTCTGTGAATCATGAGCAATGTCTCTTGTAAGTAAGTATTGGAGCCATTCATGTAAGCTTCAAAAACTAGTAGATTTTTTTAATGGAGCATATTTTTGCAAATACAGTCTATTTTATTTTATTTTGACTCTGATTTTTGTGATTACAACATAATTTAATCATTTTTCTCTTTCCTTTCCTGCTTCAATTCTACCCATATATAACTCCTTATTCCTTTTAAAATTCATGGCTTCTTTTAAATTAGTTGTTGCTAAATGCAACTACAATCATTTAAAATATAAAGTTATAGAGCCCAATTCTAATGGATCCTTCATTATAGAAAGAGATGGGGAAGAAAGATAGCAAGATTTGTAAGTTTGCTTTTAGAATGTGTTTCCTAGTAATGTCAGAAGCTACATTCATAGTCTCACTAACATGTCTGTTTAAGCATGAGTTTAACAAACAACAATAGACATGCCAAAGTGAATGGAGAAAAACCCAGGAACCCTCAACCCTACATAGAAAACTACAGGCAAGTAGGGAATGCTGAGAGTAGGAGAAATGGTCTTCCCCATGAAAGAGCACACCAGGTTTTTGTCTTTGTGAAATTTCTGTGACATATGGTGAGAGGAGATATTAAATTTCTCCACTAATTTGCATGGTCCAGTGCTGATCACTAAGAAGTTTGATGAGGTATCTTTCTTTTGATAGAAATGCAATTCAGTGGCATTTAAAATGCAATGAACAGTATTCTTGGCAAGGAAACCAAGCAATAAATTCCCCATGCCTTTGTTATACTGAGCCTTTTCAAGGTAGCATATCTTCAAATCCAAACATATGGGTGGTATAATGTTATAATCTTCAACAAAACATTTTTATACTCATGCCATTTTAAATTTCTTGGCTTTCAGAAGAAACATGAGTATAGTAGATGGCTCTGTAGTCTTTGGAGTCACATCCATAGTAAATATTTCCACTAACTACAGTAAGCCATTTTTTTACAAGCTAAAATTGGTTAGTTTTAAGTTGCCACCGGAGTAAAATACCCTTTATTATATCAGCACAGTAGTTCCAGAAGGTACATTGTAACACTGATGATCCTGGGAACAAGGTTCCCAGAGGCAGGAGACTAGGGATAGAACACAAATTCAACCATGCTTTTTTCACAAACTGGGTTAACTTAAAGTCTCTGCCTTGCAGAGTTTTTTGCCTATAAAAGAATATTTTTAACATATGTCCAGATATCACTGAATGATTTCATTAGCAGCACCCATGACTCTTGAAAGTGTAACATTTTTTTGTAGGAATCTATAACTGAGAAGAGCATTTTGAGACACAGTGCTTATAGATATGAGGCAAAGCTGATAAATAGTGCTATAAAGAATAAAAGAATTATAATGATACACTATGTGCATAGGCTGAGAGTCACTATTATACAGGGTCAGGAAGAACTAGAGGTTCCAAGATTTTCTTTAAGGGTGATTGATCGCATATCCATGAGTATACAGGCAGTACAAATTGGACTTGATGCATTATTAAAAACAAAAAATTAAACATGTAAAATTGTGGAGAAAGATGGAGATGGCTTTGGTAGGAATTAGATAGAGAAATTTGGAAGTTAATGCTACCAAACTACAGTGCATGAAATTCTCACAGAAATAATATTTTAAAAAGAAAGAAAATTAAAAACCATTTAAAAGTGATTTTACAATCCTAGAATTTAATTTGGATGACAAAACACTCTAAACAATTTTAACCATAAAAACACAATCAGAGCCATCATGCTTTTTGAATTTTGATAATATTTTGATGCATTAATAATTGAAACAGCATAAAATAGACATACAAATCTATAGAGTGTTAAACACAAAATAGGCCTATACATTTATAGTCAACTGATTTAAACATATTTTAATGTTTGAGATTATAATGGGAAAAGAGGTTAATCTTTTGGCTTGGAGTAGATATATTAGCTATTGTGAGTAGGCATTGTTACAAAGAATGTTTCTTCCTTTGTAGTGCTTGACTTCTCTTCCTTGAATTCACTTTTACTGAAAGACCATTTCTCTTGTTATGATGCAGCCAAAACTGTAGAACAATGAAATTAGCCTCTTTTCTTCATGAAGTACTCAGCCATAGATATTTTGTAACAACAGAAAACTGGCTACACAACATGGAAGGGGTATGTGTTTATGTCCTATTAAATATCTGTGTAATAGAATACTATATATTAATTAAAAGTTTATAGTGCTAATTATATAAAAGTATATAAGAGCACACATTCATATGTTTATATGAGATATAATTTTCAATTCAGAAATGTGAAGATAGAAAATATGTGGATGGTGTTCTTCATTCTGCGATTGATTTGTGTAAGAAAGTATGGTATAGAAAGAATTTATAAGTTAGATTTCAAGGGGGTAGGAACTGGATGAAATGCAGGAAAAGTACTAATCACCTTTTTGCATTATTTGGATATGTGTCATGTTCATTCCATATCCTAAAATAACATATGTACTTGGAATTTTTTCACCTAAGATGTCTGTCTTTTCAGGGTGAGTGACCTTGCTCAGTAGTTAATGTTTCTTCTTCCAAGGCACCTGAGTTTGTTTCCTAGCACCCAATTCAGATAGCTCACCACCACCTGTATCTCTGGCTCCTGATGTCTAACTCCACTCCATGTGTATGCACACACATGTGGCATATACTCTCACAGATACAAACACATATAAGGACTTTTAAAAAAAATACAGTTTTTGTCTGTAGCCCTTAGTAGCTGAGCCATCTACTGACAGATAAGTGTAATCTTCACCAGTTATCAAGAAACTTCTATATGGAAAAAAAGGAGACTTCTATAGAAAATCACAATTAATAAAACTTCAGAGTTGTGGATCACAGTCCCATTGGATACATCTACAAAACACTCCTATATCTGAGGTTCAAGGAACATTGTGGAAGATGAGATATAGAGAAGTAGGAGTCAGAGGACCAAGGAGTTTCCTGTGATATTTGTGTAGTAGTAATTTCAGAAGATAAACCTGTAAAGTCTCATCAACATGACTACCCAAACATGAACTCAACAATGATGACACCAATAGACATGCCAAAGTAGATAAGAGAAAGCCCAAAAGACCTCAGCTGTACACAAAGAACCACAATTAACTAAAGAATGTGGGAGAAATGGTCTTCCCAGGCATGAGCATGCCAATTGGTTATCCAATACCAAGCAATCAACCTTTTAAAACACACATACAAGTAACATTGTACAGGTTGAACAGATCTCTCTCTCTCCTCTCTCTCTCTCTCTCTCTCTCTCTCTCTCTCTCTCTCTCTCTCTCTCTCTCTCTCTCTCTCTCTCCACACACACACTGAGAATTAGGGAAAAAGAAACCATGCACTCGAAAGTGGGCGAAGAGACGGGTATATTGGAGGGTTTGGAGGAGGGAAAGGGAAGCAAGAAATATTGTAATTATATTAAAAAAACTTTAAAAGCAATACCACCAAGTTTCAAAGGAAGATTATTTTGCTTCAAATGAAAAAAATCATGTCTTGGCACATTGTGGAATACTCCTGTGTGACCACAGGGTTTTTGCTTTTCTTACTGCAGGAAGAAAAATGCCAAACAGAAGTCATAGTACCTAAGGTCTTACTTCCTCACATAATCCATGTTGCCCCTATATTTGTACAAACTGGCATGGGAATGGTTCAAGAAGAGCAACTTCTTGGTTTTTAGAATATATAAGGTGATTATACAGTTTATAGTCCATGATGATTATTAGCAAGCATTACGGGCTTAGTAAAACTAATTTTCCTTCTGGAAAGAAAATATGAAGTGAATACAAATAAATAAGAAATCACAGTTTATATTTAAAAACAAATTATTTTTATTTCAGCATAATATATAATTTAAAATAATTATTTCAATTAGTATAGCTTTATGTGTCTTTTTACCATTATTTTACTGTCACAAGTAAAACCAACCTGTCAATGAAAGCACTGATAAGTATAACTGCTATATCAACTTTGGTTTCGACTTCGGTTCTAACTAGAAGAAGAATTTTACACCTTTTTTTTGTGAGTAGTAGCTTTCCAGGCTGGAAAATAAGATGTATATGAAATATCTACTACTTAAAATAGGATTTTCTTGATATTAGTGACACAAAAATATAAACGGATTTTCCTAGCAAATAAGTCATCAGTACTGTCCCTTACTTGAAGTCATTGTAAACATTTTCTATGAATTAAAAAACATAACCATGAAATCAACATTCTTTGCTCATTTTTAAAATCTGTGTTGAGCATTTTACCTTTCCTATATACTGACCATTTTTCCTACCCAACAGCCAACACTCTTCATACTGTAATTGAAAGCTGAGATAAGAATTGCATATTAAAATAGCCATCCCTGGTCTTAATTGAATCGACTTCTATGTTTCTAAATTTTATTTAATAGTGGTAAATTATCTGGCATCTTAGAATTATTTTCTATTACTTAGAAGATTGGCAATTAAGTGAGTGCCAGAAATAAATACTGGTAATATGTATTTTGCCTTGCAGCATTATTATTGTATAAAATGACAAATATGCATAGTCCGCACACTAACAGAAGTTCTGAAAACTAAAATTACCCAGAAAGAGAACCATTATTATGTAAATTTAAAGAATTATTCCTTTGGTGACATTATTTTTTGCAGTTGCATGGAGTGAATCTCCTTTTCAGTTGTCTGATGATTCAATGATCTTCTTTTCTTTTTAATTTAAAAAATTTATTTATTATAATTTATTTTGATTACATCCCAATTATTACCCCCTCACTTGTATTTTCCCATTCACACTGTCACTCCCTCTTTCAACCTATTCCCATCCCCTAGGCCTCTGATAAAAGGGGACCACAGCCTCTTAGGTCTCATGCAGATAACCTGCTTCCTCCTTCTTTTTGTGCCCACTGTGCCTTCCCACCAAGGGGAAGTGATCAAATCAGGGGCACAAGAGTTCATGCCAGAAGCAGTCCCCACTCCCCCCACAACCGTGGAGAATGAGTTGTCCATTGGCTATTTCTGAATAGGGGATCTAGTTTTACTGAATGCATTGTCCTTGGTTGGTGAAACAGTTTGTGCAGGTACCCTGTGTCCAGATCCACCAGCCTATATGTTCTCCATCTGAGGCTCCTGAACCCTCTCAGTCCTTCCATCCCCCCTATTCTTTTATTCCACTCTCACCTGGAGTCCAGCAGTGATTAGCAGATGATATGATCGTGTACATAAATGACCCCTAAAATTCCACCAGAGAACTACGGCTGATAAGCATCTTCAACAAAGTGGCTGGATACAAAATCAACTCAAAAATGTCAGTAGTCCTCCTGTATACAAATGACGAAAGGGCTGAGAAAGAAATTAGGGAAACTACACCCTTCACAATAGCCAGAAATAATATGAAGTATCTTGGTGTAACTCTAACCAAGCAAGTCAAAGACCTGTATGACAAGAACTTCAAATCTTTGAAGAAGGAAATTGAAGAAAATATCAGATCGAAAGGTCTCCCATGATTGTGGATCAGGAGAGTCAACATAGTAAAAATGGCCATCTTACCAACAGCAATCTACAGATTCAATGCAATTCCTATCAAAATACCTACACAATATTTTAAAGACCTTGAAAGATCAATTCTCAACTTCATGTCGAGAAACAAAAAACCCAGAGTGACTAATACAATCTTGTAGAATAAAAGATCTTCTGGAGGAAGCTCCATCCCTGATCTCAAGCTGTACTATAGAGCAACAGCAATTAAAACATCCTGGTGCTGGCATAGAAATAGGCTGGTTGATCAATGGAATCAAATTGAAAACCCAGTAATAAATCCAAACAGCTATAGACACTTGATTTTTGACAAAGAAGCCAAATCCATACAATGGCAAAAAGATAGCATCTTCAACAAATGGTGTTGGTCTAACTGGATTTACAAGTAGAAAAATGCAGAGAGATCCATATTTATCACCCTGCACAAAACTAAAGTCCAAGTGGATTAAAGATCTCAACCTAAAACCAAATACACTAAATCTGTTAGAAAAAAACTGGGGAAGATCCTTGAACTCATTGTCACAAGAGACATCTTCCTGAACAAAACACCAATAGCTCAGGTTCTAAGATCAACAATTAATAAATGGGGCCTCATGAAACTCTAAACCTTCTGTAAGGCAAAGGTCACTGTCAACAGAACAAAATGGCAGATTACAGACTGGGAGAAGATCTTCAATCATCTGTTCAGTTGTCTAATACTTAGTGCTTGGCCCTGGGCCATGATGTTTCAATAAATGTGTATTAACTCAGTGAATAAATAATCTAATGTTGGTAGAAATATCCATCAGATCCTACTGTCTTAATGTGTATTTTGACTACTATATAAAGAGCAAATCATTTCAGTACTCAGAGAAGGCTTAATTGCTTTCACTCATGACAATTTTCTGTCTTGGCAGAGGAGTACTCTTAATTTTTTCATCTCAGATATTATACAAGGTAATCTACTATATTTTTCATTTCGCTATTCTTCTTTTATTACACAAGTCAAAAATTCCTCAGTTATACCTGAAAAGAATATCCACTTGAGACTATATTAATATTTTAATCACAGAAGGCTAAAGTATGAAGCTTCCTTCCCTTATGAGCAAACCAGACATCATACATAAATATATTTATGAAACTAGAAACAAATGAATAAAAAGAATTATCGCAAATCATACGTCCTCTAGACTTCTTTCTCATTTATTATTCACATAGGACATATTTATGCTGATAATTAACTCAAATATTTTCCAGTAGATATAAATTTTAGCCAAATAAATGCTACTTTATTATTAGCTGACATTTAGTTGTTTGGCTATAAATTGACTTTCAATTTTTTACATTTTCCAGTTTTCTCATCTGTATCTTTCAACCATGTCATAATCTTGGCCAACTCTGTGTATAACTTTTTCTTGAACTAGTAGTGTTCTCCTTATCCTTCTCCCACCCATTGTTTACTACTAATCCTCAGTTTAATAATAGATTGTTCTGTTAAACTTTCATTTAATCTATTCAGAGTAGATTATACAATACTTCTTTTAATCTCATAATTTTCTGTACTTCTTCATAGCCCAGATTATTTTATTTAATTTTTGAATGGCTTTCTTTGCTAAATAACTATAAAGGTTGATTCTACATATTTTGTTACTGTTGAATGAATACATGGTAACTAAAATATGAGCATAATATGCACTGTCAACTCTTTATTTATTTTGAAATCCACTCTATATTCTGAAGTATTAGTACTCAAATTCTCCATTGAGATGAGTAGTCCTGAATCTATTCTGCTTTTATCATTTGTTATTAACCATGTTAGCTGATGAGGATATAAAGACAGATAAGGTAGGAATTATATCATGAAGGAGCACAATGTCTCATTAAGAGATAGAGTAATAAAACCCTGTAATGCACCTTCTGTTGGTAAGCCATAATATGTTGTTTGAACTCACCAAGATGCTGACTGTGGAAGCAGAGCTGGAATCTCTCATTTCAGATCCTGGCATGTTTATCTCAAAGTTTCCACCAAGGCTTCTGCCCTCGGAATGGGGTTGCTCCATTAGCTATGTGATAGGGAGAGAAAAGAATAACAAATTATCCCAAGACTAAAAGCATTATGTCCTTAAGAACACTTAGTACTGGGAGTGGAAAGCTGGCAATTCAACCATAGGATGAAGCTTAGCCATGAAGAGAAGACTGCTCAGCTCAGGCAGCTATTTCAGTTGAGAGCTATCCATGAAGACTCCCCAGAAAAATTTTTTCTTTGAAGCAGAATCTATATGGCATATTATAAATGGCAAGGGAGAGTAAAATAACTTTCCCTATTTAGATATCAGCATGTAATTTCTTTTAAATTCTAGTGTGTAAAGTGGTGATGGATGTTAGGATGGATGCAAAAGATGGTATTGCTGAGATAAGCAGTGTCCATGTACGGGGAATGTGATATATTGTTTGAACAATTAGAGGACAATCCAATATAAATTTATATATTAATAATGAATCTTTATGTGTTTTGAGAAAGTAAGAAAATATATTTATGCAACAAGTTATGTGATAATAGCAGTGATAAGTATGAAGTAAGGATTCTAGTTAGAAAGGCCGTATAGATTTTGATTAATTTTAGATAGGTAGGTAGCCATGAAGTTATCTGTGGGACATCCAGAGGAGCCATTGTATATAGACAAATATATATGTAATCTATAGCCTCAACAAAGCTGATGATACAAGTTTAATATCTGTAGCACATAGACGACAACCAAAAGCAGGTGAGAAACGGTTTATGGTTGAAGACCTTTGGGAATCTTTTCCTAGCATTAAAAACAAAGGAAAGGATAAAACTTATTATAGTTCCTTTCCTGAAAAGTGCTAGAAGTACAAATTGGGGGTTAATGTTTAGAGTGAAATAGTTTCATTCCCACAACAGAACAAGCAAGGTAAATACTGACAGAATATCTCTTGATTATATCCTCACAAATGTATGGGCACTGGTGATAGTCCTGACAAGTACTAGACATTTGGGCAGTTCCTTTGTCCCTATGCTAAGGAAAGCAAAGACAAAACTTATCACATTTTGAAAAAGAAATAAATATTGTGGAGAGCCCCCACAGACCGCACCCTAAGATGGCGCCTGGCACACCACCAGAACTGCCTCTGTAGAGAACAAACAAGTCCTTATTTGGACGTAGCCCATTGCCTGCGGTAGTTCCGCCTTCATGGACCAATGAGGATGCGAGACGTAGTGTGAATTGATTGGATGACAGTATGCTTTATTAGTGGGTGGCGGGTGTGATTCGGGGGAGTTGCTTGCACAAAGAGCTTGAATAAACTGCTTGGAGAAGAACTGATGGTCGTGTCTTCCTTGCTGGCCGAGTGAGACATGACAAAATATTGGTTTAAGTAACATATCAACCAACCAGTGCCTTTTTCCAAGGGCTGAACATTTAAGCAGAAGTCATCCTGTGGTCATCTTGACCTACTTACTTGCAAATATATTTAGCCACAGAAATAACTTATAATCAGGAGCTACATAACCTTTTGGCAATGCACAGTCAGCAAGGACTTTCATAGATGTTTAGGGTCCAGGTTAAATTGTACCTTTCTAAAAGCATATGATTTCACTTGACCCCCCTCCCAAACACAAGCAGGTAAGCAGAATATGACACTATACACAACTTTACAAAAGAAGAAATGGCTAGTGTATAAAAAAATTCTGCTGTATTCTCTAGAAGTTGATAAAACCAAAGATAGAACTCGATTCTTCTAATTTATTAATTACTTTAAGGTATGTACAGCAAAAAACAGAAGTCATAATCAAGAACTGAATGGTATCTGGAACAGCTTGATGTTTGCTAAGCCACACAAGACAGGCTTCTTGAGATATTATTTGCTTGAAATCCATTACAGTTAAAACTTCCAGAAAGTTTTATTCCCAAAGTTACCATAGATAGTTTTGTGGGCACATTGTCTAAAGTTAAAAAGAGATGAAATCTTGGCTATTGAGAGATCGTTTAGTGGTCAAGAGCACTTGCTGTTCTTCCAGAGCACCCACATTCAGTTCTCAGCATCCCCACTAGGTGCTTATAACCATCTGTAACTCTAACTCTGGGAAACATAACACCATCTTTTTTTTTTTAATTTATTTATTCTTGTTACATCTCAATGTTTATCCCATCCCTTGTATCCTCCCATTCCCCCCCCCATTTTCCCATTATTCCCCTCCCCTATGACTGTTCCTGAGGGGGATTACGTCCCCCTGTATATTCTCATAGGGTATCAAGTCTCTGCTTGGCTACTTGCTGTCCTTCCTCTGAGTGCCACCAGATCTCCCCCTCCAGGGGACATGGTCAAATGTGAGGCACCAGAGTACGTGAGAAAGTTGTATCACACTCTCCACTCAACTGTGGAGAATATTCTGACCATTGGCTAGATTTGGGAAGGGGTTTAAAGTTTACCTCCTGTATTGTCCTTGGCTGGTGCCTTAGTTGGAGCGGGACCCCTGGGCCCAAATCTGCCTATCATATTGTTCTACTTGTAGATTTCTAGGACCATCTGTATCCTTTTATTTTGCTATTCTCCCATGCATCTCTCATTTAGAGTCTCAATAGGATGCCTTCCCCTCTGTCCCAGTTTCCTGGTAAGTGAAGGCTTTCGTGTGACATGCCCCTTGGGCTAGTATGCAGATATAAGTGAGTATATACCATTTGATTCTTTCTGCTTCTGGGTTAACTCGCTCATTATGATCATTTCTAGCTCAATCCATTTATCCACAAATTTCGGGAATTCCTTGTTTTTAATAGCTGAGTAGTATTCCATAGTGTATATGTACCACAGTTTCTTTATCCACTCTTCTACTGAGGGACACTTAGGCTGTTTCCATGTTCTGGCTATTATGAATAAGGCTGCTATGAACATGGTTGAGCAAATTTTCTTGTTGTGTGCTGGAGCATCTTCTGGGTATATTCCAAGGAGTGGGATAGCTGGGTCTCGAGGAAGCCCTATTCCCATTTTTCTGAGATAGCACCAGATAGATTTCCAAAGTGGCTGTACTAGTTTGCATTCCCACCAGCAATAAAGGAGTGTTCCTCTCTCCCCACATCCTCGCCAGCATGTGGTGTCACTTGAGTTTTTGATCTTAGCCATTCTGATGGGTGTAAGATGGAATCTCAGAGTCATAACACCATCTTTTAGTCTCTTTGAGTACCAAAAATACATGACAGACGCATAAACATATTAGAAAATAAGATATTTTCCTTAACAAAGGAGTGAGTGAACTTTACAAACTTGTATGTACTCACCCTTCCAATTTCCCAACATTTACTCTGCCAGGATTTCTAGTAACTATAGAAAGTAAAACATTATAGCTTCTCTCTGCTAAATGCAATTAACAATTTAATGAAACTTGGATTCATTAACTTGTGTAGATTTTTACAAAATCACATTGCTGAAGTTTGCAGTGTGTACTAATGACCCATGAAAAAGTCACACATACAGTTCTGAAAATTCTACAGTCAGCTTTTAAAACAAACTGCAGTGGCTGAGCTGAAATATGTAGTTCTGTTCTCTTTTAAAAGCTCTTTAGTTTTTTTAATGGGAAGTTCAACTTAGCTGACAGTCACCGCTGCTTCTGCATCAGGATAGAATAGATTTAAAGGCATGAGAGAAACTAAACTATAAAAAAATATGTCTCTTGAAAGAAAACTAAAATGAACAATACAAGAAATACCAAGCAAACAAATTTTCAATATTGATGAAGATGTATGATTACAGACATTTTTTCATAGGATAATGTTTACAGCAGAGGACAATGAATAAGCAGAAGTAGCATAGATGAAATGGAATACACTGATTGGAAATTAAGTCAGAATAAGATCTATAAAGACAAAGTAATCACATGCTTCTCTGTATTGGAAATGATGCCTGACTGGTATTAGAAAAACGAGCAAGAGCAGATAATTGGAAATACCTCAGCTGGTCCATTGCCCCAGTTCTGGTGTACCAGATAGTCACCAGCTTGATGACTATCAGAAGAGTCTGGTATTAGAATGCAAGGAGGCAAGATTCAGAACTAAGATGGCATATTGTGGCCAAGAAATGTTGATGTGTGGCCACAAAACAACACACTGTCAGTGTCACCATACAGGATTCCAATAGGCTTATAACTAAGAATACTTTATTTTATTATAAGTGTTCATATTACATCCAGATTGTAATTCTTTAGCTCTTATCTTCCTGTTCCCATCCTCCCTCCCCCTTCTGCTCTACTCCCCTCCTCTAGAGCTCTGACAGGTGGAGTCCTCCTCCACACTGTCTGACAACAGCCTATCAGGTCTCATCTGGATACCCTGCATCCCCTTCCTTTGTGTTCCCACAGGGCCTCTCTGCCAAGGGACAGTGTGCTGGCACCAGAGTTCCTGTCAGAGGCAGCCCCCCTTACCCCATCCCCATGTGGAGAATGAGCTGTCCATCTGAACAGGGTTCTAGATTCTCTGCTTGCAATGTCCTTGGTTGGTGAATCAGTTTGTGCAGGCCCTCCTGTATTCAGATGTGCCAGCCTTGATAGCCTCCTTGTCGAGCTCCTGAGAACCCCTCTCCCATTCTTCCATACCCCAACTATTCCATACAACTTGCAGCACTTCTTCCATAGTCCTGCTGCAAGTTCCAGTATCTGTCTGGATCCCCTTATTTGTGGAGTCTCTCACAGGACATCTATGTTGGGCTAATGTCCACTTATAAGTGAATTTATATAATACATGTCCTTTTGGGTCTTGGATACTTCACTTAGGATGATATTTTCTAGTTCCAATTTCTCTTATGAATATTGATGTAAAAATACTCAATAAAATACTCAAAAGCCAAAATCAAGAACACATCAAAATTATCATTCCCCATGGCCAAGTAGGCTTCATTCCAGACATGTGTGGATGGCTTAATATACAGAAATACATCAATGTAATTCATCATATAAACAAACTGAAAGAAAAAATGACATAATCATCTTCTTAGATGCCAAAAAACATTTGACAAATTCCAATACCAATTCATGTTAGAAATCTTGGAGAGATCAGGCATACAAGACACATACCTAAACATAGTAAAGGCAATATACAGCAAGCCTATAGCCAACATCAAACTAAATGGAAAGGAACTTAAATCAATTCCACTAAAATCAGGGACAAGATAAGGCTGTCCACCCTTTCCTTATCTCTTTAATATAGTACGTGAAGTTCTAGCTGAAGTGATAAAACAACTAAAGGACATAAAGGGGATACAAATTGGAAAGGAAGAAGTCTCCATTATTCATGTAATAAGGTCTGAAAAATGTTCCCAACATAATCCCTATCTACCACTATGCTTCAAGAATCACCTGGTGTGATGGATCATATGGCCCAAGTGGTAGAGTATCTTTCATAGCTACCTGGATCTGTTGCAGAACTTAGGCCCCACGAAAAGCTAGCAGCTTTCTGAGTTGCTTGGTATATGGGCCTGAGAAACACACCCAAAAGTTGAATATGCTGTCTGCAGAATTCAAATAGGTCCACTAGACATTCTGTTTCTTTCTTGTTGGTGGGAGGGGCAAATGTAATAACTCATCTTTCATCCTAGCAATAATATATCTGCATTCCCCTCACCACTGGATTCCTAAGAATTTCAGTGAGCTAAAAGGCTACTCTATTTTGGTTGCATTTATTTGCAGCACTCTGATGCATGTATGTGCTACTAACAAATCTATAGTGGTTGTTGTTAACTCCTACTCATTTGATCCCAAGTGGACTAGTGTGATATTTTGTGAAAGAGACAGATGAGCCAGATCTATTCAAACTAAGTTATGAAAAAGGGCTGGGGAGTTAATATGTCTTTGAGGTAAAACTGTAAGCATACACTGCTGGCCTTGGCAGTTGAAAGCAAATAGCTTCTGATGGCCCTTATGGACATATATCAAGAAAAGGGCATTTGATAGATCAATAGCAGTATTCTGTGTGCCAGGAGATGTGGTAATCTTCTTAGGTAAGGATATCACATTCGATATAGCAGCTGTAATCAGAGCCACTCTTTGATTTTCAATAGTCAGCTGTCATTTTATATGGTCCATTTGACTTCTGCACAGAGCAAATAGGAGAGTTAGAGGAATATGTATTGAGAAGCAATGCCCTTCATCTTTCAAGTTCTCAATGGTGACAGTAATTTTTTTTCTTTCCTCCTGGGATGAGATATTTCATTGGTTCACTGTTTTTTCTGGTAGAGGCAACTAAGATGGCTTCTGATTGATATTCTAATCACAGTAGTGTTACTTTCCCAGCCCAGGATAAGTTCTAACTGAGGTGTTTATTTAACATATCAAAGCAGACTAGCTTCCCCCTGCAGGGTTTGGTTGGCATACCCACCTCCTACCTTAACTTCTCCAACCCAAGGACTGGCTGCCTTTTCCCCAGCTGCCCTTCCCTATATAATCCAGCCATTTTGGTTACTTGGCCTCTTGGCTGGTCTCTTGGCCCAGGCAGCACCTCTTCCCTGGCAGCTCCTATCCCCTCCAACCTCTCTTATCCTCCTCCCACCTCCTCATATGGCCTGGCTTAGGGTCATGTTCACTCTGGACTCTCCCAGATGTCCCTAACTCAGGCTGTGCTTTCCCTTTTACCTACAATAAATCTTCTCCTCCAACATACCTAGGGCAGTCATATCTTTCCTTTTTATTTTTTTCATTCAAATAATCCTCACTTCACATGCTGAGAAACCAATGTGGAAATTCTGCAACCTTCTAGATACATTTATTTCAATTAAATGTTCTGGACCTGGAGTAATAACCACAAGCTGAGTTTGGGAGACCACTGGACCTATTGTGACTCAGACTTCATCCAGAACTCTACTAATCACCTGACCTTCATAGGAACTTACTTTAAATGGAGAACCACTATGATTTTTGAGGTATACTAGAATCAGTGCCAATTCATAGCCGTATCTAAATAGGCCTCAGAAAGTCTGTTTTCCTCTTTCCCCAGAATATAGTCACCCTAGTTAAAAGGTTGTATGTCCATGGGTGAAAGATGGGAGAAAAGATAACAGTAAAACTCTTAGATATTTTAGCAAAATTTTTCTGCAGGAACACCCAGCATTCCCTTCATTCAAAGACTTGGTTGACACTGAGACATTGGCACTCTCTAACTCTGTGTCTTCATGTCTGAGAATAAAGAATATTGTGTCAAAAGGGGTCTGAGATTCAGTTTTTGCAGTGGCGTATAGGGAGTGAAAACAGAAACTGTATTTACATAATTGCTACCTCTGTCTCCTCCTTTCAACTCCTTCCCAGGCACTCTCTCATTCCTCAAATCCATGGCTTCCTTCTCTGAGTCCATGACACAAACACACACACACTTGTCTTCTTAACCAATTAAGATAACAAATTAAGGCTTTTTCTACCTCACCAGCAGCCTTGTCTTCATTTACAAGTAGGGTTATGGAACATTTCCCAATCTATGGAACATTTCCCAATCTATGCTGACGCGTGACATGCTGTTATCCTCTTAAAGGTCTTGTTTAGGTAAACATTGATGGATTTTAAGCATAGAAGATATGTTAAATTCCTGGATAAAAGTGCTTTCAGTGAATACCTTATGACCTGAATGTAGATTCCTTGGATCCTACATAAAACATTAATACTGAAAATGAGTGACTCTAAGAAACTGAGTAATCTTGAAGAATTTTGAAACAGTGAAGAATCAGGGTTACAAGGGTATACTGATTTCATCTCTATGTCCCCTTCTATAAGTATCAAAAATGACTGAGGTTTGCTTTTGACAATACAGAACTATGAATAAGCTAACTTCACATTAAAATATTCCTTAATTACAGCATCCTTAATAGTGACTATGACAAATTAAATAGAAGAAACAGAAATAGGTTTTAAAAATAAACCAGATATTTGAAAGAAATCAGGGGTAAAGCTAGATTTTATTTAATTTGTTGCATTATTAGTATGTACATTCCAGATGGTTTCACTTCCGTATTTCATTTTCTTTTTTTCTTTATTTCCTTATGTGTATATGTATGTATGTATGTATGTATGTATTATTTTTAATTTGTTTACTTTACATCCCAATTGTATCCTCCTCCCTAGTTACCTCCTAGTCCCACCCTCCCTCCCTCATGCTCTCTCCCCCACTCTCCCCTAGTCCTCAGATAGTGGGAACCCTCCTCCCCTATCATCTGACCTCAGCTTATCAAGTCTCATCTGGACTGTCTGTATCCTCTTCCTCTGTGGCCTGGCAAGGCCACCCCACCAGGGGGAAGTGATCAATGAGGGGGCACCACAGTCCATGTCTGAAGTAGCCCCTACTCCCCATAGTATGGAACTCACAAGGAGACTGTACTTCATATTTACTATATCTGAGCTGAGGGTGTAAAATACCAGGGTTGTAAGACTTATGCTGATAAATTATGTTAATGAATAAGTATTAGCCAGATAAATGTGTTTCTTTCTCATAGGGAAAA
Organism: Acomys russatus; assembly: GCF_903995435.1. NCBI lineage: Eukaryota > Metazoa > Chordata > Mammalia > Rodentia > Muridae > Acomys > Acomys russatus. The sequence goes on along the minus strand of NC_067169.1, from coordinate 117,226,359 downwards.
TATGTGAGCTTAAAAATTATATATGCTGTATTCAGTTGTCTTAAAACCAGTATCAAGAGACATCTTAAAACAAGGTGAAATTTGTCATTTCTCTTGGAATATAACCAAGAAGAACTAATTAGCAGGAAAAGTTTTCCCCTGCAGGCTACAGAATCAGTCTTGAGGTCAAAATAAATGATAATGAGAAAGTTTGGTTATTAAGTCTAGGTGTAGTTTCCAAAGGATACATATAAAAGGTCATGGAATAGAATATTATCATAGCAAAACTTTTGAGCTTGTAGGCCAAAACTTAGTTAATATAAATGACTAAATTTTTAACAAATTCGTATCATATATTTCTTCCACATCCACTGAATCATTTAATTAGAAAATATAAGTTCCCAAGACATTTTAATATTAGTGGTGATTTTAAAATACTCTATGTCTTAAGTTTTCAGTGGCAAGTTGCAGGCTTCTTTTGTGAATAAATAAATACTTATCTTATTGGAATGGAAGTAGATCATTCCCCATAATTTTAAACAAGTGAGTAGAAAATTCATAATTCTGTCTTCAGTCTGACTTACTTGTATGTTCCACAAACATTTTTTTATCTTCTCATTTGTGTAGGGCACTGTGGTAGGACCTGTGCTAAATATAGCAGTGGCTCCATTGATGGTCTAAAACTGTTAAGAATGTAGATTAACATGGAAAATAAAGCACAATATTCTGTTTATATGACACAATATTGAGTGTTACAGGTTTATTCAAAGTATAAATATTACATTTTGCATATGAAGACTATTAAGTTTACTAAGGACAAAATGCTTTAGGTGAAGATGACATTACAAGGCAATGAGTGGTAAGAGTGAATTACCACAGGGAAGCAGTAAGTTTGAGAAAAGATTGTCATTAGAGAAGTATATAATTTGTAAGAGAAGAATAAAATTCATTAGTACTAGACTTTGGAAATTGTTTCAAGAACAATACTGATAAATGTAGTAGTAAAAGATATTTATCAACTAATATTTAACATGTATCCCTTGTGTTCCATGAAGTAGTCTAGACACTGAGGATGGAAGGGTACACAAGATTTTTTACTTGTTTGCTTACTATTTTTATTTGTGTGTAGAAAATGTATATCTATATATACCTATGTGATTTTTCAGATCCTGTGGAGCTACAGTTACAGGGTAGTTTGATCCATAGGATGTGGGTGCTAAGACCCAAACTCTGGTCTTAGCAAGAACATCAGGCACTCTTAACTGCTGAGTCACATCTACAGCCCTAAGGATTAATCTCATGAAATGCTGAACACCTGTTTGAGTGATGCAGGTTTTTGGATAGTATAGACATATTATCAATGTAGTATTACAGATATATGACCATAGCTTTTTGGGAAAACAATAGTATATGGGGGAAGATACTAGCTTTGTGTAATCACCAGCTATACTTGAGCTTCTGGGAATCCTCTATTATTCTGTTATTACTTGAAGAGAACAAAACAAGTGACAGAAATAGTTCCAATTTTACCTCCAAACTAAGTCAATCTCATATCAATTATCACATTAGTTCCATTTTGTAGGCTAAGATTAATGATCAAATGACTTGCTGATATGTATACAGCTTTACATAGCAGTGCTAGGATTTTATTCAACTTCTGTCACCTCAAATGCCATATTAATTTTCTATTGTTTACAGCCTCAATCAAATCAAAATCTCTCAAAAAACTCTTCCTAACTGTATTTTTTTCTTACTATTTCAACACTGCATTCAATAGAATTCTAAAATGAATATCATGGACACATAATCCTTAAAAGTCTTTTCAATGGTCAGTTTTGCTTTTAGAGAAAATAATATTACACAGGACAAACAAGCATATTAGAAGGGCACATCCTAAATGCACTACAAATGCTGATTCCTTGGAAACATTTCTGGATTGTTCCACATGTGTCTGCCAAAATCTCTTGTTGCTTTTCTTTTGCTTACCCTGAAGATGCCCCATATTGATTTAATAGATCTTTCATAAGGATGACTTCGTTCAAAAGCTATGGCAAAATTTAGCTTTCATGGACTGCAAAATAAGCATTTCCCTTTAGAGAACCAGAATTGATTATTTATTAGAGATTTATTTCAGTAGTGATGATGTAGTAGAAGGCTATAAAAATAGAATCAGGGCTTAGATACTGATTTGAAAAGTTTCAAAAACAGCAAAACCACCTCATGAGTTGATCTTATTGATACAACTGTTGAATTAAGTAGCACTGATAATGAAAAAAAAATTGTGTTAAAGTTCCATCAAAAAAGATGTTTTAGCACCACTTAGAAAAAGCTGTGACAGATACTCTCTGTTTCTCTCTCAGTGGACGTATGAGGAGTTACTCCACAGAAGTCAGGGACCTTATCTTGGTTAATTCTTACCATGGTTTTATGAATTCTTTAATGTGTTAATTACTGTAAATGTTATCATCCTTTGCAAGAAAAGATTTCTATATCAAGGAATGACCTATACTGCTTTGTACAGGTACTAAATATTACTCAAATGAATAAATCAAGTTTAAATTTGTGTTACTTTATTGTGCTTCCTGTACTTTTATATATATATATATATATAATATGGGTAGCTGTCCTTGTATCCACTTCTGCGCTAAGTATTTATGATGCAGTAGAAGGTAAGTGAGATGTCTCAGTGGGTGTAATGGTTTGTTACTTCTAATCCCTGCTGACCAGTCTAGCTTTTATTCTCAATGGTCCTTTTACATTATTCATGTATATATACTAATTATTGTTTCTTTCCCTAATTAATAAGCACCAAATGGGAGAAATGTTGTATATTGTTTATATTTGTGTTTTAATATCACACGCACCTTAATATAATCCTTGGGGCATAATATTAACCCACATTTATCTGTTGAATAGTGCTCATGTTTAATCAGAATTTCCTAATATGTCATTTAAATGTAGTCTCTTAACAGCAAAAAATATGCAGGTAGCAAGTAAAGGATATTGTACTGGAAGTTTTGATTCTGAACTGTTTATGCCAACTTTGGCATAGTGCTTGGACTGAGTGCACAAACAGAAACATGGCTCATCATTCACAGTAAATCTCTGCCTCATATCTGTTTGCTGGATAGTTCGCCATCTGATCTTATCTCCACTGCTTCTAGCATTTTATTAACCATACCACAAGCGGTGTTAAGGAATGTCTGGTGAATGGTATAACTTACAACAGAAATTGGAAGGATATTGATTTTCTACTCTTCCATAATTGCTTATTTAAAATAATATATGACATGATTTGCCAATTGGCTTGTGTATTTGATCTGGGCTGCTTTCTATAATGAGAGTGTGGAAGTGACGAAATTTTTCTCAGAATGGCCCTCTCTTTGACTATGAATTTTGATTTTATCTTTAGACATGGGAGTCCTACATTTGTCAAAGCAGCTACTAAGATAGGTTCTCTCAAACTTGTCAAGCAAAGCCATCTTCCTCAGCCAAATTGTATTTAAATACATGCATTCTGATTGTGTACCTCTTTGGTCATAATACCCCTTTTACAGTGTGTTTTTAGAAGCCATGCTAATCTTAGTTAAATATTGATACAGCATATATATATCACTTCAAAACAAAATTAAAAACTTTAGGTATTTTGATATATGAGGCTTTAGTGGATATGCTAGGAGTTTTCATTAGTATTTCAGAATTTGTCTTAGAATCGAGATTTAAGTGCATGGTTATTAAATATTGCTACAAAAGCCTATCTGTTCAATGTTCAGACACAGCCCACCTTCTTGCCCAAAGTCTGTCAAGTTTCTACATCTTCATGACACTATACCTTATCATTTTTACAATTTCAGACACCAAGTTCCCTTGCTCTAGAGATCTAATCCAACAGTAAATCCAGCAAATAGAAATACTAAATGTACCTTACCAAGATATTTATACATCTCCTTAGATATATAATCATATCACAAGTCATATATCTAAGTATAAAATACATATACTAATAGATACAAAACACTGTATCCCAGTTCAAATTGCCCCACAGACATAAAACAGTACTTGAAATTTCCTTTATACTTTGTAAGATCCATGCATGCTAAAATATTGAAGCTGTTCTTCAAATAAGCAGTATAATAGTTGAAGAAAAGAAAAATAGGTTGTACATTTTGAAAAAGTATTAAAATATATCAGAATTAATTGTGTGCTTACCAGATTAACATCTGTAGAACAGTTATCATTGTTAAAATACAGTTTAGCTGGACGCTGTGGCATACAACTGTAATCCCTGCACTCAGGGGAGGCAGAGACAGGCAGATCTCTGTGACTTTGAAGACAGCCTGGTCTACAAAGTGAGTCCAGGATGGTCAAGACTACACAGAGAAATCCTATCTTGAAAAGCCAATAAATAAATAAATCATCACAATTTGAGTACATAAATATTTTGCTCAATACTTTTAGCTACAAAGGGCTTTTATTTTAATTATAAGAATTTACTTTTTCTCATGTGGTGATTATCTGTTTAGTGACAAAGAGCTTTACCACTTAGGTTATATTTGTAAAGTCAACAATTTATACTGATATTAATGTAATCAGTTATACACATAGCGAATTCTGAGGTTCTGTATTTTTATTCTGGAATATTAAGTGCATTACTTACTGACACTTAGTTCACTTAGTTCACTTTACTCAGGGCAAAACCCACCAAATGCAATCAAATATAAAAGATCCTCATGCTGACTTGTCATGGATTTTTTTTTATATTATACAGATAGGAAAATCTTTAAGTTTCACAAGGCTTTGGACAGTATACTCAGAAAATTTACCTGAGCTATTAGAAATAATTGGCCATAGAGTAAATGGTTTTCCTTGAAAGAGATGAGAGAGGGGCCTATGATCAGGATGTAAAGTGAATAAATAAATTAATTAAAAATACACCATTCAAAATGCTACTAAAAAACTCACAATGACAAAGTCTATAGTGTCTAAAACGAAAATATACTTCATGAGATTATGAAATATATATTGAACTTGAAGATAGAAGGGGAACTATCCAAAGTGCAGAAAAAAAGAAGAAATATTAAAAAGAAAATTAAAGGTCATTTAGTGAACTATGAAACCATTTCAGTCTCCCTAATATACATGGCATTAGTTTTACTTGTGGAGAGGTAGAAAGACACTGGAAGTAATAATGACTGATATATATATATATATATATATATATATATATATATGATGTTTACTTGAAGTTTGCCTAATACAAATAGCCAAATCACTAGGAATGTAACATTTATGTAATTCCTGATTGTCTCGTGATTCTTCCTGCTGTATGTAGTTTATTTTACCCATGTGTAATAATATAAATGTATATGTTAAAAAGAAACATAATAAAAAATTAAAAACAAAAACAAACAAAAAAGGAATGATTAAAAAATCTAGTAAAGTGAAAAGGCAATTATTTTTGCTAGAAATTTCTTAGGTAGATAGGAGGCTTTTGTATGAAGAATATGTTCATGTTAACGTAAGCATTTTTAATTTTTTTTATTAATTTATTCAGATTACATCCCAATTGTTATCACCTCACTTGTATCTTCCCATTCCCCCCTCCCTCCCTCTTTCACCCTATTCCCCTCCCCTAGGTCTGTGACAGAAGGGGACCTCCTCCCCCACTATAAGATCACAGCCTATCAAGCCTCATCTTGGTAACCTGCTTACTCTTCCTCTGAGTGCCACCAGGCCTCCCCACCAAGGGGAAGTGGTCAAATAGGGGGCACCAGAGTTCATGTCAGAGGCAGTCCCCACTCTCCATACAACTGTGAAGAATGTGCTGTCCATTGGCTAGATCTGAATACGAGGTCTAGTTTTACTGCATGCATTTTTCTTGGTTGGTACAGCAGTTTGTGCAGGGCCCCCCTGGGTCCAGATGCACCACCATTGATGGTCTTCTTGTGGGTTTCCTGGACCTTCTGCATCCTTCTATCTCTCATTTATTCACTACCACTCCCTTCTGGAGTCCAATAGCAAGTCCAAGCATCTATTCCAACCCTGAGGGAAGAGTCTCAGAGAATATCCATGTTGGGCTAATATCCAATTATGAGTGAGTATATACCATGTGTATCTTTCTGGAGGAGGCGGCTTACTATGGAATAAGTCTTAGCATCTGGGTAGAACAGCCACAAGGTACTATCTTAATCAATAACAGTCATTGTTCTTTTTGGATCAATTAAAAGCACTTGTGTAGTCCAATGACATCATTGTTGGCAGGTGCCATGAAGGAAGAACTGCAGTGAGCAACTGAGCTTCCTGGAGACAGCCCATCATTTTGCATGGCTCTGATAAGTGTACCCTGGAAGAGGCACAGCCTCAAGGGGTTTGTTTGCCTCTGGATTTCTTCTTGTTGCTGATGTGACTTGCCATGGTTTTCATTTCTGCATTCCTGATATATCCGGCATGGTGTGAGTAGGCATGGGTAGATCATCACTGCCTATAGTCTAGTGTGATTGCTTCCTGGTTATTAGTCCTCTCTGTTGGACAATTTTCCTGCAGATTAACACCAAGACGTACTTTCATAAAATAATACTGTTTAGCTGAATTAATGGGTTTATAATTCCTGATAATGATTTAATATAATCCCTGGTTTAATTAAAATACTTTTATGAAGTTAAGATTGTTGGTAGGAATTTTAAAGTTTGAACCAAAAGTAGAATAGCAAAGGCTGCATAGGTTAGAAAAGTAGTTTAGTGAACTGTAATATGTTATAATTAGATAAATTTCACTACGGAGAAAAATACAGTTGGAACAGATTTATGATCAAGGAAAACATTCACTCTAGGTTAGGACCAGGGATGAAATCACAGATCTTCATATACACCATGATTAAGAAAAGCCATGAACAATAAATTAGTAATTCTATTACGATTATAAGAACAGAGAATGGATGAGTAGCTAGTTTATACAAGACTTCAAAAATAAGGCTCAGATAGATGACCTATTTTTTTTGTAAAAGCCATCTTTACCTATGACACAAAAACTATTGCTTTACTTTAAACTTATAAAGACCTTGTCGACTGGAATATACAATAATAAAAGTATTGCTTTGAACTTATAATGAACTTGTGAAATGGAAGACAAAACTATTGCTCTTAACTTACAATGAATGTATAGAATGGAAAATAGATAAAAATATTGCTTTGAAAGATAGAAAAAGACTGCTTGGTTAGGTCTGACTCTGGATAGAAAAGCATGTGATCAATAATCCTGATGTAAATCTCTGTCATGTGACAACTTTATCTGTTTTGTGATAATTTCTTTTTTGACTATGTTTTTTCTAATGTAGATAACTTTGTTTTAGGGGGTATAAAAAGGCTCAGAGAAAAAGTAAAGTAGTTGCTTGTTGGAGCTGGACTTTTGCTTCATCTACCATCTACCAAAGATGTGTCTGATTGTATATATGTATATACATATATATATATGTGTGTGTGTGTGTATATGTATGATGTATGTATGTATAATATATTATGTATGTATGTATGTATGTATGTATGTATGTATGTTTGTGCAATTCTTTTCTCCTCTTTTTCTTGCCAGCCCCTACCAGGAGCCATCAGCTCTGGCCTCTAAATAGTTAAAGAGAGTTGAGTTTCTTGAGAGTTACAAACAGTACTGGTCCCAAGACACAAGGAACTATCAGCTTTTGGCTTCTTTATCTGACTCTACACCCAACTTCAGATTTTCACACTATGTCAAAGCTGGCCTTTGACATATTGTCAACTAATGCCAATCGTAATCATTGATGTTTGTGCCAACCACAGTCTTGCCTTTTACTACCAACATGCTCATGGATGCTTGTGTTCTGAATTACAGTTTTCTCCCTGAGCAATAATCATGGCAATTCCTCTTCTGACTTAACAGAGGATGCCCTAACCCTCTAACCAAGATGGAAATTCTTACAGGTTCATTTGGAGTTCAACGAGGTTTATGATAACATAAAGTCTGATACAAACTATATCAAACAGTGCTGGATAAGAATGCATATTTAGGAGCCTTGGAAACATGGTCTCATGAAGTGTTTTAGATGATTAGTGCTGACACATGGTAGTCTAGTAGGCCCTTAGGAAGTATTTTTGCTCAAGGCAATCACAGAAGCAAGGGAGGGTCTGAAGCTAATAATGAGAGTTTGGTAGTCCATTTTCAGTCTTTGGTTATTTATAGAAAATGGACATCAAAAGGAGTGCCTCCAACAAAAATTTACATAACTTACTATTAACATCAACAGTGATTTTTGACAGATTTTAACATTGGTTTAACAACCGTTAACATCTGCCTAATGCTTCAGGCAATAGTGGGTTCTCATGCACCTTAATAGCAAGATTAACAACAAAGAAACAAAAGACATGAATTTAAGAGAGACCAAGGGAGACTGTATGTGGGAGAGGCTGGAGGTAGGAAAGAGGATTTGGGAAATATATTAATAGAATTATAAACAAAAAAGTAAATATAAAATGCATTTTCCACTAGAAGAAACATATTTGCAAGTGTTATACATTAATTGAATTATAAACAAAACATTAAATATAAAAAAGCATATTTTTTTCACTAGGAGAAACATATTTTCAAGTGTTAGAAATTTTGTTGTAGGGACAGGTATACTGAGACATTCATGCCCACAGGAAAGAGCAACCTGTCTTTAAATTGCAGTTGAACATTTTGTAAGTGTTCTAGCTGAAATCATCCAGCTCCATGGCCTGATGGACTTCCTGAATTTGCTACTGCTTTCCCTATTGCTGACCTCCTCCTCATTGAGGTATTGCTACATAACACCCACCAAGTCTCATCAAGCATGGTTTCCTAGGACCCCATATCAGGGAGCTGACAGACCATATACACCATCAGCTCTCTGTTCTGCATTCAATGGCTGAAGTCTTCTCTGGCTAAACTCAGCACATCTATCTGACATCTTCCTATGTCCTGAATTCTCACAAGTCTGCTTTTGCATGAGCTGTGTGGTATATTAAAGGGTCCAGTTTTCTGACTTTGGATTACTCTGCATTCAGTTGGGGAACAGAGCCAGGATACTTTAGGTCCCCATTTGCAGGTCCCTATCTTATCCCTCAGTCATAGCCTTTCCTCAGTCATTGGCAGCATCACACTTCTCTGTAGTCTCCCAGAATCCAGTCACTCTTCCTTCTCCATATATCAGGGTTAATACTTGCTGCTACACATTATGCCACACTTTTTGTGCTTCTCTGACTCCTCTCATTCCTTCATAACTTATCCTCTCAAACAATCTCATTTAAGGGTGGATTTGTTTCCCCACCAACTTCATTCTCACCAATTTGTCTTCTACCATTTGCTCTAGGAGAGCACTTAAAGTCTCACTATCACCCCAGTTGCTACTGAATGTGTTTCAAATCCTCCCAAATGAAAAGGGTACAGTTCTCTGAAAACTGCTTGAACAGAAGAAAAATGCCATTTTTTTTGTTATTGCTTGCATTTTTCCCACATTATATTTTCTAGTAACTCAAAATCTGTATTCCATTCATATGCTCATGTGAACCCATTCTATCCCCTAATGAAAAGTTTATATCCCTAAGAGCAGAACATGGAATTTTATCATTAACTATTCATGAGTTAATTGATTTTCAAAATTGTTGTGGATCAGAGTCCATTTCACTTAAACCACTATGCACTGAAATTGTATTTTATGGAAAGTCATTTCAAATTTAGTACTCATGTCAGTGTCACTGTTTTAAGTTGCAATAGTGAAATTATCTAAAATGATGTGTTGAATATACAAGTGTTACATAAATTCCTGAAAAAGATACCCTACACCATGTAAGAGCAAAGAATTAATTTTAAAAAGAACTATTTTAAATGTGAAAAAATTCAAATGACAATTGTGTAAAAGAACCTAACATGACAACTACCATTAGTATCCAGAAACTTAAATCTGGTATGATTATTCCCAAGGAGTCATGTAAAGACAATGTATTATATATCAATAATTATAGCAGATTTTTCTATAAAAGCTAACCTGGAAGAGTCCAAGTGTTATCCTTCAACAGTGATATCATAAAACCAACTATTTAAATCAATGTTAGGACTTATGCTGAATGGAGGGAAAGCCAAGTCTTAATGACTATACTCTGTGCAACACTATTCAGCATTCTTTTTTTCCTTTATTAATTTATTCAGATTACAACTCATTCTTAAAACAACAACATTGCACAGGAGAATAAAGCTGGCCCCCACTAAATAGTAGCCTGTCAAGGGTGAGACAGTGGAATGCTGTGTGCTGAGACTAGGCAGTAAAGAAGAGCAGTGTCTGTAGATGAACAAGAGTACAGCACTCAAAGGCAGGAGTGGGAGTGCTGATGGCTGTCTTTGTGGAGTCCTGCTGGTAAGGTAGAACCTGACATTTCCAGATCTCCTCTGAGCTTGTTCTTAACAGTGCACGCCCATTCTCAGGAAGGTTCTCTTTGCCTGATCTGAAGAAAACCAGATCTTGTAAGGAGCCTTACAAAGCCCTCAGGGAAGACAGCAGGCCCAGCCCTCTCCTGATAAGAACTCATTCAGCGGATTCGCAAGATGGCTTCCGCCAGTATGCACCGTAGCTGATCTACTCCAAGTTGACCAGGGTCGTGAATGGAGCCACAGACTGCGGGATTTTGAGAACTGTAGGTGAGTGGGGCCCCAAACTCTGCAGACCACCAGTGGGTCTATCCCCAGGACAAGCAACAGCCCGGAGGTGCTAAATGCACACCCCAAACTCTGAAACGGAATCCACAACAAAGCTGCAGCTGGGACATAAAACCCAAACTCGCCATTTGGGGAGGGGATTTTTCTGGAGCCCCCAACCTGAGGAGTCTCAGCGAATAGGGTGAAACTACCATTGAACCTCTCCATCCACACCACGCCAAACTGCGGAGGTCACCTGCCTAGCCCGAGTAGAAACTCAGGTGGTGGGACTCACCAAAAACAGCTAGAGCTGGCATGTAGCTCGCCCTCCATGCCCTGAGCCCAATCTGAACCCAGACACAAAGGATTAACCCTGCAAACACGGGCAGTTAGAAACCAGCGTGGACTGCTCCCACAGCCCAGTGGGACTCCCCACGTTATCAGGAGATGTGGGTCTTGCTTGCAGCATCTAACTGCAGATCTAAAGCGAGATGGGAGCATTCTGGCTGTCACTGGCGGAAAGAGAAGATACAGGGGATTCCTGTCAGCAGTCTGAATCGCCATTATAGCCAGCTGCCCCCCAGGCTGCCAGCACTGAACCACCACTCCCCAAACAACAGAACCTAGCTGGGTCCATTCTGGCAGGCACGACAGGACCTCCCACGATATAGGGAGTCGTGGGTCGTGATTGCAGGGCATAACTGCTGATCTAAAGCGAGCTAGGAGTATACTGCTTTTCACTGGCAGAAAAAGAAGATACAGGGGACTCCTGCCAGCGGTCTGAATCGCCATTGTCTGGGAGTGTCCTGGCTTACAGGGGCGTGGAAATTGCTGCTTCCTTGGATACTGCCAGTGGCCCACCAGGCACTGATCCTGTAATCTCCAACAGGCAGATCCTAGCTGGGTCAGCTCCTGCAGACCCAGCAAGAACTCCCAAATTCATGGGAGAGGCTTCATGCTCCTACAGAGTATAGAGGCAGAGCTAAAAGACAGCTGCAGCCCAGAAGATATGATGCACCTGGTGTCTTGGCTACAAAGCAACAGGAAGGACAGGCAGCTGGGATCAACCTACACAACCAGAGAACTTGTGTTCTGACCTTACTATAGAGCCCAAAACTGCTGGTCTGAATTACAGCAGTAAGGTGAAAAGGCCCAAAGAGAAATCTACTTTGCATGACTCAGCCTGGAGCCTAAGGTGTTGAGAAAAATCTCCAGGAGTACAACCTGAATCACCTGCCTGGTCCTGGGAAATACTCCCTGATCCCCACAGACAAGGGCACCCTACCTATAATCACGCATCAACTATCCACTCTCAAACAGGGAAGGTCACTACAAACCACCTCCCAACACCAGAGTCACCAAAATGACAAGAGGACAGCAAAATAACAATAACAAAAACCAAAACAAATTGGCATCTCCAGATCCCAGCAATCCCAATGAAAACAACGTGGAGAACCCAACAACAATTGATATACAAGAAAATGACCTCAAATCCTTAGTAAGTAAGATGATAAGGGAAGAAACAAATAAAATCTATAAACAAATGCAGGAGGAGGCAAACAAGAGGGCTGAGGATTTAAAAGAGTCATATAAAGAGGCGCTTGAAGAATTTCAGAAAAATACAAATAACCAGATGAAGGAAATCATTAAAACAGTTCAAGACCTGAAGATAGGGATGGAAGCTATCATAAAGGAACACACGGAAGAAAAACGTGATTGAGAAGCATCAGAAAAGAAAGCAAGCATCTCAGAAGTGGCCTTATCTAACAGATTGCAAGAAGTGGAAGAACGAATGTCGGGACTTGAAGATACAATCGCAGAACTGGAAACATCAATCAAGGGAAATTCTAAATCTGAAAAGTGCCTGACACAGAGCATTCAAGAAATCAAGGACACCATGAAAAGACGAAACTTGAGAATAGGGGTAGGGGAAAGAGAAGGCAACCGACTCCACAGCCCAGAAAACATCTTTAATAGAATAATAGAGGGAAATTTCCCCAATTTGAAGAAGGAGCTGCATATGAGCATACAAGAGGCATACAGAGCACCAAATAGAATAGACCTGAATAGAAAATCTTCCTGCCACATAATAATAACAACACAAAATATACAGAACAAAGAAAAATATTAAAAGCAGCAAGAGAAAAAGGTCGAGTAACATACGAAGGCAAACCCATCAGACTTACTCCGGACTTCTCAACAGAGAACATGAAAGCCAGAAGAGCCTAGACAGAGGTTCTGCAAACCCTAAGAGAACACAGATACCAGTCAACATTACTATACCCAGCGAAATTATCAATAATCATTGACGGAGAAAACAAGATATTCCATGACAAAAACAAATTCAAACAGTACCTAGCCACAAATCCGGCTTTACAGAAGTTACTAGAAGGAAAACTCCACCCCAATGGGTCAAACTACAACCAAAACTACATAGGAAATAGGTAACTATACCATCGCAAAATCACAACCTCACAAAATCTCGACTATTACAAATGCCAAAAATGAAAGGACTTAGCAATCACTGGTCATTAATATCTCTCAACGTCAATGGTCTCAATTCTCCAATAAAGAGACACAGACTAATGGAATGGATGCATAAACATGACCCAACATTCTTCTGCATTCAAGAAACACATCTCAACCACAAGGACAGACATTGCCTCAGAGTAAAAGGCTGGGGAAAAATATTCCAAGCAAATGGTCACAAGAAAAGAGCTGGGGTAGCCATTCTAATATCTAATAAAATAGACTTTCAACCAAAATTAATCAAAAGGGATGAGGATAGACACTTCGTCTTGTCAAAGGTAAAGTCAATCAAGAAAACATCACAATTTTGAACATCTATGCTCCTAATACAAGGGCTCCCACATTTGTAAAAGACCTATTAACAAAGATTGCCCCACTCATCGATACCCACACATTAATAGTGGGAGACTTCAACACCCCACTTTCACTCAAGGATAGGTCTTTGAATCAAAAACTAAGCCGGCAAATAACTTCATTAACCAATGTCATGAATCATATGGATCTAACAGATATTTACAGAACTTTCCACCCAAATGCTAAGGAGTATACCTTTTTCTCAGCTCCCCATGTAACGTTCTCTAAAATTGATCACATAGTTGGTCACGAAGTAAACCTCAACAGATACAAGAAGGTTGAAATAATACCCTGTATCTTATCAGATCACCATGGTCTAAGGCTGGACTTCAACAGCAACAGAAATAACAAAAAGCATACTAACACTTGGAAACTAAACAACTTTCTACTTAATGACACATGGGTCATGGAAGAAATAAGGGAAGAAATAAAAGACTTCCTGAAATTCAATGAAAATGATGGAACAACATACCCAAATTTGTGGGACACATCGAAAGCAGTGCTAAGAGGGAAATTCATAGCACTAAGTGCCTTTAAAAAGAAAATGGAAACATCCCACATAAACGACTTAACAACACATCTGGAAGCTTTAGAAAAAAAAGAAGCAGAAACACCCAAGAGGAGTAGACGACTAGAAATAATCAAACTCAGGGCTGAAATCAATAAATTAGAAACAAAGAGAACAATCCAAAGAATCCACAAAACCAAGAGCTGGTTCTTTGAGAAAATTAACAAGATAGACAAACTGTTAGCCAATCTAACTAAAAGACAGAGAAACACTATCCAAATAAACAAAATCAGAAATGAAAAGGGAGACATAACAACAGACACCGAAGAAATACAAAGAGTCATAAGAACCTACTTTAAAGGCATTTATGCCACAAAATTTGAAAATCTAGGTGAAATGGACAATTTCCTCAACCGATTCCATTTGCCAAAATTGAATCAAGAACAGATAAACAAATTAAATAGCCCTATTTCGCCTACAGAAATAGAAGCAACCATTGATAGTCTCCCAACCAAAAAAAAAAAAAAAAAAAAAAAAAAAAAAAAAAAAAAAAGCCAGGGCCAGATGGTTTCAGCACAGAATTCTACCAGTCCTTCAAAGAGGAGCTAATACTGATACTATTGAAGCTATTCCAAAAAATAGGAATGGATGGAATATTACCAAATTCATTCTGTGAGGCCACAGTCACATTGATACCTAAACCCCACAAAGAATATTACCAAATTCATTCTGTGAGGCCACAGTCACATTGATACCTAAACCCCACAAAGACCCAACAAAAAAAGAGAACTTCAGACCAATTTCTCTTATGAACATTGATGCAAAAGTACTCAACAAAATACTCGCAAAGCAAATACAGCAGCATATCAAAGACATCATTCACCATGACCAGGTAGGCTTCATTCCAGGCATGCAGGGGTGGTTTAACATACGGAAATCCATCAATGTAATCCACCATATAAACAAACTATGTTTAAAGTGCTGGAGAGATCGGGAATACAAGGCACTTATCTAAACATAATAAAGGCTATATACAGCAAACCAACAGCCAAGATTAAATTAAATGGAGAGATACTCAAGGAAATCCCTCTAAAATCGGGGACCAGACAAGGATGCCCTCTGTCCCCATATCTCTTCAATATAGTTCTGTAGTTCTAGCCAGAGCAATAAGACAGCAAAAGGAGATCAGGGGGATCCAAATGGGAAAGGAAGAAGTCAAATTATCCCTATTTGCAGATGATATGATAGTGTACATAAGTGACCTGCAAAATTCCACCAGAGAACTCCTACAGTTGATAAACACCTTCAGCAAATTGGCAGGATACAAAATAAACTCAAAAAAGTCAGTAGCTTTCCTGTATACAAATGACAAACAGGCAGAGGAAGAAATTAGGAAAACTACTCCCTTCACAATAGCCACAAACAATATAAAATATCTAGGAGTAACTCTAACCAAGCAAGTGAAGGACTTATTCAAAAAACACTTCAAACCTCTGAAGAAAGAGATTGAAGATGACATCAGAAGATGGAGGGTTTACCTTGTTCGTGGATCGGGAGAATCAACATAGTAAAAATGGCCATCTTACCAAAAGCAATTTACAGATTCAATACAATCCCTATCAAAATACCTAGAAAATATTTTGAAGATATTGAAAGATCAATTCTCAAATTCATATGGAGAAATAAAAAACCCAGAATAGCAAAAACAATCCTATACAACAAGAGATCCTCCGGAAGAATCTCCATACCTGATCTCAAGCTGTACTACAGAGCAACAGTAATTAAAACAGCATGGTACTGGCAAAGCAATAGACTGGAGGATCAATGGAATCAAATTGAAGACCCAGAGATGAATCCACACACATTCGCTCACTTGATTTTTGACAAAGAAGCCAACTCTATTCAATGGAAAAATGATAGCATCTTTAACAAATGGTGCTGGTCTAACTGGATGTCTGCATGTAGAAAAATGCAATTAGACCCTTATTTGTCACCATGCACAAAACTCAAGTCCAAGTGGATTAAAGACCTCAACTTAAAACCAGAGACATTAATTCAATTAGAGGAAAAAGTGCGGAAGAGCCTGGGACACATAGGCACAGGAAACAACTTCCTGAACAGTACACCAACAGCCCAGGCTTAATGTCAACAATTAATAAATGGGACCTCATGAGGCTGAGAAGCTTCTGTAAGGCAGGAGACACTGTCAAGAGAACAAAGCGACAGCCTACAGAATGGGAAAAGATCTTCACCAACCCTTCATCTGACAAAGGTTTAATATCCAAAATATATAAAGAACTCAAGAAATTAAACACCACAAAACCAAACAACCCAATTGCGAAATGGGGCTTGGAACTTAACAGAGAATTCTCAACAGAGGAATATCAAATGGCTGAGAAACACTTAAAGAAATGCTCGTCCTTGTTAGTCATCAGAGAAATGCAAATCAAAACGACACTGAGATTCCATCTTACACCCATCAGAATGGCTAAGATCAAAAACTCAAATGACACCACAAGTTGGCGAGAATGTGGAGAGAGAGGAACACTCCTTCATTGCTGGTGGGAATGCAAACTAGTACAACCACTTTGGAAAGCTATCTGGCGCTTTCTCAGAAAAATGGGAATAGGGCTTCCTCAAGACCCAGCTATCCCACTCCTTGGAATATACCCAGAAGATGCACTACCACACAACAGGGACATATGCTCAACCTTGTTCATAGCAGCCTTATTCATAACAGCCAGAACATGGAAACAGCCTAAGTGTCCCTCAGTAGAAGAATGGATAAAGAAACTGTCGTACATTTACACTATGGAATACTACTCAGCTATTAAAAACAAGGAATATCTGAAATTTGTGGACAAATGGATTGATCTAGAAATTATTATAATGAGTGAGTTCACCCAGAAGCAAAAAGTGTTAAATGGTATATACTCACTTATATTGAGACATTAGCCCAAGGGGTACATCCCCATGGAAAACTTTACTTATCAGGAAAGTGGGTCAGAGGGGAGGACATCCTATTGAGACTTTAGATGTGAGAAGCCTGGGAGAATGAGGAAATAGAAGGATCCAGAGGGTCCTGGAAAACTACAGGCGGGGTTGGGCCCTGGGGTCCTCCTCAAACTATGACACCAGTCAAGGAAAATATAGGCAGTAAACTTCAAACCCCTACCCAGACTAGCCAATGGACAGGACATTCTCCACCGTTAAGTGGAGAAGGAGATCTGACTTTCACACAAACTCTGGTGCCCCATATTTGACCATACCCCTTGGATGGAGATGCCTGTTGGCATTCAGAGGAAGGATAATAGGTCATCAAGAAGAGACTCGATACCCTATGAGCATATACAGGGGGAGGAGGTCTCCCTCAGTCACAGACATAGGGGAGGGGAATCGGGGGGAAGCGGGAGCGAGGGAGGAATGGGAGAATACAAGGGATGGGCTAACAACTGAGATGTAATTTGAAGAAATTAATAATAAAAAAAAGGAAAACAAAAAACAAACAAACAAAAGAACTCATTCAGCAAGCACCTGGGAATTCCTGGAAATACATCAGGAGTACATTAAGGAGATCCTAGCCTTAAGCAAGTGGCTTTTAATCTTAATTGGTTCTTCCTCCACCCATAGGATATTCTTCCTCTACCCGAGTTCTCAGTAGACTGTGTCTCCTTCATTATCAACTCTGGAGGGCGCACCCTTTCCACTTCATTTTTCTTAATAGGACACTATTCCAAGTCAGGTTACTTCATAACACACTACTAGAAATAGGTTGTGGTAGTTTGAATGAAAATGGCCCCAAGAGGCTCACAGGGAGTGACACTATTAGGGGGTATGGCCTTGTTGAAGTGGGTGTGGCCTTGCTGGAGGAAGTGTATGGGTATGGGATTTGAGGTTTCAGTCAAGCCCAGTGTCACTGTCTTCTGATAGCTGTGGATGCAGATGTAGAACTCTCTCTACTTGACTAGCACCTTGTCTGCCTGCGTGTTGCTGTGCTTCTTGCCATCATAATGGTGGACTAAACCTATGAACAGTAATCCAGACCCAATGAAATGTTTTCCTTTAAAAGAGTTGCATTTTACTAGAAACCCCAACTAGACAAAGATAAACTTTTTGGTTCTTTTGAAACCTTTCATACCCTCATACCATTTGCTGGGTTACAGCACACAACTATGACAAAGACGAATTTGTTATCTATTTTTGTAAATATGTAACAAATATCCCACATGCATCACAGATTCCCTCTCATTTTCCCCTCCTATGTGTGAACTCTCTCCTCCCTCTCATACACACCTATATTTCACCTATTGCCCCCTCTCATAAGGTAAAATGCTGTGGTATGTCATCACACAGTTCTTCTAGTTTTAATTGACCATTCTTGCCTAAATTGTCAAACTCTGGGTTCATTCCCCAATCCTGTAGGCACTTGTACTCCTTAATTCTCAGAAATGTACTTCTTTTTTCCTTCTCCCTCCATGTCCCCTACTGGCTCTTCCCTTCCCACTGCCTCTCCCCTCCACTCCTCTCTTCCTCCTCTATTTCCTCTAACACCTCTCCCAGGCATTCATCTTCTTTTCCCTTCTTCAGTCTCCGTTGCTTCTCTGTCGATTCCACCAGCTCCTCTCTACTTTACCTTGCTTCCTCTTTTTGTACTCCATCCTCTTCTCTTCCCACTTCTCCCAGGCATTCATCTTCTTTTCCCTTCTTCAGTCTCCGTTGCTTCTCCTCTGTCGATTCCACCAGCTCCTCTCTACTTTACCTTGCTTCCTCTTTTTGTACTCCATCCTCTTCTCTTCCCACTCTTATCCTTCCTTTCTTCCCTTCCCCCACCCCACTCCCTTTATTCCCTTCACTCCCGCCTACTTCCATCTTCACCTGTCCTTTATTTCTTCCCTCTGTCCTACAACCTTTACTTCCTTCCCCTCCTTTCCCCTTTTGAGTTCCCCATGTACTTACCTCTTCCTTCTTCTCCCTATTCTCTTCTTTATCCCACTACCTGTCTCATGCCCCTCCATTGCCTTTCCTCCATCAATTCTATTCCCTTCTCTGCCCCCTCTCCCTCATGCCACCTCCTTGGTTCCCATTGTTCCAGTTCCCTTTCCCGTCTCTCTTGTGCTGCTTGTTTTATGTCAATTTGACACAAGGAAGAGTCCTTTAGGAAGAGGGACCTCAACTGAAAGAAAGCGTTCATCCCACTGGAAGCAGTGGCAGCCTTGAGCAGGTGGTCCTGGCTTGTATAAGACATCAGGATGAGCAAGTCACCAAGCAGAATTCCTCAGTGGTTTCTGCTTCCATTGATGCCTTCAGTTTCAATTTTGAATTCCTCCTGCCTTGGCTTCCCTTCATGATGGACTAGGTTCAGACCTTGCAAGGCAAATAAACTCTTTCCTCCCCAAATTGCACTTGTTCAGGTTTTATCATAAAAAAATAGAGCAAACTAGGATGCCTTCCCTTCCTGTCCTTCCTGCATCACACTGCTTGTCTCTTCTTCCTTTGACCCCCTTTCTCCTACCCTTCAATTTCATTCCCACTCTCCTTCATGACTCATCTCCTTTACTCCTTTCATTTTCTCTCTTCCCTTGGTCCATTGGTATTCTCTTTCTCCTCTCCTCCACACTCCCTCCTCTGTCCCCGACTTCTATTTACCTATCTCCTCCCTCCTTTTTCTCTCTGTTCCTTTCCCTGTTTCTTTCCCTCTTCATTCCCTCTCATTTCATTCCACCACTCCACTCCTCCTCTCTCCCCCTCCCTCTGTCTCTGCCCTCCTTCCTTCTTCCCCTCTCCATCTTTCTTTACACTTCTCTATGTCTTCAGTTTTCCCTCTCTCCTCCAAGCCCACCTTTTCTCTCATTCCCCTATTCATTACTGTCCTCTATCTCTCATTTCCTTTCTGCTTCCCTTCATCTAAGATTACCCTCCCCCACACTTTCCATACCCCTTCCTCCCTCTTTTCCTTTCTTTCCCTTTTCTATACTCCCCTGCAGTTCCCTCACACTTCCTCAGCCTTTCTCTTTCCTCCATTCCTTCCCCTTTCTTAGGCCATTCCTCTTCCCCCTTCATTTTTTCATCCTCAAATCTACTTTCCCCTTCTCCATTTCTTTCCCCTTCTTTCTTTTTCTATTCTATTTCTTCCCCTCTCACCTCTGTCCTCTTACCTCCTCTTACTTCCTCACCCATTTCCTTTACCATTATCTCTCTCTTCCTGTCCGTCTTGTCTTCCCTCTATTCCATGCCCTCCCTACTCCATCCTTTTCTCTCATCCCACTCCCTCACATCTCCCATTCTTTCCCTCTTTTACTCCACCTCACCTTTCTTTCCATTCCCCTTAATCTTTCTGTATAAATTCATCCCTACTTCCTGTCACCCCTCTATATACTTCCGTCCCCCTCCCTCCTATACATTACCTCCACATTCATTCCATTCTCCTGTTTTTAACTCCCTTTCCCAGCTATATCCCTACCCTCAAGTACCTGGATCCCACTCCATTTTCTTCCCCTCTGCAAGCTTTTACTCGCTTCCCTGCAACATACACTATCTTTCCTCCCTTCTTTCCTCTCATATGCCCTCCTGCACACTCCTTTTCCCAACTCCCCATCATCTGTCATGTGGCTGTCATGTGTCACAACCCCCGTTCTACCCTTCTTCTTCACCTCTTTCTCTCCCAGACCCACCTTTCCCTCTTTCTCCATTCCCCTTCATTACTTTCCCTTTCATTTCCCTCTTCATCTGCGTCTCTTCCTCTACCCTTCATCCAATTATGTCCCCATCTCCTTTTCCCCTCACCTCCTACATCTCTTTCCATCTCTACTCATCCTCTAGTCTTTCTGCTTCCCTACCATCACTTTTCTCTCTCTACCACACTTCTTCCTCCTCGATCCATCATAATCCCACCACTTGTTTTCCTTCTCTTCCCCTCTCATCTTCCCTCATCCTCCCTTCCCCTCTCCCTCCCATTTTACTCTCTATCCCCTTCTCTATGTCTTCCACCTTTTCCCTTCTCTCTAAATTTCCCTTCTATAATGTCTTTTTCATTGCCATCACCATCACATCTCCTCCTCCTCTCGTTATTTTCCCACCCCTTCTCTTTCCCATCCCCTCACTTATGTCTGATTTCCTCTTCCCTTGCTCTAGTTCACTCTCCTTCTCCATCCACCATTTCCCCTCCCTCCATTGTGAGATCACATTTATTTCTCTCTTGCTCTTCCCCTTCCATCCCTCCTCCTTTGGCTCCCTCTCTTCCTTTACCCCTCCAGTTCCCTGTATCCCTACACCTTATTTTCCTACTAGTCCCTCCTTTTCCCTCTCCATTACAACTGCCTCCCCCATCTTTTCTTCTTTATCCCTTGCTTCCTTCCTCCTCTCCCCCCTCCTCCTGATTAGATGACCTCATCCTCCCTTCACTCACCCTACTCTCACCTCTCTCTTCTGTCCTCTCTCTTGTTTTCTCTACTCCTCATCTTTGCCATCCTTCTCTTGTGGTCTGTGCTCTCTGTCCATTGCCCATTTCTGTCTCCCTTTTTATTCTTCTTTCCACACCCACTTCTCTCCCTTTTCCATCTTTTCTATCTCTACCTCCTCTCCATCCCTTTCCTTCCCTTCCCTTCTCTTCCCTTCCCTTCCCATTATTCTCCTCCTCTACCCATTCTCTTGTTCTCCCCTTTTCCTACCCTCCATGTTCCTTTCCCTCTCTCCATTGTAAACTCTCTCCGTTTTCTCAACTCTTTAATACCCTCCCAACTCTGTCCCTCTTCTGTCCTCTGGCCTTTCTCCCCCACCCCTCTAACTCTTCCTTTATGCCTTCCTTCCCCCCAGCTCACTCTTCTATCTCCATTCCCCTTTCCTTCATTTCACATTCCATCATCATATCCCTCCTCTTCTCCCTCCATCTAATTCTTTCCTCTCATCCTCTCCTTCCATTCCCCTTACTTACCTCCAATCTCCTCCTCTTCACTTAGTCTAGTTCACTCCCCTTCCTAAGCCTCTCCGCCCCTCCCCCCCCCGCGCCTCCATTGTGACTTCATCTCCATACCTATCCTGCTCTTCTATCCTTCCCCCTCTTCCTCTTCCTTTTTCCCTCCTTCCCTAGCTCTTTTCCTTAATAACCATGAAGGAACTTTCTTACAAAGTATTTTTCCTGCTATATCTTGTCCTTTATTGATCAGACCCGAACTGTTCCTTATCTGGCTCTGTAGCCTGCTGGAGATGCTGCAGGGCTTCTGAGGTCTGTGATTGCTGCCATTCACTGGGTGTTATTTGGACTGCTAGAGTGGTCCGGAACCTCTTCCTCTTTCTCCAGCTGATTAGGGTTTCTCTTCTTTTTGCCTCGGTGGCAAATAACGATCACAGTCGGGTTCTTGTCCTTGTTCGGGCTCCGAGCGAGCACTTCCTTCACTCTCCTAATTATCTTCTCCCTCTGCTCAAGAAACAAGGAGAGGCATGAGAATGTTAGTTTTGGAATAAGATATAGACTAGCTGGCAAGGAAAGCTCTGTAAGAGTGAGTGGAGGTTCAAGGAGGGTTTTGTAATTAGAATCCTTTGGGGCAAGGATCTATGGGGAAAGGGGGAAGAATTTAGGATCATCTGACCTTTTCATCACGTTTGTTCTGAGGTTGAGCAACCTCTTGAGCTTCATTCTTTTCCACAGTGTTGCTTTGTGTAGGCTCTTCTTCCATCTTTTTGGCGATATTTAGCTAATCTAGCTTACCCGACTGTACAGACTTCTGTGTCCAATGCTACCCCTCACAGAAATGAACAGGAGGCCTCTTGCCTGTCCTTTATATACTCACTCTAGGGTAATGAGAAGCCACACCCCTAAGGTTTGTTTGGTCATCCAGGTCTTCAGCCAATGGTGCTCTCTGCTGGTTTATACATCATAGAAGGTAATCACTGACACATTCCTGGGTGTGGTGGACTTGAGGGGGTTGAAGGAAGACAAGATGGTCTAGTGGTTAATGAACACTGAACAATGTAGTCCCAACTGACCTTCTCGTCTCCTCATGTTAATTTTTCATGGTACATAGGACAGAAAAGGGAATTTCTCCAACCTTTCCTGGAGTCACCCTTATTATATTGCCCATGGCCCATGCTGCTGTATCCTTATCCTCATTATCACTTAGTAATTTGGGGTGTCTGTCAAACTTCTCAAAGTTAATGAACTCCAAGTTATGTCTTGGTGAAAATGCTTCATTTTACTTTTCTCTTAGACACAATCAAATACACACCAAAGACAATTTACTTCTTGGCTACTTCTGTGCAGTACTTCTCTTCCATCTGTTTCTCTTCCATCTCCACATAGAACTGCTCAGTATTTTGCTTCCCTTCAGAAATCATAGCCTCTGTGAAGATTTCAATAAATGAGCTTTCTGAAGTGGAAAATAACTTTGTTTCACATCAGTGCAGTGTGTTCACACCCAAGGCCCTAAGTATAGCATTCATACACAGGTTTCACTAAGCAAAGAGAGCTGTTGTCCATATTGTGAAATTTTTGTGAACTGTAGCATCAGCAGTGCTGTAGTGGGAAAGTAGACCTATGTTCAATGCTGGAGATTCCACTGTGTGAAGAGGCATGAGGATGGCTGTGTATATCTCCCTAAACACGCTGGGGACCTCTTGTGAATATATAATTGTTTCTGGACAAAAATTTCAAAACCTTAAATGCATGATAGAGGGAACCAAGAAGAGGGATGTCACATCCCCATAGTTTTCCAGTGGGATAGAGACTGGTCCCATTTCATTTAGAATTTTGCATATCTCAAAGGGGGAAGGAAGAAAAATAACAACGAAGTGTATTGCCACATCATGATATGGAGGCCACCAACGTGTGCTAGTTTTCAGTTACTATAAGAAAAAAAAATTGAGGCAGTTTCCTTAAGATAAAGAATCTGCTTGATTTCTCATTCTAGAGGTTTCTGTCAAAAGATGATTCAACCTACTTCTTTAGCCTCTGCTAGTAGGCCTGCCAGAGTGCATGGAAGTGGTGAAATCAATTGCTCAATGCATGATCCAGAAGAGAAAGGCTAGGGTGGAAGAGACTGGAATCCTATATTCTCCTTTGTGGGAATACTCCGAAGGGCCTAAGGGCCTCCCCCAGTGCCCTACCTCCAAAAGTTGTACAACCCCCTGCTTCATGGATGCTACCTAGGAAGTTAGGAGGCCAAAATTGAGAAACATAGACCATGATGGACACCAATGACAACTGGGACATAGGACATATTTTCTTACTGAACTCCAGGTGTTGTATTGAATACTACCTCTACATGCATGAACATTGGGAAGCCCACTTTGCATTTTGGTTTTGGATGAGGGTCTCTTATTTACAATTAATATTGACAGTATCACTCTGAATGAAAAAAAAAAAGAGTAGAATATACACAAGCAGGGCACATCAAACAGATCATGTTAAAACTGATTCAAACATTGATAGTTAAATAGTTTCCAACTTCTACAAAGTGAGTCTTTCAAATTGGGCATCATGAGGAGTGATATGGTTTCTTTTTTTATATTGTGATCTTTATTATATGAACATGGGAAGAGAAGGGAATGGGGTAGTGGTACCTCAGAGAGGGAATACACAGCCACACACACCCTGGGGGGTGGAGAGAGAGAGAGAGAGAGAGACAGAGAGAGACAGACAGAGACAGACAGAGACAGACAGAGAGAGATAGACAGAGAGACACACACAGAGAGAGACAGAGAGACAGAAAGAGAGACAGAAAGTGAGACAGAGATACCGATAGAGACAGAGGAAAAGAAATGAGAGATAGATAGATAGATAGATAGATAGAGAGAGAGAGAGAGAGAGAGAGAGAGGTGTAAGGAAGTGAAGTGGTTTCTAGAACATCCATCCAGTGTTTTAATTTTTTCCTCTGAAGTGCCTAAGGCTAAAGAGTGTGATCCTTTATCATTGTGCCTAGCATAAAAGTGATTCAATGCTATACAATAGACCCAGAAAATTCGCAATGAGGAATACCTGCAATTGTACAGATCAAAAGAAGAGAGAACAATTATTGTTAGGTTTTGTCACCCCATAGCAAGAGAACTTGACAGGATATTCTTTCATTCCAAAGAGGATCAACTGGAATTTTTTGCTGGAAATCAATATTACACATTTAGGTGTCTTGAGGGGTGGAAAAAATGTGGTATTTAATGTTTTCTGCCTACTAATATATAGTATACTTGTCTTCTCTCACTTTAATTGTTTCATGTTGTCTGTGACAGTGTGGGAACATAGTAAAGAATTGAAAGTGACTTCAACATTTACCCACCCCTGCCCCCCAGGTATCTTGAGCACAGCATCTCCGTTTTAGTCATGGATTGGGATTTCACAATTTGCACACCTAAACATATCACAGAAAACCGCTCTTGTGCTAGCATTCCAGGCTCAGGTAAGGACCTCTCCTTTAAGTGATGATTGACTGCCCAACTTATGGTACGGTGAGTGGATGAGTACACTTTATGATGGGGAGGCATCCTGGACTTGGTTGACAACCATCATGTTATTACCTCAGTAGCATAAACAAGGCACTCTGTGCACTTTGTTTTAGGATCCTCTTTACAATCAATTCACCATTAACCATTTTCTGTGCATGTAACCTTCATTGCATATAGTACTCTCTCGTATACGTTGCTTTATTTCTTAAGCAATAGTGCTTTTTTGAAGACCTGGGGTATGTAAGAATCTGAAGGTTCCTTCATATTTGCACCCACTGCAGTAATGCACTCTACCATGGAGGTAAGTGAGTGTACAATAGAGAGATGTCCTTTTTAACAGAGCTCCTCTGTTCCTCCCAAAAAGGTGGAAATCTGTCTTTCTCACTCTCATCACCCTCCTGAGGCCTTTCAGCTAAATAAGAATCCAAATCTAGTATTTGAAACAGCTGTGTGGTTGACTTAGTTGTTTGTTTGTTTGTTTGGTTGGTTGGTTTTTCAAGACAGGGTTTCTCTGTGTAGGCTTGGCTGTCCTGGACTCACTTTGTAGACCAGGCTGGCCTCGAACTCACAGCGATCCGCCTGCCTCTGCCTCGAGTGCTGGGATTAAAGGTGTGCGCCACCACACCCGGCTGTGGTTGACTTATAATTTGCAGAGCAATTGCATTTGGGAGACCAGGGCTCAGAGTACAGCACTTGTCTAACTTGCCTAGCTTGCACTAGGACAGGATCCTCAGCATTGAACTGACTGTCAGCTAGAGCTAAGTCACTGTGGCAGGAAGCCCTAGGTTGGCTTCAATTGACTTTAGTCTAGTGCTCTGTACCCTCTCACTGCCAGACATTGGCCAACTGTCCTTTATCATTCTCTGTTATTCATTAGTCTTCTGTCATTAATTATTCTTATGCTCACTGTACATCATGTATCTGTGTTGCATCCTTGCCACCACACATCGTCAGTTTTTCTTCAAAGTGTTTTATACCTGCTTATACAGATGTTTCCATAATAACCAGAAAGACGTTCAAGTACAGTAAAACAAATAATATACTGAAACCTGTGGACTCCCCTAGGTGCTGTTGGATTCATCTAATCAGTGTCTGCCAATGTCTTCCCTGAAGAGCAGAGATCTGGGGAAAGTCTACTGGGAGGAAAGAAGGAGGATTTATCCATGTGAATCATTAATACAAAATCTGATTGGGAATGTTTACAAGGAGATTTAATTTTAATTACCATGCATTACAAACAATATAAACACCTTTCATGGGGGAGTACTGTGTGACTTTTCTTGGGGAGAGATGAACAACAGAGGAAAGACACCATTCCATTCAAGCCTAGCAAGGGGAAGGAGTGAGTTTCTGGGATAACCAACAGGCTGGGTAAGTCAAAGGCAGCTGCTTCACCTGAAAGCCCATCCCCCAGGAGCAATGACTCATCAAACATGCCTGGAGCTCTCTGCACAACTTACAATCAGCTCAGTCAAAGTTAGTCTCCTCTCCCTACTCACTGTTATCACTTAATATGGCCTTGGGGACAGGCCTTGTGATTGGTGTAACTTTCTGGGTTCCCAAGCCTCCTAAGTTTTCTTAGCTTCCTGAGTCCTGCAAGCTTCCCTCCTTCCTTCAGACAGGAAAGATTCACTTTGGAGGAAATTGCACTGATTGATGATGGAAATGCTGTGTGCACATAACAAAGAATAATACTTAGAGAAATACTGGTGCCTCAAGCAATTTAACCATTGTTTAGAGAATTAAGCTGAGAGAGAAGAGAAAGTGAAAAGACTGCATATGTCAGCATTGGTTCCCTGTGGTCTTGAAAAGACAAGATTATCAGAAGGAGTCTTCATCTTTGATCTGACAGAGCTTCCTGCTGTGCATCTGTTTGGTTCCAGAAGAGAAACAGGAAGGCATGTGAAGGAGAGAAAAAGCTGTTTTTGTTATGGTCCCAAGTGTGGGATGGGGAGTGGTCTTGTGAGAGAACAGGTGATGTTAATCCTCTAGAAGGCAAACCACCTCTTGTGGGAGCTTGATTGTTGCCAGCTGAAAAGATCCGTGAACAGGCTCTGGGAGAAGATATATAAGTGAGCCAAAAACAAGAGACAGGGCCCTTGCAGTATTAAGATACTTTTGGCTGTTCATTGCTCCACTTTGAGACGCTCCTAGAGAGAACCACTGGAAGGAAGGCTTAGGGGCTCCAAGCTCTTGCTGAGGTTCCGGGTTCTTGTTACTCTTGCTGATTACGCCAGGAGAATTGTTCCTCAGAACTGATATTTTTATGTATTTGTTATTGTGTTCTTCAATCCTCTTTTTTTTTTGTTTCAGTTAGTCAGGTTATAATTGATATACGCTTGGTTAATAAGTTCGTAATAAAATATATTTGTTAAAATAATTGAGCCTACAGGCATGAGAAATAGGACTCTTTCCTACCCAGTGTTTGTGGATGCAGGCATGCACACATGTGTTAAAATTCATGACTGTGGACATAGAAAAGTTAATTTCAGAGGATGCTGTTCACAACCAGGACACCAGAAGAGAAGTTATTTAGTGACTTCAGTGAAAGAAGTAGCTAGTTATCATTGTAGTCTCCAGAAAAACAAAAGGGGAAATGTTACAAATAATTGTCTCAGTGATTTTGGAGTCAGATGTGCTACTGTTGTGACAAGAGGCTGAACAGTCTCAGTGATTGTGGAGGCTGGAAAGACCAGAGGTCTCAGCTGGAAATTCACATAGGAGAAGTCTGCAGATATAAATTCTGGTCCCAAAACTGATAGATTAAGAACCAAGAAGGGTTGATGATTCAGTCCAAGTCATAAAGACAGAATAGTTGGGATGCTATAGCACACACAGCCAGGCTCTCAGCAGATTGAATGAGACCCCCACACTCATCACAGAGAAGAGTCTGCTGTTCTCAGGGTAGGCACTTAAGAGACACTCAGAAATATCCTTGAACCTACACCCTACACACCCCTGTCCCTGGACACACACACACACACACACACACACACACACACACAGAGAGAGAGAGAGAGAGAGAGAGAGAGAGAGAGAGAGAGAGAGAGAGAGAGAGAGAGGCATTTGTCAAGTATGTGTGATCCAGCAGAGTGTGCATATCCTGTTGATGATCCCACTGACTTCAGGAAACTCCATGCAACGTGCCACACTCTAGGGCTTAAGTCTGAGTCCACATGTCCCTAGTGATGGCTGCCATCCCCAGCTCTAGTACATAACTTAACACATGTATGTTGACTGAATGCTGTGAGTGACTGCATCTATTATGTGGCTACTTTGAGACAAAGCAGGACCTCTTTTAATCTTCTGTTGGCATAATGTTCTTGTGGACTGTGTACAGTTTACCCTTGTTCATTCAAATGATGATTTCTCTATCCCACTTTCCGGGTCAAGAGATGCTGCATTATGGTGTTTATTCTAAGTATCTCCAGTTTCAATTGTGTAAACACATCACCATTTGTTTTCTGTGTTGTCAATAAAAAACAAAACAAAACTAGCGAATGCTGAACAATAACAGGCAACACGGTGTGGGCCATCCTGATCCAGTGAGTGGAAGAGAAAGAGAAGAAAGGAGAGGATGAAAACATGAGGAGAGACTGGGAAACATCAAGAAATGATTTAAAAGCCAGTATAATGTTGGTCTGGAGCTGCCATGTTATTTTGGCTTTAGTTGTTTGTGCTTTTACACTGGATTTTAGCCATCTGGGTGAATGTGGTGTTGTTTGGTAGTTTCTTGTGTCCTTCACTTGCCATTGTCTGTAGCTTGTAGGTGAGTGGCTGTAGGTTGGGACCCCTCACCTGCTGGGATCAGGGAACTCTTTTGATAGATCAGGTGGGTGATCTTAGGTTAGACCTATGAAATTTTCATAGACTAGCTGTGTGACCTGTGGTCAGATCTTCTTGTGTTTCAGTCTGTAGGGTCTTCTCTGGGCTAGATGATTCATACACTGTAGTAGTTGTTGTTGTTGTTTTGTTTTGTTTTATAGCCCACAGTTCAGTCTGATACACAGAATGCAGGTGCTGCCTGCTGTTGGTAGGTTGGTGCTTATTCCATGGGACTTGTGCCCATGCTGTTATGTACCTGAGAGTTTCTGTGGATAGGCCAGGTGACCTGAAGTCACATATACTTGTGTTCTAGCCCGTGGGTTCCCCTCTGAGCTAAGAAACCCAGACACTGTTGTTTTATAGACCACAGTTTAATCTGAGACAGAGTATAGGTGCCGTGTGCAGGCAGGCAAGTTTCTTAACTTTTGGGACTACAAACACACCCGCAGGGACCTAAGGACTTTGCTATGGATTTGCCAGGTGATGTGAGGCTGGACCCTCCTGTGTTACACACAGTGTGGACCCCTATCCCTTGGGAAACCACAGCACTGGTGTTTTGTAGCTCTCAATGTGGTCCTTAGGTCACTGTGCAGTCACTGCTCTCTTGCTAATTAGAAATGGTATGTGATCAGTGCCACCTTCTTCAGTTTTCCACATCCTTAGTAATTAGGGAAATGTAAATCAAAGCTATTTTGAGATTATCTCTTACTCCAGTCAGAATGGCTAAGATCCAAATAACAAATCTATACTCAAATTAAATATTCTCCTGGACTGATCTCATCTACTTTTCTTACTTTTGGGTCATCATGGATTTGGTAATACTCTGAGTGTAGAACATGGGTACATTAGTAGATGCTACTTACCAAAAGTCGCAATAATTACATGAAAGCAAGAAAGTTTTAACTTTAAATTTCAATTACTTAAATATTATTATAAGTGTAACAATACAATATATTATTAGGTTGTGTGTGTTTTTAGTAGGTAGTTAGTGAATTCCAATATTTTTCCTAATTCTTGGGTGAATTATTGAAGTATAGTTCTCAGAAAATGAAAAGGTCAATCTCTTTAGTAGAACATTTAGTTTAACATAGAAGGCAGATGCAGCCACTGTGCAACTATATTTTCATAATAATTAGTACAAAAGAAATAGTCATAACCCATGACTACATGTGGAAAGGTTAAAATATGGAAAGAGACAAGCAAATGACAATCACAATTTATTATTATTATTATACATTAACCTTCCATTCAATTTCAAGTAAACTGAATCAGATAATATGTAGTTAGTTGAATTTGGGCTCATTTCTTAAGGTTTTCAGATTCACTCACAGTATTCAACATATACATATTTTCTTTTATATTAATATTTTAAAGTATACTAGTGAATAGCATTTATGTTGGCCTCAAAATTTGCACATCACAAATAATGTAGTTATGAACACACTTGTACAAGTCACTATGTGGGTGTGTATTTCTTTCTTAGTATTTTATTTAATATTGATGCATGTAAACATTGTGTTTGGACCAAATCTAAACACTGATTTGTCACCTTTAATCCATCTATTATCACCTATATAATTTTCCAAACTACATATTCTCTCTTTTTCCTTCTACTTTTTTTATATCCACTGAGTGCATTTAGCATTTCCAGTATGTTCATGGGTATGAGACTATTTACTGGAACACAAGTAACTTCTCAGGAAATATGTCACTGAAAAGGAAAGTTAGTTTTTCCCCAGAAGCTATCAATTGTCAGTAGCTCCTCAACTAAAAATAGGACTTCATGAACTCTTCACCCATCCATATTTGGATGTTGACTGGTTTGCTCTTCTGGAAATCCTGTACATGGTGAGTACATGTACACAACTGCATTGTCACATCTGAAAAATACATCTGTTCACTCTAGTTATTGTATAAAATATTCAACATTTTCTATCCTCACTTCTGTGATTATCTTTGGGTCTTGAGGGGAAAAAAAGTGATAGAATTGGTTCACTTAGGGCTAAGTGTTCCACAGTCTCTTATTCTTTGCATGTCGACTAGGTGTGGGTCTCTAAATTAATAACCACATGCTTATAAAAAGAGTTTCTGTCCAGAAATTTGAGAGCTGCACTAAACTATGGGTATAAAGCTAAGAATTTACTATGTCCAGTTAATAGAATAGTGGCATAGGTACTCCTCTAGGGACTATGGCCTAGTCAGCTATGGATTCTCAGCCCAGGTGATGATATCAGACATGTTCTATCTTATGGATTGGGCTTTAAATCAAACCAAAATGTGGCTAGTTACTTCTGTTACATTCCTGCCACTGTTGCACCAGTGGGCATATCTTACTATCCCAGTTATTATTATAGTTTGCAGAGTTCACAGCTAGGTAAAACCGTTATAGAGTTTTATCTCCAGGTAGCATGCATATAACCTTCTATAACTATAAAAGCTTGCCAGTATGTATGATTTCCAGGTTGGAACCACTTTTTGGTCCATGTCCTGTGGACTTGGCTATTTAGTATCTTCAGTGAAATTCTAGAGAGAAATCAAGATAGTTACAATAATACTTAATGCTTGGAAAACAGGTCTATGGGATCTGATGGACAAATGATGATGTATTTGGCAGTTGGTTTTTCTAATTAAATAGCATATAGAGTCTGTGCAGTCATTGCTGCCCATTACAGAGTAACCTTACTTAAACCTCTTCTCATATATTTTAAGAAAGTAGAAGGGGCCATGGGAGTATTTTAAAAGACTAGGGATACAATGCAGGTTGTTGAAAGGTGGAAAGGGTAATGCCTGAACAGTCTTGACTTTGTTGGGGATGGAAAAGCAGGGTAGAGACTATGGGTAAGGAGAGTTAATACTAAAGATCTTTGGAAATGTCATATAAGAAGCTATTATTATAAAAGTGTTTTTAAAAAATTCTTAGTAAATACCAAGGAATTGATTTCCCAGGTTATGTAATAAATTTAACTTTTAAAAACTACACAAATGTTTATAAAATATTTGTACTATTTTAGAATCTGGTCAGCAATGTTTGAGAAATCAGTTTCTTAACATCCTGACAGAAATTTGGTAGTGCCATAGTTTTATTATTTCTTTTATTTCAATTATGATGCAGTCACATCATTTGATTTTTGTCCCTCTAAATGGTCTCATAAACATTATCTTACTGTTATTTTTCTTTTATTTGCTTTTGAGGCTATAATACAATTAAAAGATTTCCTTTCACTTTCTTCCCTCCAAATCCTGCTATATACCCCTTTTTTCTCTCCTTCAAATTCATGGCCTCTTTTCTTTTCTTTTCTTTCTTTCTTTTTTTTTTTTTTTTTTTTTTTTTTTTTTTTGCTGTTGCATGTGGATAATGTAGTTCGGTGTACTTTTTATATTTTTATACATATACTTGGCACTTAATAATATAATACTCTAGACAAAATATACATTTCCTCTATAACTAATTAATATGTCACATTGTGTAAAGGCTTGTCATTCATGCATCATGTTATCTAATGTATATTCAAAGGTATTGCTAAATGTTTTAGTGCCTGTTTGATTACTATTTACTTGTATTTGAACTCAAATATTTTAACAGATATTTTGATTTTCAGTTTCTATTTAAGTATAATGCAATTTACAATGAAAAATATTGTTTGGATGGGTGCAACCTACAATATTTTATATTTATGCTTCTGGAACTTTAATTTCTCAAACAAAATCACAATGTTTTTAGTCCTATGCTGCTTTTAGTTAAGTTTAATAAATTTCATTTTAAGCTTAAGATTCTCCAAAATATTTTAATTGCTATGACGTGAGAAGAGGGTTGTGGTTTATTTGTCCATTTTTCTTTGCTTTTAGAAATTTAACTATGACATACCTAGGTAGAGTTTTCTTCGTAAATATCGTATTCATTATCCGAGTGCTTAGACAAAATAACTGATAAAAACACTTGAAGGAAATAAGGATTCATTTTGGGTCATAGTTCCTTAGTATAATACATCATGTAAACAGGTATATGTTGGTTATATTGTATAAGCTGTCAGGGAACAGGAAGTGATGAATACTATGTTAGATTTCCTTTTTATATAGTCTAGGATGCCAGTCTTTGCAATTTTGTTATGCCCAGTTAATGTAAATGTAATACAATTTAAAGTTATATAAACAATGTAATATCTAATGTAAATAAAAATTTGTAGCTAATGTAAAATTAATGAATTCTCACAGATATGCTGAGGTTTGTCTCATAGATAACTATATGTCCTGTCAATTTGCTAAAACAATAATCAGTATAAATATCACATAAGGAGTTCTTTGGAATTGAATAAACTGAGTTTTGAACTTTGAAATATATTAAAATGTACTTTGAAAACCATTTATGAAATTTAACCATTATTTGTTCCAGTATTTTATGCTATTTTTCCTTTCCTTTTCCATTGCCTCCAAGGTAGTCAATGTTACATTGGTTTTACTTTTAAACAAAAATTTCCCTTTAAACTAATTTTTATCTCCTTTATCTTTTATATTTTGTATTATTATGGGTTCAAACATGCTATTTTTCTGTACTATATTGTCATACCTCTGTTTTCTGTTGTTTTTTCCAGAAAATTTATTCATTAATATTTACTTAGGTCTTGCTTTTAGAAACTTGCCTAGAGTATCATATAAGGTATCTCTTGTACTTGTTTTCCCTTTATAATTTTTTTATGGTTTTCCCTCTATTGCATTCATAGGCATTGTTCCTGAATTGCAAAGTTAACCAATGAATTTGAAAATAATTGTGTTTATACACCTAAAACTTAACCTGTTCATTTCTATAGAATTTTAAAATTTGCATTCAATTATCTATTTCTTTATCATTACAATGTTTATTTAAAGCAAATAAGGTTTGTTTGAAATATATAGTTTCATCGGGAGATGGTTATAAGTTATTATTGCTCTTATACAGATAGAAAACTAGGCTGAACTCAGGGATTTCTCTCTTTTTCTTTCTCTCTCATCTCTAGGTAAGGAGATAGGAGCTGAAAAGAAAAAAGGGGCATATAGAAATACAGAGGGAGGATAGACAAAAAACAGAGGCATGATTGAACCTACTCCTTAATCAAGGCCTTAATGTTACTCATAAAGAAGGTCATCTCTAAGTCATTGGTATAGAATTTTGTATATTGATGCAAATCATGGACATGTCAAAAACTAGTCTTATTTAGCATGACAATATATATCCTAAGTCTAACAGATAGTTATGATTCCATAGATATATAAGGCAAAGAGTTAAATAAGGTCTTCAAAAGCCTCAGAGACCCACAGAATACGGCATTTAAAGATGTTTTTGTCATTCTAAAGATTCTTTGACAACAAGACAAGTAAACTCCTGACAACACCCAGCTGACCTCAAATAAGATGATGAGCATCAAAGAACCTTCTTATGGCATTGGCTTCAAATGTGGCAAATCAGCCAGTGGGCACAGTGTCCTCCTTTCTACCATGGACAGAATTCTTCCTAAAAATGGGCAAGCTTAGGTGCAAGCAGAGTGGACGGCTGAATTCTGCCAAGACAGGGTAAGCAAGTCCTCAATAGTTCCTGCCTCACGAATAAGTCTGTTAGAGATATTGGGCTAGAAGGAGAAAGATGATGCTCCAATGTTATAGAGAGTGTTGAGTGACTGTTCAGGCAGTAAAATGTCTCAGTCATTTTTTCATTTTGGAAGCTGCCAAATGGCACTACTGGTTCACTCAGGTATTTAAGTTTTATCCCTTCTCAAGTATCTGAGGGGGGTTGAAAACCAGATAGTTCAGTTTTACAATCAAGTTTAATTGGTTAGGGGATAAGATCTTTTTAGATCATTATGAAGGATTTAAGCTAATAGAGATGAGATATGATAGATATTGAATTTCATTCAGAAATTTAGACCCGATAAGAGAGGAAAGATGTTTACTTCAAGTTTGAGAAATACAAATAGTCATATCACTATGAATGTAACATTTATATAACTCATGATTGTCTCATGGTTCTTCCTGCTGTATGTAGTTTGCTTTATACATGTGTAATAAAATAAATGTATATGTCAACAAAATAAAAAAGATACAAAGTATATATTTAAAGTATAAAAATTATATTTTGATACATATTTCATATATAGATTTGTATTTAAGACAATATATTTATTGACTTAAATATATAGCTATGGAAATATTAATTATATTTGTATTTAAATATATTTGCATTTAATACAGAGATATCAAATATATATATATATAATTGCATTCCATAATCAAGATAATTAACTAGAAGATCTGTCTCAATTCTTGTGGTTAAGAACATCAAAGATATGATCTCCAAAATGGTCTCATATGAAATAACATATCTAGAATTTTTTCATGATATATTTTGTCCAGATCTCTAGAGATTTTGATGTGCTCTTCTAGGTTTCCTGGTGTATGTGTAATTTAGCAGCCAGCTAGGATTGTGCAGAAACTAATACCGGCACTTCTGTATATCTAATTTGTACCATGACCTCCTTAATTTTCTGTCTTGTCTCTTCTTCACCTGGAATCACTTCAACATATCTTGGCTAACAAGGCCATGGGCCTTTCCTGTCTGTCCTTAAATGAGTCTGTCACATTGAAGTCTGCAAAACCTTCACTTTTCTGTCTCCCTATTCTCTCTCCTTTACCTTTGCAATTTGAGTTCACCACTATTGGCTGCAAAGGTGCTGTTTTTCCTGTCAGTCTCAAATCACTAAAATTGCAGCATTGACAGCTTAGTGGAAAGTGTGTGGATGGCAATAATCCAAGAAAAGAAGACTGGAGATTCAAGCTGGAGTCTCAGCCCCATTCTCACCCAATAGTTCTAAAAAATATTCCCACCTTTTATATGCTTCCCTGTATCCAAAAATAGTTTTCAAAGTTTGATTCTTCTAACTTGTATGCTTCTTTTCTGGAGAGAAAAATATTCCTTTTTCATAGTTTTGCATAATCTAAGGCCTCCTTCCTGTGCATGATTTTGAATTGTAGCCTCTATTTCATTAATATTAAGTTGATCAATTGCTTCCTCAAGTGAGCTCTAGTTATTATCTAGCTTTAAAGACTGTTCAGTTATGTAGATTACTAAATCATTTCTGTAAAGTTGTTTATAACACTCCCTATTTCTTTTTTATTTGAATATACCTATTAATTTTTAACAGTTTAGTTGAAGCATAATAGACATAAAATAAATGTGGTGTGATTAAATATATAGTTTGATAAATCTTGACATTTATATGCTTTTGAATTGTCCAAGAAATGCATCTAGTTCCTTGAAAATACTTATTGTTGATAGTACTAGGCCTTATCCTCTCCAAATAGCCCTCTTATGTGGCTTCCTTCAAAGAGTATAGTTATCTTTAGATTTACACATGTTACTTGTCTTATGAGTATCAAATTTCTCTATGTTGTAACATTTTGTTCTATGGATTTAGTGCAGTGGGACATGTAAATTTGAACTTTTAATTTTTTCTTTTATATTTTGAGGCTATAATATAATTAAGCCTCATTTTATCCTTTCCTTTCTTCCCTCCAAAGCATAGCATTTACCCATCCTTCCTCTTTTTCAAATTCATAACCTCTTTTTTCATTAATTGAAGAATGAGAGCTTCATACAAGGAACATTATACAGACTACGCAGGATTTTCTTTGTGTTACATGCATACACATAAATATATGTGACACACATATATGTAACAACAAATAATGAAAAAGCTGTTAGGTCAGCTTTATCTCTTAGAGGGAGCAAGGTCAGCCAAGATGATTTACCCCACATTTTATGAATAAAAGTCTCAAGTTGTTACTGAAATTTTTCTGTAGGCTGCATATATATATATATATATATAATATGCATATGTACATGTGCTTGTGTAATTAGACTACTTATATTAATTTCTCTTGGCTTTTGGTAAGATAAAATTATTTTATTATGGGTCATCCTTATTTTTATATGCCATATCATAAACATTATGTTTTACTTTGGAAAATGAGGAGTATGATAAATTCTTAAACAAAAAGATTTTAAAGGGATATATGAGGTGATACAATTTACAAATTAATAAAACTCAAAGAGAATATGGAAAATCTGTGAGAGTCCCCTAACAAGTAACACAAATTTCAGAGAAGGAAACAGATCCTTCTTGAAGTCAAATTCAAGGGAGCCCTAATATAGAAAGAACATTAGTAGGTTCTTAATATAGGGACATTGAACTATAAAATAAAGTTATTGTTTCATTCTACATAGAATTATTGAAAAATAAACAGTATTGAGAAAATAAATTTGTGTCTCAAACAGTTTGGTTCACCTACTTTTTCAGATGTACAAATTGAAATTCTATCAAGACCTGGAAGATGATATACTATAATTAAATTCTGAAACCAAGTAATAGGTGAATGAGTTTGGGCTTTATTTAGTAATCACTGCACAAAGCAGTTAAGGATTTGAGTCAAGAAAAGGCTGCTTTTACTATTATGCTTTGTGTTGATTTATATGAGTTGGTTAATTATATGTTATATATATTATATTTTCTTTTTTAAGCTAAATACTTTCAAAAAGAGTTTCTATGTTTATTACATAGTATTTATTTTCTTCCCCTTTGTCAATTTTGTTTTTGATTTTGATGTAGGTGTGAGGTAACGTGGGCACTATTCCATAAATAATAATAACTATGAGGTAATTTTAATACCATGAATAATAACATTGCATTAAAACACAGTACTTTCCTCTTGTATGGTTTTAGTTTAGTTTTGTTTTTTTTTTTTTTTTTTTTTTTTTTTTTTTCACTTGATTTTTTTTTTTTTTTTTAACACATTTTTATTGAAAGATAAAATAATTCATATTACATCTCATTTTCTATCCCATCCCATACATCCTCCCATTCCTCCCTCCATCCCACTTTCACCCCATTCCCCCTTCCCTATGACTGTGACCAAGGGGGACCTCCTCCCCCTGAATATGGTGCTAGGGTATCAAGTCTCTTCTTGGTTGTCCGCTATCCTTCCTCTGAGTGCCATTGGGCCTCCCCAACAAAGGGACATGGCCAAATATGGGGCACCAGAGATCCTGTGAAAGTCAGTCCCCAGTCTCCACTTAACTGTGGAGAATGTTCTGTCCCTTGGTTAGATCTGGGTAGGGGTTTGATGATGGTTGCATGTTTTGTCCTTGGTTGGTGCCTTTGATCAAGCAGAACCCCTGGGCTCAGATCCACCCATCGTAATGTTCCTCTAGTAGGTTTCTAGGACCCTCTGGATCCACCTACTTCCCTATCCCCTATATTTTTCTCACCTAGAGTCTCAATAGGATGTTCTCACCTCTATCTCACTTTCCTGGTAGGTGCATATTTTCATGGGACCTGCCCCTTGGGCTAGTGTCCAGTTATAAGTGAGTATATGTATGGTTTTAGTTTTAAACTGTTTTTTCTCTAGTGTGAAATTAATTTTAGTCTAAGAAATGGGAAAAATAATGACTTTTGGCCCTGAAGAGATGACTCAGAAGTTAAGAGTACTGTTTGCTCTTGGAGTGGTTCTGAGTTCAATTTGCAGCAACCATATGGTGCCTCACAACCATCTATAATGAGATCTGGTGCCCTCTTCAGGAAAAATACTGTATACATAATAAATAAATAAATTAATTAATTAATCTTTAAAATAATGACTTTCTAGTTTGTTAGATGTTTCTCCAAACACTGTTCCTTCAGCAAGCAGTTTTTTTTATTACAGGTGTTCAATGTATCATCACAAAATTTAAAAATTTAATTAATGAATATATAAATACTGTGAATTAGAATGAAAATATTAGGTTGAATTATTTTAAGTTATGTAAGCAACATTTTTCTTTCAGTACCTGCATTTATATTAAATATTTTGATTGACTGAAGACTTTTACTACATACTAAAGCAATTTCTGATACAATTTGCGTTAATCCCTCTTTTAGTTGAATAAAACTTCTACACTGTCTTCAGTATTACTTTCCAAGGATTCTTAATGCCTTCTCCAAATTCTAGGAGTAGAATTATTCACCTCTTTTCTCTCACACCCTCTCTGGACTTTCAGTATGCTAGCTTACAACTCATATTTTAGAGTCTCTTCCTTTCACTCAACTGTGAACTCTTCAGAATTTTGGAGTAGTTATGCCCTCTCAGTTCCTCTTGAGCTTAACATAGCATCTGACATTTAAAGTGAAATGAATAAATTATGGGAAATATAAGTGAAACTAATCATCAAATTTATATTTTAGCTTTCAGATGATGTGAATAAACCTGGAGAAAAACTGAGGGAACTGTCACTTAGGTTCCCTGTGATGCAGAAGTTTCTGTCTTACTCTTGACAAAATTGTAGAGTTAAATACTCCTAGTAGCACAGGAGGCAGAACAGAGATTAACTGAGACCTTGGACAATTAAACTCCAGCTGCTTCACTTCCCAGAAACCTACAAAGAAGACTGTAGTCTCAGAGATCTCTGTTAGTCTTAATTTTCAGCCTGAACATTTACATTCTTTTGCATTTATTTATTCTATTTTATGTATCTGAGTGTTTTCCCTGCACATATGTACACCATGTGATGGTAGGGCTCAGAAGAGGGCACTGAATACTTTGATATTGGAGTTACAGACAGCTTTTAGCTGCCATTTGTGTGATGAGAATCAATTCTTGGGTCCTCTGCATGAATAGCATGTGTTCTTAACTGTTGAGCCACCTCTCCAACCCTGAACTTTGTATTTTAAAGAATTATGCAGAGATAACTGAGGTAGTGACACTATGGATTCTGGACTTGGTAGAGCAATCCTAGATACAATTGGCCTTAGACTGATGACCATCAGGAATATTCCATCTTGACATTTTACGTATGGAAAATATAATTTTTGTGATGAATTTTAGGCCTGGATTTCTGAAGTTCATCTTTTTTAAAAATAATTTATTCACATTACATCTAAATTTTTTTCAAAATAATTTTTTATTAATTTATTCTTGTTATATCTCACTGGTTATCCTATCCCTTGTATCCTCCCATTCTTCCCTCCCTTCCATTTTCCTCTTACTCCCCTCCCCCATGACAGTGGAGAGTGGGGTATGACTTTCACACGTACTCGGTGCCCCATATTTGACCACATCCCCTGGATGGGGAGATCTGGTGGCACTCAGAGGAAGGATAGCAGGCTACCAAGAAGAGACTTGACACCCTATGAGCATATACAGGGGGAGGAAGTCCCCCTCTAACGTTCATCTTGAGGTGGTGATTTATATAAAAATTCATTGTGACAGAACATTCCCTAAATAAATCAGTAGGAGAGTAGTGAATTGGAATCAGGAATATAAGATGGGAAAAACGTCTTCATTAAGCAAACTCTGTTAAATGCTAATTTTGGCTTAGTTAATTTAGAGTAGTCCTAGAGTCACTGGGATCACATTGGAAGAACAGTCCAACCATTGGTGAGAGAGCAGGAGCATTGCAATACATGCTATGCTCTCTTGCCATATGTTTAGGGCTACTTAAGAATAAAAATTCTAGATGATTAGTGTCCTTTTAGGGGTAGGTAAGGTTTCCAGCAGCATGAAAATATTCCTCCAACAAAGAATGCATTTGTGTAAGTTCTAACTATGGAAATGAAATCTAGGAGCCTATATGCATTGTAATTAAAATAAGGGTAAAGGTATATAAACAGGATAATGACAAAATCTAGTTATAATAATACATTTATGTGGTTCGGCATACCACACTGTGATTGTCTGTAATTAATGGAAGTCTGAAAATATAATATAAAAATTTTATAAATAAACTATTAAAATGTTAAAATACCTTTCTCCCTTTCCATCCAACCCTTCCATATTTCTCTCCACTCTCCTTCAAATGCATGAGTTTTGAATTTTAATTTTTATTGTGTATGTGTATTGGACTACTTATATTAGTATGCATGTCAATAATTATCATGACCTTTTATCCACATTTGTTCTAAAATCCTTGCCACTATATTTTTGTATACTTGTTTGTGTTTCCAAAACAGTGTTAATTTTCTTGGTGACAAATTTGGAGATTATTTCTGCCTAACCTCCTTTTCTTGAAAGTGGTTCACTCCAGGAGATAAGAAAGCAAGCAGTGTTTTCCACAGCCTACACACCAGATTCTGTTCCTTGATGAAGCTCATAGCTGTGAGTCAGCTCCCTACTTCCCAGTAATTGTTATTGGTGGTGCAGCATTAGGAGCTCCAGTGCTCAGCTGACCTTTCTCTCAGCAGTAATTCTTCCCCATTTAAGATGTCACTCTTGCTGTTATAGTGTTGCCTTTCTGTTGGATTATTTCCATGAAGTTTATATTAGGGCTTGTGAACCTAATATATCTTCCTTTGATATGTTTTTCCATATTTTCTTTGCAGCATAGTGGTAAGTACACCGTGTTTTGGAATAAAAATACTAGCACTTGAATCTCATCTCTGCCACCTAATTTCAGGTTACTTAACTTCTTGTCTTCTTATGCTTTAAATGTGCATAATTATAATACTTTGTAAGGATGCTTTGAGATTAAGTTAACAAATGTGAAATGCTTGCAGTTATATCTAATGTAGGTAAGTGCTCAAAAACATTTGCTTTATCTAGCCCAGGTATCATCCTCACATCCCTCAAACTTTTGAAAATAGTAATTTAACCATTGTAACTCTTATTTCAAAATGTTTTCATGTTATGCTATTATGTTATTAACATGTCCACTATCTGTCTTTTCACCACTATACTTCTTAAAACACATACCCAAAATTAATTTCAGGAACACATGTTTCTTGTTTACTCTAATTACTGTTGTATTCTCAGTGTGAAGAATTTGTATATGGAATAGTCTAGATGTTATAGATTAACTTAACCATTAAATATGACCAAATGAATTAATTGTGTTTTTGAAAGACAGATGTTACATATAATCCCATTGAACTTCTAAAATATGGTTCTTAATTGCTTTCAGTAGACTGCTTATGTATATTTACCTACTTTTCAGGAGAATTTGACCTTACAAAGAAAAACTCAGAGAAATTTAAAACAAAGGTATAAAAATAAAAAGATAATCAAAAGTAAGCCAACATAAATTTGAAAGTCACATTTGGCTGTTATTGCAGACAGAATGTCAGCATTTAGTTGAGTTTGTGCAGGAAGTAGTGCTAGGAGATTTGTATTCATAATGCTGTGCAACTACCACAAGATCCCCTTTTATGCCTCCTTTACAGTGACCCTCAGGAGGAGGACATGTTCTTTTTTAAGTCCACTTATATCTATTTAGTTCTGCCTACATGTGTATGTGTTTAAACCATCTACTGGAACATGAATATTCTGTCAAGGGATGCATCCTTAAAGAAAATATACCCCCACTAGAATTATTTATTATTTTAAAGACTATTTGTTATTCCTTGAAAATTTCATATATGTGTACAATGTGTCTTGATCATATCCATCTTCCACTCATACTCCAAATTACTTATGTTCCTTAACACATATCTTTTCAATTTTCATGCATTGATTCATTTGTATACTTAGTGTAACTAGTGATAATCACATGTGCATGGATGGGTGTGGAATCATGCACTAGAACAGGGACAACTTACCAGTGGTCATCTCTCCAAATCAAAATGTATTTTCCTTCTTTAGCAACCAAGAACTGCCAGCAACTTTTAAGATGGGCATATAATCTCAGAGTTATAAGTTTTAAAGATACAGCTAAAGTTTTATATTCATCAATAACTTGTTTCTTTATTACTGAGCATATGTAAGCACCATGGTCTTCCATTAACATATAAAAGAATATGTTCATTGTCTGAACTTGTGATACTATATTTATAGCTTCTATGAGTAATTTTACTAGCTTTTATGTTGATATGTATATTGATTTCTCTGTGGTTAATGCAGCAACCTACAATTGTAATATTATATTGTTGATTCATTTTTAGTTTTTATAGAAACGCAAGCTACTTCAAATGGTGATGGTGGACATATTCCACTTCTACCAGTGATAGATGAATAAGAAAATATCACTAAATTGTTACTTTTACTTTGTTGTCACTATTTTAATCAGCTATTTTAATGAGTGTATTTGGTGTTGTTTATTTTTATTGTACTATTTTATATTACTCCAGTTAAAATCAAATTAGTAAACTAATTTCCCATCCTTAATATTTTTAATTTTACCACTTTAATGGTATTTAGATTATAAACTCATTTTAAAACATTTTTCTTAAAATGATTTTTATTCTTAATAGTATTAAATATTAATATAATGAAAACCATCATCTTTGTAAATTTTATTAGACTATATACCAAAACCTTTTTACTACCTGGAGATTAAAACAT
Source organism: Acomys russatus (assembly GCF_903995435.1). Classification (NCBI taxonomy): domain Eukaryota; kingdom Metazoa; phylum Chordata; class Mammalia; order Rodentia; family Muridae; genus Acomys; species Acomys russatus. The sequence continues at coordinate 117,182,729 of NC_067169.1, read as the reverse complement.
CTATCTTCTTTCTTTCTTTCTTTTTTTCTTTCCTTTATCTCTCTACTAGATTTGTCTTCTACTTCTGCATCCTCTCCTTAGATGTGTAAACTATTGACTGATTTCCATACACCAGTGTTATAACATGTGCATATGAAACATGTAAGGAGTTAGTGCATCACAGGAAATGAATTTTGTTTTGGGCTCCTAAAATTAGATGATAAGCAGAGCCAAGAGCTTTCATTAGCTAGTAGTTGTAGGTAGTATGATTTAGCATCTTTAGTATTTTGTTTATTTTCTTTCTTGCTGAGAAGACATTCTGGTTCTGTTACTTAGGAAATAAATCTTAGCCTATCATCAAGTTTAATTCATTTCAGATGGCTTCCAAGATGGTGACAGATGTGGAGAAAGAGAAACACTCCTTCATTGCTGGTGGGAATGCAAACTAGTACAACCACTTTGGAAATCTATCTGGCGCTTTCTCAGAAAAATGGGAATAGGGCTTCCTCAAGACCCAGCTATTCCCCTCCTTGGAATATACCCAGAAGATGCACTACCACACAACACGGACATATGCTCAACCATGTTTATACCGGCTTTATTCATAATAGCCAGAACATGGAAACAGCCTAAGTGTCCCTCAGTAGAAGAATGGATAAAGAAACTGTGGTACATTTACACTATGGAATACTATTCAGATATTAAAAACAAGGAAATATCAAAATTTGTGGGCAAATGGATGGGACTACAGATGGTCATAATGAGTGAGTTAACCCAGAGGCAGAAAAACTCACATGGTATATACTCACTTATTATTGGTCACTAGCCCGAAAGCATGTCCCATGAAAGTCTTCACTTACTGTGAGATAGGGATAGATGTGAGGACATCCTACTGGGACTCTAGGTAAGAGAAATATAGGAGAATGGGGGAAACAGAAGTGTCCAGAGTATCCTAGAAACCCACAAGAACAACATCGTGATGGGTAGATCTGGGCCCAGGGGGGTCTGCTCAAACTATTGCACTATCCAAGGACAATACAAGTAGTAAACATCAAACCTCTACTCTGATCTACCCAATAGATAGGACATTCTCCACAGTTACATGGAGAGTGGGGACCGACTCTGACATGAACTCTTGTGCTCCATATTTGACCACCTCCTTTTGGTGGAGAGGCCTGGTGGCACTCAAAGAAAGAAGAAACAGTCTACCAAGATGAGACTTGATAGCCTATGACCATATAGTGGGGGATAAGGAATAGGGTGAAAGTGGGAGGGAGGGAGGAATGAGGGTATAAAAGTGATGGGATAACAATTGAGTTGTAATCTGAATAAATAAATTAAATAAATAAAATAATTTCATTTCAGAATTACCAGTAGACTATTGGGGAAATGTTTGTCATAATCAGCATATATTTGGACTCAAACCGAATAGAAAAGATAATTAATAGACATTGAAATATGAAATCCTAAAATAATGTGTGATGTGTCTGGTTTGGTTCAGCTACCAAGGAAGACTGTACAACTATAGGAAGTAATATGAGTGGTTTACTGAAATGCTGAAGTCATGAGTACTGATAAAATGTCTGAGCTGAATCATCATTTGTTGTTTAGATCAAAGGGTTCCTTTAGGATATGGATCTGGCCAATCACATTTTGACCTTCAAGAGAATATTTCTCACACACAATGCATATATAACTAAAAATGCTATTGAATTAATTTCTAGAGTCCTGGCAGCTATACAAGTTTGAAAGTTACCTTTCTCTCTCTCTTTTTAAACTAGACCAGACATATTAAGAAACTTGAGAAGATGCTCATAAATATATTAAATATTATTTTCAGTTATCATTTTCTCTTGTAGTTTTTAGACTTCTTGAACATTATTTTTGTGAAGACTAAATGTCATTGGATATTCTAAAAATATTGACAAAAATTAAGAAATTCAATACCAAAGTCAATATTCTTATAAATTTTAGGAAGACAGAATAGAGTTGATGTCCCCCAGTGTGTTGCCATTTCTTTTACTTTGTGGCTACCTATAATGATTCTACATTGAGTAATGATCTTTAAGTTAATAAGTGTTACTTCAGTGTTTTTTTTTTTTTTACCTTGTATTCCTTTTATCAAAGTCTACTTTTTCCTACTTTCCACATCCTGTGAAGCTTTGAAATTTCCACTGGAGAAAAAACAGACACATAGACACATGAACAGAAAAGTTGGGATCTGGTAGACAGTACTTGCTCTGATGGAGGACACCAACGTAGCAACAACCTGGAATTTCAGGTTGTTTATTATATGCAGCACAGCGGGGAAGTTTAGTTTCAATTGGGGATCTCCATATTGAGACTATCAGGCTACAGTCATCTAGGAGGACGAAGCTTCATTTGCTAGTTTTGTCCTGCATTAGCCAATCATTCCTAAACACTCGCTTGTACACACTACCACAATTTACACTAGGACTAAAGGAAGGTTTTACCGTTCCCATGCATCTGTGGGATTGATTCATTAATATGGCCATGCCCATATTATCAGAATATATTCACTCAGAAGTTCATTCTCTCATTATTCATTCACTTAGGGCCCCCAAGCAGCTCCACACCTATGAACGATATAAACTTTTCTCTTTTATACTTATGTACATAGGAGATTATTGCACGATAGGAGTAAATGCAATGAAAATTTATGTATGCACTTGTGCCATATCCAGTCAAAGATACAAAATGACAATTAGTAGAGAGACTGATCCATTGGCTTGTTTTATTAGGGTATGTCCATCATAAAATGATTGATTTTATTCAAGAGTAACATTAGTTATCCAGTGTGATTAATAGTGGTGGTAGTTGTAGCAATGGGAGGAGGCAGAAGATTCATGCTAATAGTAGTGACAAGATCAGCAAATACCAGTGATAGATGAGGCACAAAACTAGATGCTTTACTTGCAAACATTATTCAGTCTACACGGCAATCCTTTAAGGAGGCACTAGTAGCTTCATTGTTTTCACAAGGAAATTGGAGATTTTGTAGAACTTAGCTTTGAATGCAGTTATATCTCAATTTGAAAACTTTCACTTTTCTGAAGAGGCCTCTATAAGCATATTCTTAGGTGCAATGCAAATTCTCTTTTGAGTAAGAAGAAGGTAGCACATCACAAGGGTTCTTTGCTTATATCTGAATTCATATAGTTCTTACTTCAAAGAAATGTCATCCTACCCTCAAGCATCTGGATCTAAGACATATCTCAACTGAGCTGACAATAGCAACCTTGCCTCTTGGGAAACAAACATCATCAGCATGAAATTCAGTCTCCTTGGCTAGCTTCCCTACTTCCACTTTGGCTTGGATTAGCTATTTCAGGGGATTGAAAAGGTCCTGTAGTCAGGCTTTCATTGCAGCTATTTTATCAAGGCAATGGATCACTTTCCCTTTTCTGTTAATGAGCACTAGAAGTAGCTTTCCTCAGCAATTTCTGTTTCTTTTTGCAGAAAGTCCTGCTGAAGTCCTGAATCATTCCCCCTCTCCTGTTTTCCATTCTAGTTAAACAGTTGCAAACTCACACAGGAAAAACACATACCTGCTGTGTAGTTTATTCTTGGAATCCTTTGCATATTTAAAATACACAAGATTATACTTAACTAGGAAAGCAGCTCTTTTATGTCACTAAATAATTTTTGATGAGACTTTGTTTTCCCCCATCGAAGTCTCAAAGTCCGAAAACAAGTTTGTATGGAAGACAACGTCAGCTTTTTCTTGTATATATTAAAATTTTCCCAAAGTACTCTTTGCAAGACGGTTTGCTGGACCAAGAAAATGACTGAAAGGATAGCTAATATTGATAAGAAAACACATTTTTACATAGTATTTAAAAATTGTTGACTTACTGGAGGAGAAAGGAGATCATTGGTAAGAACCTAGTGCTAGACATGAGAACACCCGCTGTGCCACTAAGCAAACATGATACTGCACTTTCCACTTTTCCTAAATGTTTGATTTTCATGTTGTGAAATGTAGCAATGGTCAGAAGTGAGAGCTGATGATGCCTTCACCAATGAAATGAATCATTTTTCTACCTGTCATCTCGAAATGCTGAGCGCACAGGCTCCAGGTGGCAAACACAATGTAGGAGAATAGACTTGGAACTAAAAGGAGGAACTTAACATGGTACGTTTTCATATAGTTTGACTCCTTTGTGACTCCATACTTTTCATTCCCTTGTAATTTAGGAGCCAGTTGGTGTGATTTCTTTTGTGTGTTGGCTTGCTCACTGTTCATGGGCTGAGAGGGTCCTGGAAGGATGTAATAAAGCATAAGAGTATCGATATGTCTTTGTTGTGTTTCTATTAGGGTTCATAGCTCAAGTACTCATAAGATTAATCTTAGTGCCTTCACTAATCATATGTGGCCTGCTCATTTCTCATATGATTATTTCCTACAGAGAAGCAGTCCTCATAGGTTGGCAATATCGTATGTTCTCCATTATTTTTTTCTGCAAGCATCCTTTCTATTGATGTAGTGCACATTATAGAGATTACAATAAACAAAACATTTGGAAGCAAGGTTCAAAAATGAAATTTAGTTGTCAGAGAAGTCCATAAGAAACATACTCAGATGTAGAACCTTCCGTGTTGACAACTAGGCCAGTGCTTTTGACAAAGGGAAGCTGACCGGGGAAATTAAAATGATAAAAACTATTTATTGAGTTCAAAAGCAACTGACTTTAAAACAATTAAACTAATAAAAAAGTTTCAATACATCTGAACTCAAAGAAAGTCTTTTAAAAATAAATTGTTTATAACTCATCTGTTAACTCAATGTAGTTTTCAAATTAATTACTTTTGAAGTTACTGTTTTTGAGTGTAATAAAAGTTTAAATTTTTCTTTTATTATTACTGTACTTGTATTAATAGCTCTCAATCAAGCTTTTCTTTCTATATTGGCCATTCTAAGGACCAATTTTAAGGAATCAGTGCCCTACAGGGGAATGAGTATATACTGCAGCTGTAATTAGTACACATGTTTCTGACATGTTAGTGAGAAGACTAAATGTCATGTATATATAAGTTGTTCAAGCTTTCAGACATTTTCTTTTCCTGAAATAATCAGAGGAATTGTACATTTCACTCTAACAAAGCCTACAACACCAAAATGTAGTCATTTACTGTTTTTCCCCATTACCTCCTCCATTATAACAGGAAAAAATAACTTCCCTTTATCAAAAGCCAACTCTCTGTACTCTGGTTTTTATCCTCCTTTGCTTTCTAGGTGTCTTAGAGACATCCTCTCAATTGATTTTTGTCATCATAAACACAATCTACAATATTTTCAAATGCTGTTTCAATTTCCATTTTATATTCTATACTGAAATCAATATCAACTTCACATTTAGCCAAATTATTAGTGCCTTTTTAGAAACAAACAAAAAGTATGCATTTTACTCTTTATTTCTTTTAATCTCTTAACATCATGTTTTCAGTACTAACCTCTCTTTCTTCAATTACTGTCTTCTATTGTCTTCTCACCATACTCTTCTGCTTTGTTCACTGGAAGTCGAATTATACTCCATTTGACAACATTTCTTTGAAATATTCAGGTTTCTCCAGTTTCATATTTATAAACCCTTCTATGTCTCTGCATCTACTGTAAAGTTGATTTCATGAATTCTAATTACCATAAGCAATACTTTGCAGAACTGTACATAAGTAACCTGCCTTCACCCATGTGTAGCTTGTTCTCTCTGCAACCTGTTTCTGTAAAATTGTCCCAGAAGGAACATTTTCTCTCCCTGTACTGCTCTTAAGTAGCCTCTCTTTCCTGTCCTGTTCTCATGAGAGTTGGACATATCCTATCGCTGACTCATTCTGTCAAATCTTTTCCTGATTTGTCACTTTGTCAGCTCATTAACTAGATATCACTCAAACATGTCTGCTTCCTTCTATAAACTCACCTTATCTTCATTGTTTGTGATTAAAGGTGTATACTAAGGATGTGTTTGTATTCCAGACAGATGATATTGTAATCCACAGTGTGTCTGAATTTCTAGAAAGTCTTTGGATGTGATACCTTGCTAGAGCAGCCATGTTGCTGGATAAAAATTCCTCTACAATTGTCCTTGTTAAAAAGTTGAATTTTAGTTATATAAATACAATTATACTTTTCCTGTTCTTCCTCTTGACATCCAGTTTTCTTTTTTCTGAAGACAATTGCCATGGTGAGCATTAGAAATGTAAATGTGATAAAACTGCTGCATTTCTTTAAATTCTTTGGTGGATTTCTATTGCACCTTATATACGTTCTCACAATTTTGAATATAGCACACAAGTTCCTCTGTAATTTGGATCCTTGTTCATCTCTTATTTCCCCTTAATCATACATGAGTAGTTAATCCAAATTATCTTCGTTTTCTGAGAACTCTTTCCTGATTTCAGAGTCATAATATTTACCTTCCTTAAAATGTTCTTCCATTTTCTCTTTAAACATCTTCTTTCCTTAGGCTTCTCTATCTCATTCTCAGACTACCCATAACAAAAATTCTACTTTTACTAACTTTGTAAACACACCAAGTTGTTATCCTCATAGTATGAATTCAATCTTTTAATTATTTTAGTATATTTATAGGCACTGTCTGTTTTCTGACCTACTAACTGAAATATGAGATTTCTGAGGTTGAGTTTCTATGTTATATTATTCAATGCAAGTACATAACAACCTCAGACTCAGATAATGTTTCTTTGTCATCATGTTTCATTGCAAATTGATAAATGAGTCTTTCTCCAAAATGGTGAGATGTAGGTAATAACTAATTTGAGGGATTTCTTTTTTTCCTGCCTCTTTTATGGAAAAGATTCATGCCTATTTGGAATCATCTCAGTTTGAAACATCTCACTTTCTTTATAGACTTCTGGGGTTTCTGCTAAGTAATCAATTTTACAAAGGTTTATATAGATTAGATAACAGATTCATATCGGTGACCACTGTTACTCCTGTATGGAGTCTATTGGGAGATATAGGTATTTCAGTACTCTGACTGAAGTAGCAAAGATAAAATGAATGAATTACCATATGACAGCATCTCATTATTTTTCTCTTGCTGAGAAAAATTTCCTTGGCATGTCTTGGCAGATGGCTCAAAAGTTAGATTTAAATACACATTCATGAGGACTGGAGTTAGGATCCCAGAAGCCAAAGTAACAAAGCCAGTGTCTTACAACACTGGTTGTAACCCTAGCTTCCATAGGAAAAGACAGGAAGATAGCTGTGGCTCATATATTCCAACATAGATAATAATGTATGAATCCATGCTTCTCTAAGAGGCTATGACTCAAGGGAATAAGTGGAGAATGAAGGAATGAGACAACTGATATCCTTTTCTGACATCTTCTTGAAACTACAGGTACACAGACATGTATCTACATATATGAATACACTCAAATATACACAATGCACACAGACTTATACACATATATATATATATATATATATATATATATATATATATATATATATATATATATATTAAAAGTCATACACAAATAAATAAAATTTAAAAGCAAGACACCCAACAGGAACAGTAGTTTATAAACAATAGTTTATTTTGGCTTAGGATTCAAGGTTATATTATATCATTTCATGAGAGTCATAGTGGCAAGATATTGATATAGATGGCCATAACATATCTGAATTCAAGAAGTATATTGATCCACTTCCCTAGACCTATACAGAGATATGATTAATACTGACTTAGTTCACAATATTGTAGTATTGAATTGGACCTATTAAAAAATTTGAAGTATGGAAAACTTTGAAATTAGGAACAGATTTAGAGACTAGATTCAGGTTCCCCAGTGTTCCAGAAGAGGCTGGTGCTGGTGCTGGTGCTCTGCAGCCCAAGGTTCAGTTTGAGATAGTGTAGGTATAGCCAGCTATCCTGCATTTGGCTGGGCTTTGGAGATGTTGCCCTCAGCCACTAGGGCCCTGGGACCTCAGCTTTGTTCACCATAGAGTGGGGATACTGAGTGGCAGCTCATGGCTGTTGGCTAGTCCTGCTGCTCAGACACTGTGGATGGTTGGCACCTCCATCTTGGATCAGCTTGGTGGTTTTTTAATTAATTAAAAAATTTTTACAATACATTTATATTATCACATATATGCAATAAACTACCTACAGCAAGAAGAAATATGACACAACCAGGAATTATATAGATGTTACATTCTTAGTGTTTTGGCTATTTGTGTTGGACAGCCTCAAAGAAAACATCTTTCCTATCTTAGAGCATCTAAAATTCCAAATGCAACTCAACATCTATAATATCTCATAATTATTAACTTAAAACATCTATCTAGACCTAAAAACATCTTAATACCTAACAACTAAGCTTAATTATAAAACTAAACTATCTGGTCGCCAACCCCATTAGAGACTTGAGAAGGAATAAAATTGGCTACCTGAATATACAGGGAGTGCAGGTTAGCAGCTTTCCAAATAAGAAGATAACAGAGACAGCTTGCTACCTGAACAGTCACCAAAACTCTGTATAATGTCTGACAGACAGATTTGTGAGGCAGGAATTATTGAGGACTTGCTTACCTTGTCCTGGCAGAGTTCTTTAAGAGTGTTGAAGAGATTATGAGGAAAATGTTGTAAAGTCGACAATGGCTGTGTATAAATGAAAGATTAAGACATTGCTCAGACTATTAGGGATGCTATGAATAAATATATGACAATTAAGACTCAGAGGCTTGCCAGGCACTGTGGGGCATGCCTGTAATCCCAGCACTTGGGAGGTAGAGACAGATTGATTTCTGTGAGTTCAAGGCCAGCCTAGTCTACGAAGTGAATCCAGGACAGCAAAGGATACAGAGAGAAACCATGTCTCGGAAAAACAAAAACAAAAAACAACAAATAACAACAACAACAAAAAAACCCCAAAATTCAAAAACAAAGATTCAGAGCCTTTGAAATGCTCTCTTTTAGAAAAACAGATATTTGAAAAACATTACAAACAAACGTAGATAACACTGTCATACATATAAGTTAATTTCATAGAAGCACTAAAGATGTACCAGAAGACAAAATGTACTTCCTTCCAAAAATAATGCTTTCCTCCTAATTGTTCTAATTTTTCAACTTTCCTCTGTCCAATAGAGATTAGAAAGACAATCTTTAGTAATTAATTTTCCCAATACAAATTTTAATGAAAGGAGATAAAGCACTTGGACAGGCAAAATGATTAGTAGATATTGTTATTTTATTCATCACTTTCTTAGTAGAAATCAAACATTTGTTCCCTGGCTTCGTGGCTTGGTTTAATTTCATGTTATATCTATAGGTTTTTCCATAGTTTGGTTTTTAATGCAACTGGAATATCTGTTTGTTTCACTCAAAGAATTTTTGATAAAAGGATGAAAACAGTATTAATTATGCAACAAACCACTTTGTCACTACTTCCATGGTTTGATTTAAGAAGCTCTAGACATTGACATAAGTAGGACACAGTGTTTTATTGACCTCAATTAACAAGACAGCAACATTTCTTTTACTTGTGAAAGGAAAAGCCTAAGGACTTAATCTGCTGCTATAAAGCAACAACAGGCACAAACTGCTGTTAAGATGGTTCAAGGGGACAAAGCATAAGAAAAGCTCAATAAATTTCTAATTTAAATTTGAAACCCTGTAAAAGGAGAAATTTTGATTTGCTGAAGTCTGCAGTTCTGTTGATTCATGGCCAATTTTTAAAACATGTACCAGGACAATATTTTTAGCGATACATTGACTTGAAATTCTTTTCATTTGCTCCCATGAGTTCCTATATTCATACAGATCAAAAATAATATTTGGCTCAGGCATTTGGGGCTTCTGTGGTTTACTCTCTCTCTATTGTTTTGAATAGATGAATACATTCATCATACAATAATTCTTCTCAAGGGCAAATATTCCATTTATTTTGTCTTTGCTTTCTAAAGTTTTTTTTTTTTTTACATGATTAAATAACTGTACACAAGCTTGTCGGTTGATGTGTTAGATATTTCTGGGAACCTGAGGATTTCCTGGGAGCTAGTAAGAGCCAATATAAAATTTTGTATCTTATCACAAATAATTTGAAAGAGAAGGCAATCTAAATAGAAATCATCTCTGATAGCTACATACAAGTTTCTAGGATTTTTTTTCAGGACTATTTTTAAGTCATATGGTGATTTCTTTTTATTTTCTGGTCAATTTTGTATATTCTGTTGCTGTATTTATTATCCTCTTGTTATTTATACAGCCCATCTTGTTATGTTTTCACTAGTTATTTATAAAAAAATCATTGTTGTCAATATCTGCAGAATTATTTTTATACTTTTTTAATTGCTAGAATATTAAGCTCTCATTTCTAGATTCAACATTAGAAACATCAATGCTGACCTTCAGTGACATACTTTCTCCAACTAGGCCAAACTTCTTAAATGTATCCTAGGAACATCACCAACTGAGATCAAGTATCCAAATGCCAAAAACTATGAGAAATATTTTCGTTCAAACTACCTCATTCCATTATTTGTCCCCTGTAGGCATGTCACTATATCATAAAGCTAAATGAATGTTGTCTAATTTCAAAAGTCTATGTAATATTTCAAAGTCTCAATAATGTTTAAAAGTCTAAAGTATCTTCTGAGACTCAAGGAAATCCTTTAATTTTAACTCCTTTTAAGATAAAAAACCAAAATCTTACATGCAGCTTTACAAAATGTGCATTATTATAGAAAGGAAGAATGGAGGCATAGTGAGGAAATACAAGAATAAAGCAAAACCAAAGCCCAACAGGTAATCATCTAATACTGTGACGCCATGTCTGGTGTCAAAGGATTTACATACTTTGTCCACAGACATTTTTCTTTCTTGGGGCTGGAGAAAATATACCAAGCAAATGGTCACAAGAACCACGCTGGTGTAGCCATTCTAATATCTAATAAAATAGGCTTCCAACCAAAATTAATCAAAAGGGATGAGGAAGGACACTTCATACTCCTCAAAGGTAAAATCAACCAAGAGGACATCACAATTGTGAACATCTATGCTCCAAATACAAGGGCGCCCACATTTGTAAAACAACTATTAAAAAAGCTTAAACCACACATTGATCTCCATACATTAATAGTGGGAGACTTCAACACCCCACTTTCACTGAAGGATAGGTCATTGAAGTAGAAACTTAGCCAAGAAATAACATCATTAACCAACACCATAAATCAAATGGATCTAAAAGATATTTATAGAACTTTTCACCCAAACACAAAGGATTGTACCTTCATCTCACAACCAGATGGAACCTTCTCCAAAATTGATCACATAATAGGTCACAAAGCAAGGCTCAACCTATACAAGAAGATTGAATTAATACCTTGTATCCTATCAGATCACCATGGTCTAAGGATGGACTTCAACAACAACAGAAATAACAAAAAGCCTACACATACATGGAAACTAAACAACTCTCTATTTAATAACACCTGGGTCAGGGAAGAAATAAAGAAAGAAATTATGGACTTCCTGAAATTCAACGATGAGGAAGGAACAACATACCCAAATTTGTGGGACACATTGAAAGCAGTGCTAAGAGGAAAATTCATAGCACTAAGTGCCTTTAGAAAGAAATTGGAAACATCCCACATATGCAACCTGGAAGCCCTAGAAAAAAAAAGAAGCAGAAACACCCAAGAGGAGTAGACGTCTGGAAATAATCAAACTCAGGGCTGAAATCAATAAATTGGAAACAAAGAGAACGGTTTAAAGAATCAACAAAACCAGGAGTTGGTTCTTTGAGAAAATCAACAAGATAGACAGGCCGTTAGCCAAACTAACTAAAAGGCAGAGAGACAGTATTGAAATCAACAAAATCAGAAATGAAAAGGGAGACAAAACAACAGACACTGAAGAAATACAAAGAATCATACAATCCTACTTTAAAGGCACATATGCCACAAAATTTGAAAGTCTAAGGGAAATGGACAATTTTCTTGATCGATTCCACTTGCCAAAATTGAATCAAGAGCAGATAAACAAATTAAATAGTCCAATATCTCCTATAGAAATAGAAGCAATCATTGATACTCTCTCAACCAAAAAAAAGCTCAGGGCCAGATGGTTTCAGCACTGAATTCTAACAGACCTTCAAAGAAGAGCTAATACCGATTCTCTTCAAGCTACTCCAAAAGATAGAAACAGATGGAACATTACCAAATTCATTCTATGAGGCCACAGTCATGTTGATACCTAAACCCCACAAAGACCCAAGGAAAAAAGAGAATTTCAGACCAATTTCTCTTATGAACATTGATTCAAAAATACTCAATAAAATACTCGCAAAACGAATACACCACAATACACTTTATCCACTTTTTCATATCTTTTTTACAATATTATACATGAACTATCTTAGTTACTTTTGTATTGCTGTGATAAGTCACCATGACTCTGGCATCTTATAGAAGACTTTATTATGAGATTACAGTTTCAGAGTGAATTCATAATGAATTTGTGACTATCATGTCAGAGAGCATGGTAGCAGGCATGACACTGGAACAGTGCCTGAAAGCTTACCTATACATAAAAGCAGGAGGCAGAGAGACATAGAAAGAGATGGGGAGGGAGAAAGAGGGAGAGATATAACTGGGAATGGCATGAGCTTTTGAAACCTCACGGCCTGCCTCCACCAATGATATTCCTCTTCCAACATGGCCACATCTCTTAATCCTTCCCAAACAGTTTTATCAACTATTGGGAAACATATTCAAATGTATAAACCTATGAGGCCATTTTTTTTCATAACTTTCTCTCATTACTTTCTCTCAGCTCTCTCTCACTGAAACTCTTGACCCAAATTCTCTCTTATATTTTTTGAATCACTGAGTTTAATTTATTTATTATGCTATACAACTGAAGGAAATGACAATGTCTTCCCCAGTCTCCATTAAGTAAATATAGACTATCATCCAATTTTTGGAAAGCATAAAAATTAAAATTTCCCAAAGAGTACTGCTTCAAACAATATAACGTAGGAATTCTTCTTGAGTTTCCTTCTTATTTCTCTGTTGAAATCAGATTTAATGATAGTAGCATAAACTCATATCTATATACATTCAACTTATTGCCTTTGGCATTTTAAACTGTGTGACTTAATTTTGCTTAACATAAGCATTCTCAGAACACTTCAGTTAGTCTACATGCAGTTATATTCATGTAACAAAAACATTACAAATGTTAAATGCTCCTTCATCAAATACTGCATTGAAACTGTATGACATAAATTGTAACAGAGGTATATATTTTCACTTTTCATATATAAATAAATATGATGCTTATATAAATTGTATAATTCACATAGTATATTTGCTTTTTAGTTATATGTAATATTAAGCTTCACAATCACATTTTAATATAGACAATCTTTTTGAATCTTCTATACAACTTTTACCCATTCCACATTTTTACTATTCTACAATTCATAGTCCTTTTTCCATTTGTATGTCACATGTGTACTACTTGCCCTCCATTAAAATAACTTTTCCTCCTCTTGTTGCCCCATTTCTAGTCTTAAGACTTTTATCCACATTGATACCTACATATATACATGTACATAAATATTAAAACTAGGAGCCATACATGAGATAGAACATTAAATATTTTTATTCTGGATTATCTTCTGTATTATAATAATTTTAAAATCTATTAATTTTTACAGAAATTTTCATAATTTCATTTTTCATGACTCAGTTCAAATCTACTGTCCATATGTAAAATATTTACCTGCTTGACATCTAGGAAGATTCCACTTATTTGTCATTTTGAATAGAAGAAAATGCATATAGATATACAAGTATATGTTATTTCTATTTTTAGTTTTTGAAATATCTCCATAATTATTTCCATAATGTCTATACTGAGTTACACTCTAACCAGCAGTGAATAAGGGTTACTCTTTCTCTACATCTTTACCAGTATTTGTTGCCATTCATTTGCTTTACCATAGCTATTCCGATTGAGAAAAGATGGATTGTCAAATTATTTTAATTTCTATTTTCCTGATGGCTAGAGACTTTTAATACTAATTTAAATGTTTACTGGATGTTTGTATTTCTTTAAAATATTAAAATTTATTTCTATAACCCATTTATTGATTGGCAGTTTTAGCTTAATAATTGTATGCCTTTAAATATCCTGGCAACCTAATTAATGTATATGGAGCAAATATTTTCTCCCATTCTGTAGATTGTCTTTTCACTTATGCTCAGTTTCCATTGCTAGTCCAAAATTTCCTAATTTCAGAATTTTGTTATTAATTCATGGAGTTATTTCCTCAGATTTTTGGCTCTTACTCAGAAATTCTTTGCCTGTGCCTATATCTTGAGGTGTTTTCCTCTGACAGTTTCAGATTTTCATATTTAAAGTTTAAGTCATTGATCCATATTGAACTGACTTTTTTCATGACAGACCATCCAGATTTGCCAGGATGATTTTATCCATAGTTGCTTTGTGCAGTGTATATTTTAACATGTTTTTAAAATTTGAATAGCTTAGTTATATAAGTTTATTTTTGGGCTTTCTATTCTGTTCTATTGGTCCACATGTCTCTTTTGTGCCAGTAATTTGTTGTCCTTTTCAGTATAACCCTGTAGTATAACTTGGGTCACATGTTATGATAACTCTAATACAAAGGTAATCTTGTTTAAAATTGCTTTGTCTGTGTCCAGGTTCTTTTGTATTTTAAAAACATTTTCTTGATCTTTTATTCTGGATATATATATGAATAGTTTGAATAGTTATTGCCCTCATAGGCTCATATTTTTGATAGAGAGTGGAACTATTAGGAAGTGTGGCCTTGTTGGAGTATGTATGGCTTTGTTGGAGGAAGTGTTTCATTCTAGGGCAAGGCTTTGAAGTCTTCTATGCCCAGGATACACAGTCTGCTATACAGTCTTCTATGGCCTGAAGATCAAGATGTAGAACTCTCAGCTCCCCAAGCCCCATGTTTGCCTGCACACTGTCATGCTTATTGCCATGATGATAATGGACAAAACCTCTGAAACTGTAAGACAGCTCCAATTAAATGCTTTCTTTTATGAGAATTGCTGTGGTCATAATGTCTTTTCTCTGCAAAAAACCCTAAGACAGAAATTGGTACCAGGAGTTGGGTATTGCTGTATAATCCAGGCTATGTTTTTGTTTGGAGTAATATGGGCTTTGGGACTTTGGCTTAGGAAATCATGGGAATGCTTTAAGTGGAGCTTAGTGAACTATACTAGAAGAAATAGAAGACAGTGGTTCTGAGGGTGATTTGAATTGTAGGGGCCTGTATCAAGAGTATCCATAGGAGGATAATTTTAGTATTATACATAGAAATTGTTCTTATGATATTTTGGTGAAGAATGTGGCTGTATTTGTCCTTGTCTTCTCAGTCATGCATTCTTTCTGCTTGCCCCTTTCATCCATGCTCTGTGGACCTTAGAGGGACATACATGTTTTTTAAAAATGATTATTAGACTTCAAACATCACTTATTATTTGCATCTTTGTTTAGAAAGGGTCACTATATAGTCATAACTGTAATGCACACTGTGTAGACAAGACTGGAATCAACTCCATAGTTCTTCTTTCTGCATCCTGAAAGCTTAGATTAAAGACTACACAAAGATGCCCAGAAATCTTCAGTATCTTGAACAGTAATAGGGTTTTTGTTTATTACCATTCACTGAAAAAGAGAGGCTTTTCTGATTTAACTGAGGGTACCATTCACATTTGAGTACAAACAAATAATTAGAAGTTTGACTTCCATCTAGCAAAAGAACAGTAATATGTCTCCCTAAAAGGTACTGTAACTTCCTTAAGCATGCATTTTTCCATGTTTACAGTAACAAGCATGAATTCCCTTCTGTGAAGTGGGCATCTAATCTAATCAGACTGCTGTTGGTTACTCCCGTAGCAGTCACATTGCTATTGTGAAGACAGATACATTTTGCCTTGAAGGTTAATATTGCAATTCAGAGGATTCACAGCTACTTAAGACTACTGATTCCTTTTCTTCCTAGCAGTCTGTATATCTTCTTGGAGTATGAAACTTTTAGAGAGCTCCTGCTTAGTTTCTTTATACCTTGCAATCAAGACATGTGGTTTTTGTAGTTAGTTTAGGTATCAGCTTCTAGAAAGCCAAACTGTGACACAGCAGGGATTAGGAAAAATTGGGTTTAACTTGGATGGATATTGTTTTTGAAAATCACTTAATTTCTTCTGCATATACAAGGGAGAATTTGTATGATTCAAAATCCATATTTTTGGCCAATGAATAATTCTGATAAATTGGAGATGTTAACATTATTTCAAAGGTGACTTTCTTTGAGTCTCTTCTTCCCCAGGGAGCTGTTGGCCACAAGCCCATGAAGGCAGGAGGGCCAGAAGGTGAAGACCAGGGATCAGAATGCCATGAGCACTATGGAGAATGACCACTCCAGGCATCAGGGAGAGAGTTCAATTTTATGCAGATAGAACAAAGGCTTTATAGTCCCTGGGGAGTGAGAAGGGAGCTTCCAGAATAGGTGTACCAAATTGGTTGAAATTAGGCACTTTAATGTTGCTTGAGTTGCATTTGGCAGCATGCTCCTATTATATGAAGGAAACACAATACCTATTTATCCTATAGGCATAGGGAGGGGAGAGCTAGCATGGAGTTGTGTCAAAAGCCATATATCAAATGTGGTTAGTGGCATTCATGTGTGAAGATACTCTCCAGATCAGGTCAGACAGAGAATAGAAGGCTCTTCTTGAGAGAGGGAGTCCTCCATGTACTGCCCAGCTCGAAATGGCTATCTGGATGGGGAAGACTGCAACCTTAAACATCAAGGTCCTTTCAAAAACTTATGCTCTTTTTCTATAGAATACATTCAGTGACTTTTTTTTTAATGCAGACCATTATCTGGCTATCCTACATGCTTTCTACTCAATACATTCGATACTACTTATATTTAAGAAACTTGGGCATATTTGGAAATGAGGTAGCTTTTAGGATTTATTTAGAGTTTAACACTTTCTGGTCATACTCCTATATTAGCAAGAATTTGTCAAAGTCTGTGGTAAATAATGAGTAGTTACCAGATGAAACACATCTACAAAGGACTGAGTTATTTGCAAGTGAAAGCATAATTTCATTAACTGTAATAAATTTGTCACCACATTGCTACCTTCCTTACTCATTATGAATATGAAACATCTTTATTTACTTACTATATTCAATAGCATTTAATATTAATCATATATTATTTCAGTAACAATGATATTGAATCACTAGTGTAAATGTTATATATGTATGTGGGCATAGGCTTTATTTAGAATTTTCCTGTATTCTAAAAATTATGTAGACAGTTATGAGATTGAATATAATTCAAACAACATTTTCAAAATGTATTACTATATGTGTGTGTGTGTGTGTTCTTTTCACAAACATATTGCATTTGGTGTATACTATACCACTGCATCAGCAATTTACAAGGGACTAGAAGAAATCTGGTCATGATTCTAATGGTTGGAATTTTTGATACATTGAAATAAATCATGTAAAAAATATTTAGATTATTCCTTTAGAAAATTGAAGTATTATGGAAAAATTTAACTATAAGATTTTAAGACTTAGAAACCTAAAATGAAAGTATGCAGTTTTTAGTTTAACATTGAAACCATTGGTGCTATTTTCTCCACATACTAAACCTCACTAATTTTGTGTCAGTTTTCTATGCGCATCAGAAGAAAAGACAGAGAGGAAGATGGGGAGAAAAAAGGAAACAGACAGAAAGAAGGAGAACAGTAACAGAAAAGAGATGGCTTGAGAAAAGGAAGAATATTTTCCTCAGATAACAATTGATAACTCATAAGAAGAGTTAGATGAGTATAGTTAAGCTTTTATTTTCAAAATGGTAGTCTAAGGTAGAATTCAAATATAGAATTAAATTTTGTAAGAAAAATTAAATCATAATCATGAAGGAAGAACTTCCCACACTGCACCACAAAAGATTTCAGCCCATAAAACCACCTTTTTACATGATCAAGAAATACCTCAGGGTGCTAGAAGACCCTTGCCCTGACCTTTCCTGCCATAATGTCTTACTCAAGTGCCTCCAACTGCACATTATATTATTCCAAAATGTAAAAATGAATAAATGATTTAAACATTTTCTAGTTATTAATTAAACAAATGTGGTGCGCTTCATTAAAAAAATGTTTTCTTCCTTACAACGTATTTTCTTACTCAGGATAAAGTTAGTTTACCTCTATACAGGCAACGATTGTATTAAGAATTATGTTCAGGCTTCCTTTTCTGTGATGTTATCCTTTGCATGTACAGCTACCTCCTGATCTTTATTGGGTTGCTCCATGACCAATGAAGTTCAAATAATTCACAATCAGATGCCTCTCTGTACAAAGCTTCTCTCATAACTAATGATTTCTTTGTTAGGTAGAGACCTTGAATCATGCATGAAGACTGACTTGTTAAGTTTGAAGGTAAGGTACACTCTTAGATCTTTAAATTTCTATCTTAATAGGCACTTGGAGCTGCATTGTTGCCATAGCACTGGTATTTTTTCATGCTAGTAATGAGTTACAGTGTGAATTCCCATGAGAATGCAAATATTTTTGCAAGTGCTGAACAGTCAATTCTTTATCCATCAATCACAGAAATGTTTTCAATCACATTGCATAGTTCTTTGTATCAAATTGTGTACACATCAGGCACCAAACTGTCCTATGAGGACAAAGGAAACAAAATGGTATTCTTTATATTTATACTCCTGGCATACTGTCTTAATTTTGTAACCATTTAATTAATGCCCTTGACAAAATTATTTTCAGTAAAACTGGACATCATGGATCACTAGTTATCTTATGGTTACTGCTGCTGTGATGAAACACCATGGCCAAAACAGCTTGGAAAGGAAAGGGTTTATTTGGATTATACTTCAACATCACTGTTCATCTTATAAGGAAGTAAGAACAGGAACTAAATCAGGGCAAGAACTTGGAGGCAGGAACTGATGCAGAGGCAATGGATAGGTACTGCTTACAGGTTTACGCCCCATGGCTTGTTCAGCCTGCTTTCTTATAGAACCCAGGACCACCAGCCCAGGAATGGCACCATGCACAATGGGGTGTGTCCTTCTTCATCAATCACCAATTAAGAAAATGCCCTCCAGGCTTTCCTACAGCCCAATCTTATGGAGACATTTTCTTAATTGAGGTTCCCTTCTCTCAGATAGCTTCAGCTTTTGGCAAGTTGATATGATACTAGCTAGTACATTGTTTCACCCCCTCACATTTAAGTATTTAAATTTGTAGTTGATGAGAGTCAAACAATTGCAAATGTTATTAATGCCACATAAATAAAAGACATATAGATTAAAATGATTTATAAACAAGTCAGAATCTTTGGAAGAGTGTCTAGAGCTACTATTAAGAATTTGAATCTTAACCATATAAACTCTCAAGCATATAAACTATGCTTTTGTTTTGTAAGTAGAAAACATATAATAATTTGCTAGTGTTTTGAAATTAATATAATTACATAATTTCCATCCTTCTTTTTTCTCTTTTAGCCTCTCCAATGCACCCCCTTGGCTTTCCCTCAAACTTCATAGCCTCCTTTCCTTTAAGAACTCCCCACCCATTTCATAATCCAATATCAGTAAATGGAAAAATTGGATGCAAGCCCAGGCCTCTAGGTTTAAGTTCTTACATTGCTTTAATTTATTAATCTGAATACTCCCTTTTATCTTAACTACATGAAGAAAAATTAAGTTTTAAAGGCATCAAGATATAGTGGAAATACTTCACTATTTGACAGACATATGAAAGTTTTGTTTTGAGTTCCAGTTTTCTTTTTTCCTTATTTGTAGAATTCATTTGAATATTTGATGTTTAAAAAGTCTGGCACCAGGCGTGGTAGTACACACCTTTAATCCCAGCATTCGGGAGGCAGAGGCAGGAGGATCACTGTGAGTTCGAGGCCAGCCTGGACTACACAGGGAGTCCAGGACAGCCCAGGCTAAACAGAGAAACCCTGTCCTGAAAAAAACAAACAAACAAACAAACAAAAAGTCAGATACACCAGCAGAAATATCAGCACAGCAACACCAGGCCCACTGTACATGCCTGTGTTTTTAAAGGATTGTATTTCACTATATCGTTTGTGGTCTTCCCTTATGATTTTATGTTCTCAACCTCAATGTACTGGCATTTACACCATTTCAGACATCAGAACAAAAATTATAACCTGAAAAGGAAATTCTACCTGTATGGTTTGTAAAATAAATAATTTTTAACTCAAAAAAATTACTACAGAGATTAGTGATTTTTTAAAATTTATTTTTAATTTATATATACACTTTACATCCAACCTTAGCCCCCTCCCTCATCTCATCCTGGTCCATCCCTCTCACCTTTTTCCTCCAACACCTGTTCCCTTGTCTTCAGAAAAGAGGAGTCTCCTCCCACCAACCCATTGTAGCACATCAGGCCTCATCAGTTCTGAGCTCATCCTTATCTACTAAGGCCAGGCAAGGCAGGCTTATTAGAGCTAAGTGATTCAAAGCAAGCAACAGATTCCAAGCCAAAGATAATACCCACTCAACTTACTAGGGGATCCACATGAAGATCAAACTGCTTATTGGTTACATATGTGTAGAGGCCATAGGTACAGTGTATGCATGCTCTTTGGATGGTGCTTCCATCTCTGTAAGCCCCCATGAGTCTATTTTAGTTTACTCTGCTGCTCTTCTTGCAGCATTCTTGTTGCCTTCTGGTCCTTCTACCCCAGCCTCCTCCACTTTACCTCAGGACTCCCTGAGCTCCACCTAATGCTTGCCTGTTAGTCTCAGCATCTGATTGGACCACCTGCTGGGTGGGGTCTCTCAGAGGCTGGTTAAAGTTAGGCTTCTGTCTGTAAATCAGAGTAATCATTAATGGTGTTGAGGGGTGTCCCTCTCCCATGGGGTGGGTTTCAGGCTAGGCCAGGCATTGGTTAGACATTCCTTCAGTCTCTGTCTTTATCTCTATACATCTTGTAGGCAGGGCAAATTTTGGGTCGAAGGTTTTGTAGGTGGATTGGTACTCCCCTCCCAGCACTGTAAGTCCCTCCTGGCTAGAAGTTGGCTTCCTCAGTTTTCATGTCCCTTGATGCTAGGGAGTTTAGCTACAGATATCCCAACATCCTCCCTGGAGCCTACTACCCTGTTGAAGAACTCCAGGTTGTCTCAGACCCCATTTCCTCCTTTCTCTCCAAGGCCTTTCCTCTCCCATTCCCACTCTCCCGACATCTGTTCTGATATCCCCTGCTCATTTCTCTCCACATACCCTTTCCTATCCAGTTCTCTCTCTACTTCCACTGTCTATTCTATTTCCCCATCAAGGAGGGCCTCACTTAGGCCATGTTTGTTACTTAGCTTCTTTGGTTCTGTGAATTGTAGTATGATTATCCTATTATATATGGCTAAAATCTGCTTATAAGTGAATACTTATGCACATTTTTCTGGGTCTGGATTACCTTACTCAGGATGATTCTTTATAGTTCCATCCATTTGCCTGTATATTTCATGATTTCCTTGTTTTTAATAGCTGAGTAGTATTGTATTGTGTAAATGAACCGTATTCTTTCTATCCATTCTTTGGTTGAGGGATATGTAGGTTGTTTTCAGTTTCTGGCTATTATGAATAAAGCTGCTATGAGCATATCTGAGCAAATATCCTTGTGGTATGGTGGAGAATCTTTTTGGGTATATTTCCAGAAGTGGCATAGTTGAGTCTTTAGACAGGACTATTCCTAATTTCTAAGAAACCTCCAGATTGATTTCCAAAGTTGTACAAGTTTACACTCCCTCAAGCAATGGAGGAGTGTTTCCCTTTCATCATGTCCTTGCCAGCATATGCTGTCACTTGAATTTTTTATCTTAACTAGTCTGATGAGTGTAAAGTAGAATCTCAGTGTCTTTTTTATTTGTAATTCCCTGATGACAAAGGTGTATAGAGATAAAGACAGAGACTGAAGGAATGTCCAACCAATGCCTGGCCTAGCCTGAAACCCACCCCATGGGAGAGAGACAACCCTCAATATCATTAACGATTACTCTGATTTACAGACAGAAGCCTAACTTTAACCAGCCTCTGAGAGGCTCCACCCAGCAGGTGGTCAAATCAGATGCTGAGACTAACAGGCAAGCATTAGGTGGAGCTCAGGGAGTCCTGAGGAAAAGTGAGGGGACATTTCCTTACATGCTTCTTAGCCATTTGAGATTCCTCTGTTGAGAATTCTCTGTGCCCCATTTTCAATTGGATTATTTGGTTTGTTAGTGTTTCATTTCTTGAGTTCCTTATATATTTTAGATATTAGCCCTTTGCTGGATGTAGGGTTGATGAAGATCTTTTCCCAGTCTGTAGGCTGTCATTTTGTTCTGTTAACAGTGTCCTTTGCCTTACACAATCCTTTCAGTTTTATGAAGTTCTATTTATTAATTGGTTGATCTTAGAACCTAAACTGTTGGTCTTCTATTCAGGAAGTTGTCTCCTGTGCCAAGGAGTTCACAGATGGTTACCACTTTCTCTTCTAATAGATTTAGTTTTTCTGCTTCTATGTTGTGGTTTTCCACTTGGACTTGAGTTTTTTTTTAATAGGGTGATAGATATGAATCTATTTGTATGCTCCTACATGCAGACATTCAGTTGTACCAGCACCATTTGTTGAAGATGCTATATTTTTACCATTGTATGGTTTTGGCTTCACCAAAAATCAAGTGTCCATAGGTGTGGGTTTTTTTGGTGGGGGGAGGGGTCTTTGATTCAATTCCACTGATAATCCAGTCTCTTTATATGCCAATACCATGCAGTTCTTTTTATTACTATTGCTCCATGGTACAGTGTGAAATCAGCTGTGGAGATACCTCCAGAAGCTTTGTTAGGAATACTGATTTTTAATGTTGAATTATGATCTATGCATCTGGGAACTTAGGATTGAGTTAGGGATCTAATGATTAAATTTCATTACATATATAGAATTTTTAAATTTACTCATAATTGTTTTCCATGCTTTTATGTAGTTCACTTAATTTTTAGATAATTTATTTCCTGAGATATTTTCTTATCACTCAATTTAAATATAATTGCTTTTTATTCAGGAGAAACATTCATTGAACTCAGAATAAGATATTAATTTCATAAAACTTGTTTGATTTGATTTGAAATGTGAATATTTCTGAAATACTAAATATTTTTGTATGCATTGCTGAATATTTAATATCAGTGTAGGTAAAACAGGAGTCCTCTTAATCCCCATTTGGTGGCATTTGACTCACACGTTCTGGCATCTGTCGGACTGGATGTTTAGAAGAAGTGTGCCCTTAGAATATACAAGGGAAGAAGGAGTTGAGACAGTGGGAAAGTGTTGTAGAATTTGAAAATTACCTGCAAGCAGCCCAAATTGATCGTATATGAAAAAAGTTATGTGCTTAGCAAACAAATATTTTCTGAGTAGAAAAATCTTTATTAGTACAATAGAAAGTATAGATTATAGATTATTATACTTATACTTTTATTTACCATTCAAATATTTTAAACAAATTTTTATTAGTTGAGCATTCCATATATGTTTGATCCTTTCTATCACTCCTGAATCCTTAGAGACCCACTTGCATTCTTTTCCATACATCCTTCTGCCCCCTTATTTTCTTTTTTAATGTCTGGCCTTACATGGGAGCATGATAACTTAACAAGGTTGCAGATAGACTCTCTTAGCAGATAGACACTTTCAATGGTTTCTCAACTACAGGTGAAATTTCATGTCTACCTACCTTCTTCATTCTGGACCTTGATCTAGCTTAAGTTTTTTTTTTTTTAACAAGTTTGTATATACTGTCATAACTGTTCTAAATTCATATGTACCACTGACCTGCTGTGACGGAAAGACACTGTTGTCTTGTAATCATCCTCAACCTCTGGTTGTTACAATCATTCTTCCACATCTTACACAGTGATCTCTAAGCCTTTGGAGAAAGGGTGTGATAAGAGATGCCCAGTGGAGGGATTACTATTAATCATTATCTACTGCAGAAAGAAACTGATGAGGGTCAAAAATTAATTACTCTGTTGGTACAAAGATAAGTACTAGATGGCACATTACATACTATGTTCATTTGACAGAATAGTACTAATAGGTTCTATTCCAAGGGATTATCACCTACCTAGCTATAGTTTCTTTGTCCAATAATAGATATCTGTTACATCTTGTAGAGTTCAGCTTATCCAATAAAATGTGTCTGGTTATCTCATAATGTTTGCCAGGCTAGTTATTATTATAACTAATCAGTTTCCCATCTGGGTAAGACAGATGATTGATTTTAGAGCAGTCATGTATATATCACTTACAAAAGTAAGAAAGATAGGTGGTATGGATGAAAGAAGTCCTCAGAACAGTAGCAAATTAGTACTGACATGTTCTATGACACAAGTACATGATGTTTTCAAAAATAGTTTTTTGTTTTTACCACAGAGAACAATCAACAGCATTTGAAACAGCCTATAATGTTTTGGTGAATATGGAATTGCACTGGCTAACAACTCAAAGGGGTAACTCACTGCTGGTAATGAAATTTTTATTTGTTAACCTGTTATATGTACATACACACACGTGCGCGCGCATACACACACACACACACACACACACACACACACACACACACACACACTAGATTTCCACAGGTTAAAAAAAAAGTTTTAGTGTTATTTATATCTCTGCATAGTCCCACCTATACCTTGTGTTCCACAGTCCTGTTCCATTATTAATCTCTAATCCATTGTACCACTTTATTCTGTATCATCTCCCTTCAAAGTTCCTCTCCAGCGCTCCTTACCAATTTCCAAAAATCTATTGTTATTCCAAATGAGGTACATATATCTGAAGATTGAAAATTAACTTCCATGGTTTGTCTTTTAAGGAGTGAGTTGCTTAAGTATTTGTAATTGCTTCCACATCATTTATTCACCTCCAAATTTCACAATTTAAGTTTTTGTAAGAGCTGAATATATTGATTTTGCAAATATACTTTTTTTAAGTACCCATCCTCCAGTTATAGACATCTAGGCTCTCTCCAATTTCTGGCAACAATGAGTAGAACATCAGTGAATATGGATGAGCACATATTTTTTCTAGTACGATAAAGTCTTTTGGGTACATTCCAAGAGTGGAATAGCTGGATCACATGGTAGATCCATTTGTCCTTTTGTGAGGACTCTCTGCTCTAAATTTATAGTGACTTTAGCATTTTGTATTACCATTAGTAGCAAAGAGGTATTCCTTTTTCTCCACATCAACACCTCAACACCAACACTCTTCCTTCTCCTCCTGCTTCTTTTTTTCTTCTCCTTCTTCTTCTCCTCCTTCTCTTCCTCCTCTTCCTCCTTCTCCTGCTACTTCTGATTTTTTTCTTCTTAGGCATTTTGACTGAGGTTAATGAAATTTCAGGTAGTTTTCATTTTAATTTTGAGTATGGCTAAGGGTGTTGAACCAAAACATATTTTCAAATAAATCTAAGTGAGCAAGTGAAATAATTGTGTAATACAAACTTCGTGTGATATAAGATGTTAAAAATAACAAGAAAAAGGTATTAAAAGATGAAAAAACCTCCAATTCTAATGGATTGATGAACATAATTTACAAAACAGTCATCATACAAAAAGTAATACACAATTTTAATCTCATCAAAGTGCTAATGAAGTTTTTATATAGAATTTGAAAAGATAAATATTAATGTATTTCTCTCATATATTGCATCTCAGCCTCAGTTACCCCTCCGTTTTCTCCTCCCAGCCACTTCTCCTCAATTCCACTCCCTTTAATATCTATTCTTCCTCCATTTCCTTTCAGAAAGGGGCAGACCTCCTAGGGCTATCAACCAAACATTGGCATATCATCTTGCTATAAGACTAAGCATCTTTCCTCATATTAAGACTATATGAGGCAACCTATTAGGAAGAAAGGATCCCAAATGCTGTTGAAAGAATCAGAGAAAACCCCTGTTCTCCCTGTTAGGAGTCCCAAGAGAAGACCAACCCACAAAACCATGATATATATGCAGAAGACCTAGGTCAGGCCTATACAAGTTCCCTGGTTGTCAGTTCAGTCTCTGTGAGCCCCTATGGGTCCTACTTACTTGATACCATGGGCTGTGTTCTTGTTGTGTCCTTGACCTCTCTCCCTTCTACAATCCTTCTTATACTACTCTTGGACATATACACAAAGGATTTCAATCAAGCTACAAAGATACTTGCTCAACCATGTTCAATGCTTCTCTATTCATAATAGAAATTAGAAACAGTTCACCAACTGATGAATAGATTGTGAAATTGTGGTACATTTACACAATGAAGTAGAAAATGTTTATACATTTTTTATTAAAGGAATATAAACTTTATGTAAGCATCTTTTAAAATGAAAAGTAAGAAATTGTGTAAAAGATTTGAAGAGATAAACATGGCATTTTCACAGACATGCTTTGCAGCTTTCACAATAGTAATCATAGTCATTCTGTACACAAGTGAGTCAAAAACTTATTGACATACAGCTCCAAGGAAAGTGCCTTGAGACTTATAC
This sequence comes from Acomys russatus, assembly GCF_903995435.1. Lineage (NCBI taxonomy): Eukaryota > Metazoa > Chordata > Mammalia > Rodentia > Muridae > Acomys > Acomys russatus. The sequence continues at coordinate 117,156,105 of NC_067169.1, read as the reverse complement.
ATGATCATTAAAAGCTAAAAGTGACTAACATGTTCCTTGAACAAACACCAGTAAATTAATAGGGATGAAAACATACAAGGATTTAAAAAATTAATTAGCTACCAAGTACCAAAAAATGGAATAACGTTAAGTGCTTAATATAAAATTAAAGACAACCATCTGCAAAAACTCCAAGACATATACTTCTAACAATATAATTTTCTGCACAAGGAGTAAACTGAGTAAAGGAAATAGAAAAATAATTCTGTTGTTGCTAGGAGGTCAGGGACATTAGAGAAGGAGTAAATCCATAAAGCACAAGGGGGTTTTACAGCCACAAGACATTCTGCTTTAAGCTATCAAAGTGCAGATAAATGATGCACATTTGTCAAAAATTATCAGACACAAAGAATGCATTGAACTATAAGCCTTTGTGTTAATATATCGCTGTTTGTTCACTAGCTGCAACAAATACACCACGTTCTTTGGAGATGTCCATAGTAAGAGAAACTTTGTACAGGGAAAATGATTATGCTAGAACTCTCTGTGTATGCTATTGTTGGAGGATGGTCTGATGTATTTTGATACTAATTACTGCTTGCTGTCTCTGTGACCCACCTTTTGACCAATAAAAGGCCATCACTTGGGCAGGGCAAATGAGACAGGCGGGGCTAAGGTTCCGGGGCTTAGAGAGACAGAGAGAATCTTGGGAAGAAGACAGACCTGAGAACGAAGAAGAAGGCCTCCATGGGTTAGATGGAGGAGAAGCACATGGTCAGACTGGATGGAGACTTGGCCCAGACGAAGAATATTAGCAAGTATTTGGGATTATGGCTGGGAGGTAGCTTGATAGACATTATTAGAAGCAGATGGCATGGGTTTGAGACAGGGATCCAATACCTGCCCCACTATGGGAAATAATTTAGGAGATTAATGACTGCCCTGCCCCAGGTTAACTAAGGCTATTTTAAAATATAACAGATGTCTGTGTCTTGATTGATTGCTACCGGGTTATACTGTCATAATAATAATAATAATTATAGGCCTGATAATAAGCAATTATTAGGCCCTATTGATATAGTAACAACAACATGCTATGTACTCCAACATTTCAGCAAACTTAACGATGGCATGGTTATTTAGTACAAAAACAGCTGGAGCAAGCATTCTGGGAGCAGCTTAGCTCAGTTTTCAGCTCAGAGTCACAAAAAACTAAAATCAAGGCGGTGCTTGTGATGTATTCTTAACTGAAGCTACAGGTCCTCTTCCAAATTGTTATGAATATTGGAAAAATTTCTATGTCCCTGTAGAAATTAGGACATTTTGTGTCAAGAGAAATAAACTGGTTTGGTTTTGCTGATTTCAGCATCTGTCCTCTATACCTTCATTTGAGGTATCTTACCTGATTAGGTACAGCCAGGCCAGGATAAACTCCCTTTTTATAGTTTCAAAGTTGACTCTTTAGTCCTCATTATGACTTTAAAATCCCATCATTTTGTCTAATAAATTAACATACTACCAAAGGAGACATTCTTCTACTTTAACTACATACTACTGGTGAGAAGTCAATGACTGTCATTAGTACTGGAGTAGACTATACAAGGAGCAGGCACATCAGGAATCCCTAAAGGTGTGCTTTCCAAAGTGATAATCTCCAGGGAGAAAAAAAAAAAAGGTAATTTTTGAGAAAGAGCATAGTGGGGAAGAAAACATTTCTCTTTCCTGCTGGTTGTGCTTTAATGTGATAATTTACTATGTTTCTTACATGCTCTCGGATGCTGTTCTGTTTTGAAATGTCAAAAGTAAATCTTTATAAACCAGGCATGGTGACACACACACTTAATCTCTTAATTTCACAGCCACACCAAAGAAGTATAAACAAGGTAGAAAATTCAAGCTCATCCTCAGCTACTTAGCAAATTTTAGCCTAGCCTAGGGTCCATGAACCTCGGTCTCACAAACTATTGATGAAAGTATGTATCATCAGCAGTTTTTGACTAAGACTATTTTATTTCTAATCTTTAGTCTAAATTTTTAAGTTATAGAATTATAAATATTTATGAGGTACTTTGTGACCTTTTAGCACATGTATACATTATATACTTTTAAATGATATGCATGTATATATTCTCAAATATGTAATTCTCTATTCAGTGAAACTTTCAAAAGCCCCTTTCCTTAGCTTTTAGAAATATACTATACATGATCATTATCTAGGGCCGTCTTTTTGCTTCTAAGTAACTCAGTACCTATGCATTAACCTTCTTCAGCTCTCTCAATTACACTGTCTAGCCTCTAGTAACTATAATTTGACTTTTGGCTCTTCTATGTGATCAACTACTTTCCTTCTATGCTTTTGTGTACTATGCTTTTTGAACTTTTGTGGTTCTGGGTACTGGTAACACAAGGAATTGTACGTGTTATGCTACTGCTGCATCTCCAAACCTCATTTTATTTTATTGCATTTGTTTCTAAATTTTGTAATGATATCTCACTGTGATGCCCAGGCTAGATTTGAACATTTGATCCATTTATTTATTTATTTTTTTTACCTCCCAAGGAATGCAATTTATAAGTGTGCATTCCTACACCCACAGCAATCAGGATTTTTAAAAGGATAACACATAATGTGTGAACTCATTTAATATTGGTATCTTTGTAGGCAACTTCATTTAGTGTGTTTCAGCTTCATCCATTTAGTTAACATGACAAGACTTTATATGCCTTTTTTATAACTGAGTTATATTGTCTTTTGTATCTACATAATATCTTTATGCATTGTTTAGTTGATTGTCAACTAGGTTGATAACATTTCTTTACTATTGTGAATAGTGCTGTAATGAATACCGGCTTTTTCAGGTACCCCTTTAATATAGCAATTTGATTTCCTTTGGCTAGTACGGAAATTCAATCATTTTTGTTGTTGTTGTTCTTGTTGAACTTCCGTATAGTTTTTTTTCATGGTAGTGGTAATTTACATTCTTTTTTATATTTTATTAATTTATTCATATTGCATCTCAATTGTTATCCCATCCCTTGTATCCTCCCATTCTTCCCTCCCCCCCATTTTCCCATTATTCCCCTCCCCTATGACTGTTCCTGAGGGGGATTACCTCCCCCTTTATATGCTCATAGGGTATCAAGTCTCTTCTTGGCTACCTGCTGTCCTTCCTCTGAGTGCCACCAGGCCTCCCCATCCAGGGGACATGGTCAAATATGGGGCACCAGAGTACAGTGAAAGTTAGTTAATTTAAATTCTTAAGAACAGTATCTAAGTTTAACTTTTCCACATAGTCTAACCAACATATGTTGTCATTTACATTTTAATATTGCTAGTAATGTGTAATCTTCCAATGATCAGTGTTTTTATACTTGTGTGCTTTTATGATTTGTGTGCTTTTATATTATTTGTAGTTTATTCATATTCACCTCTATGAAATATTAATACAATGCTATTGTCTATTTTTATCAAATATATACACTGCCACCGGGGTTATTTATCATTTTTTTGCAGTTTAAAATAAGGCAGTACTAAGCATTCTTTGGTATGTCTCCTAATAAATTATGTTAAAGCTTCTCTTGAGTATATTCCTCAGAGTGGAACTGTTGGGTTGTAAAATGTGTAGTACTCAACTTTAGAAAATAGTGACCTCATATTTTAATTATAGTTGCATACATTTGTATTGTAGGCAAAATATTGTTTGCCATTGGTAAACAATGTTATGAAATCTTAATATTATGAATCATTTTTTATAATTTGGTAGTCAGATGTTTATATTTTGATGTGTTCTCAAGTTTAATTCATGTTATTATGTTTGGACAGACTACTGTCTTCCTCTCATTTGCATGTTACTATTATATATTTTTTCCTCTTTTTAATTTTATATTTCGATAGTTCCATTTCATATGGCATTTTAAAGGTGTTTTTTCCTGACATTTACCATTACCTTTACCCTAAACAACTTCTTATATCCAAAATTTTCTTAATCAGGTTCTCATAATCTTTCTCAAGTTATTTTCTGTATCTTAGCAGGCTTCTTTTTCACTCTTAATTTTAGAAGTTATATTTGTTATTACTGTTTAATTCTTATTGGTGTAAAGTTAAACAAATGATTTCTTATGACTTTCAAGATTCTTTTGTTCTTTTAAACATTCTCTGGCCAATTGTTATGCACTTCACTGACCCCTAATTCCATTGTATTCATTATTTCACTGAGTTTGCCTTATAAATATGAAAATCTTGAATACTTTATAATGGCAGATCATAGATTCTCAGAATATATACAGTTTTCACATATAATTTGTTTTCTTCCTTGATGAATTAGTGTCTTTTCACATGAAACAAAGAGCACTTTAACAAAGAAACTGTACCCTCCTTCAGTGGTATAGAATTCACCCATATATCTCATTTTGTTTCCTCTAACTTGTGGGAGCATGGGAAGGATGGAAAACAGTAGCTATAAATGTGCAACTGAATTGCCCACAGAACAATCCCTATTTTCTATTTTCTGACAGCTGACCATCAGAAGTTGAGCTTACTGGTGGGTTTTATTCTTTCTGACCTTTAATATATTTCCATTGTTTCATTGAGGCATATTAGTATTTAAAATGCTTTATTGTTGAAAATTTATCTACAACATAGATTTATTTTAGTAAAGTTCTTAACATTTAGTTCATTATATTTACCAAAGTAAAATTTATATTAAAATTCTGGGTGCTCTGAATTTATGTGTTTACAACAAATCATAAATAAGCTACATTGTCTTGGTAATTGCCAGGGTTTAAATTTTCTTTTAGTAGATAATTATTTGTGAGTACAGGCAGGCTTAATACTATTTCACACATATAGAGATGAAATGAAGCATAAAATTGAGCATCTCTTTATATCACTGAAACATATCTGTAATTATATTTAAACATTCTCTTTGTTAGTACTATAATTCAATAATATACCATTTACTATAAAAAACTAAATAACTCCTTAGTTTGTATTTACTGACACATTTTCTATGCTTATCTGCAAATGTTCCTTTGTATTAGATGGTGGTAGTAGATAATTATATAATACATTTATAGCTTCTTCTAGTCAACTGCAAGGACACTCTACACATAAGCCACTTTGATATAAGGCCAAATCTGCATAACAGCTGTTAGAGCAAGTATAATATGATCAGGAATCAATTTTGTGAGAAAGAATTTAACCATGACTGGTGGAAAGTAATAGTTTATTCATGTATACTTTCATTACCAATAATTTCATGAGATGCTTTTACAGATTTTTTGAAATACATTTATTTTATTACACATGTATAAAACAAACTACATACAGCAAGGAAAACCACATGATAATTATGAGTTCTATAAATGTTACATTCATAATGGTTTGGCTAATTGTATTTGGAAAACTTGAAGTAAACATCTTTCCTATCTTGTTGGATCTAAATTTCTGAATGAAATTCACTATCTATCCTATCTGCACTCTAACAACAACTTTATCTTGATATAAAAAGTTCTCTTCTTGGCTACCTGCTGTCCTTCCTCTGAGTGCCACCAGGTCTCCCCCTCCAGGGGACATGGTCAAATGTGAGGCACCAGAGTACGTGAGAAAGTCATATCACACTCTCCACTCAACTGTGGAGAATATTCTGACCATTGGCTAGATCTATGAGAATATATAGGGGGAGGTAATCTCCCTCAGGAACAGTCATAGGGGAGGGGAATAATGGGAAAATGGGGGGGGGGAATGGGAGGATACAAGGGATGGGATAAACATTGAGATGTAACAAGAATAAATTAAAAAAAATGTTCTTACCCCCTAACCAACTAATCTTGATTGTAAAACTACACTATCTTGTCTTCAGTGCCCCTCAGAGACTTCAGAAGGAATAAAACTTAAGTTCCTGAGTGAACCAGCAGTGCAGGTTAGCGGCTTTCAAGATGTACAAATTGACTTAGACAGTTTACTGCCTGAGCAGTCATCCAACACTCTCTATAATGTTGGAGCCTCATCTTTGGCTTTCTGGCCCAACATCTCTGTCAGACTTATTTGCAGTTCAGGAGCTACTAAGGACTTACTTACCCTGCCCTGGAAGAGTACAGCTGTTGACTCTGCCTGCATCTAAGCTGCCCATTTTTAGGCAGAATTCTGTTTGTGGCAGGAACAAGGACATTTTCCCCAGTGACTAACTTGCCACATTGGAAGCCATCTCCATAAAGAGGCTCTTGGATGCTCATCATCTTCTTTGAGGTTGGCTGGATGTGGTCAGGAGTTAGCTTGTCTTGTTGTCAAAGAAATTTAAGATTATAAAAACAACTTTAAATGCCATATTCTGTGTGTCTCTAAGGCTTTTGAAGACCTTATTCAACTATTTTACCTCATATATCGATAGAGTCATATCTATCTGTTAGACTTAGGATATATATTCTTTTGCTAAAATCAGACAAGTATTTGACATGCCCATGTTTTGTATCAATATACTAAATAGCAATGACTTAGACATAACCTTCATTATGAGTAACAATTAAAGCCTTGAGTTAAGGAGTAGGTTCAATCATATAGCTTTGTTTTATCTTCCCTCTATGTCCCTAAATCTCCCTTTGTTTCTTTTCAGCTCTTATCTCCTTACCTATGTATTCAAGATAAAGGAAAAGAGAGACATCCCTGTGTTTCACCTAGTTTTTTTCTCCGTATGAGACCAATAATGACTTATGACCACCTCCCAATGAGAATAAGCATTTGAGGACAAAGAGAGCACACAGAAACCTATACAACCTCCCTTAGAGGGAATGGGGCGTCATTCTCTTAAGGTTTCTTTAGTTTGAATTGGGGTGAGTAGTACCTTGGAAGGGGCCCTAAAAGATTGGAGAAAATGGTTAAGTAAGCCAGGAATTGCATTTGTGGACCAGTTTTTAAATGTTGAGAGATTCCAGGCTTAGTAGCAGATTGAAGTGGTGGTCCAAATTGGATCAGAAGTTTTCTACAATGTTGTCTGGGAAGTTATCCAAATTTGGTGGGTAACAGCAACAGAGTCATCTGGGAATGCATGTAGTAGGATACAGGATGTCAGTGTCCATCATGCTGAGAGGAATGACTCTTGTCAGATGTGATCTCGCATAAGTGTCTGGTTATTTTGTTCTGAAAACATAATTTCTTACAATAATTACACAGTTCTAACATTATAATTTTATGAGGTGAGCAGGATGCACAGAACAATTAAAGCCAGTTTTGTGCTCATTGTATGAGGTGATGTAAGGCATCAGCAAATCTTCCTTCATGCCTTACTAAGAGTGGCCTCTAATACTGAGTCACAGAGAATCTGTGGACAACATGGGGACTCTCTATGCCTTTACATTTGTATCTCTGCAAGTCTCAGAACTGTTCCCATGTAGTGTGATTAGGAATATAAATTACCTGCTTCTTCTGCAGTTTGAATTCTTTATATCCCATTCTTTATATGCCTTCCAGACCCCAGGCCCCACCCTCATCAACTCCTGATCCCATCCCCTCTCTTATCCCCTTTCCCTCTTTCCCCTAGTCCTTAGAAAGGGGAGCTCTCCTCCCCTAACTTCTGACCTTAATTTATCTAGTGTCCTTTGTACTACATATGACCTCTTCCTCTGTGGCCTAACAGCACCACTCTCTACACTCTTGGGACTCTGTACAGTGTCCAGCTTTGTATCTCTGTAACTGTCCCTATACCTTGCTGGGTGGAGTTTCTCCTAGGATATCTACATTGGGTTAAAATCCACATATAAGTGAGTATATACCATGTGTCTCTTTTTGGGCCTGGGTTATCTCACTTAGAATGATCATTTCCAATTCCATCCTTTTGCCTGTAAAATTCAAGATTCCCTTGTTTTTAATAGCTGAATAGTATTCCATTGTGTAGATGTACCACAATTTCTTTATCTATTCTTCAGTTGAGGGACATCTCGGTTGTTTCCAGGTTCTGACTACTACGAATAAGGCTGCTATGAACATAGTTGCACAAATCTCTTTGTTGCATGATGGGGCATCTTTCAGATATATGCCCAGGAGTGGGATAGCTGGGTCTTGGGATAGAGCTGTTCCCAGTCTTCTGAGAAAGCACCATATTCCTTTCCAGAGTGGTTGAACAAGTTTGCACTCCCACCAGCAGGGGAGGAATGTTCCCCTTTCGCCACATCCTTGCCAGGATGTGTTGTCATTTGAGTTATTGATCTTTGCCATTCAGACAGGTGTAAGATGTAATCTCAAGGTCATTTTGATTTACATTTCCCTGATGACTAGGGATGTTGAGCATTTACGTGTTTCTCAGCCATTCAATGATCCTTTATTGAGAATTCTCTGTTTAGTTCTGTACCCCATTTTTTAATTGGATTATTTGGTTTGGTGGTGTTTAATTTCATGAGTTCTTTATATATTTTAGATATTAGCCCTTTGTCAGATGTAGGGTTGGTAAGGAACATTTTCCAATGTTGCTTTGCTTTGCTGACACTGTCCTTTGCCTTGCAGAAGCTTCTCAGCTTCATGAGGTCCTTTTTGTTATTTGTTGATCTTAGAGTCTGAGCTGTTGGTGTTCTCTTCAGAAGTTGTCTCCTGTGCCAGTGAGTTCTAGGGTCTAACTACTTTCTTCTAACAGATTTAGTGTGTCTGGTTTTATGTTGAGGTCTTTAATCCACTTGGACTTTAATTTCATACTGGGTGATAAATATGGATCTATTTGCATTTTTTTACATGTAGACATCCAGTTGAACCAGCACCCTTTGTTGAAGATACTGTCTTTTTTTTACACCGTATTTTTTGGCTTTTCTGTCAAAAATCAAATGACCATATGTATATGGATGTATATCTGGGTCTTCAATTTGATTCCATTGGTCAATTGGCCTATTTCTATGCCAGTTTTTATTACTGTTGCTGTATAGTACAGCTTGAGATCAGGGATGGAGATTCCTCCGGCAGATCTTTTATTGTATAGGATTGATTTAGCTATCCTGGATTTTTTGGTTTTCCATATGAAGTTGAGAATTGATCTTTCCAGTTCTGTGAAATATTGTGTTGGTATTTTTATAGGGATTGCAATGAATCTGTAGATTGCTTTTGGTAGGAGGGCCATTTTTACTATGTTGATTCTCTAAATCCATGAGCATGAGAGGTCTTTCCATTTTCTTATATCTTCTTTAATTTCTTTCTGCAGAGACTTGACATTTTTTTTTTCATAAAAGTCTTTCACTTGCGTGGTTAGACTTACACCCAGATGTTTTATATTGTTAGAGGATATTGTGAAGGGAGTGGTTTCCCTAATTTCTTTCTCTGCCCTTTTGTCATCTACATATAGGAAGGCTACTGAGGTTTTTGTATTAACTCTGTATGCTGCCACTTTGTTGAATTTATCAGCTATAGGAGTTCTTTGGTAGAATTTTGATGATCACTGATATATATTATCATATCATCTTCAAATAGTGAAACTTTAACTTCTTCCGTTCCTATATGTATCTCCTTGATATCCTTTAGCTGACTTGTCATGTCCCTGATTTCAGTGGGATTGGCTTAAGTTTCTCCCCATTTAGCTTGATGTTGGCTATAGGTTTGCTACATATTGCTTTTACTATGTTTAGGTATGTGCCTTGTATCTCCGATCTCTCTAGGACTTTTAACATGAAAGGATGTTGGATTTTATCAAATGCTTTTTCCACATCTAAAGAGATGATCATATGGTTCTTTTCCCCCAGTTTTTTTAATAGTTGATTACATTGTTGGATTTCCTTATATTGAACCACCCCTGCAAACCTGGTATGAAGCCTACATGGTCATGATGGATGAAATTTTTTAATGTGATCTTGGATTTGGTTTGCCCTAATTTTATTGAGTACTTTTGCATCTATGTTCATAAGGGAGATTGGTCTAAAATTCTCTTTCTTTTTTGGGTCTTTGTGGGGCTTAGGTATTAAGGTGATTGTGGCTTCATAGAATGAGTTTGGTAGTGATCCTTCTGTTTCTATTCTGTGGAATAGTTTGATGAGTATTGGTATTAGTTCTTTGAAAGTCTGGTAGAATTCTGAGATGAATCCATTTGGCCCAGGGCTCTTTTTGGTAGGGAGACTTGTGATGACTGCTTCTATTTTTTTAGGGTATATAGGACAGTTTAATTTGTTTGTCTGATCTTGATTCAACTTTGGAAAGTGGAATTTATCAAGAAAATTGTCCGTATCCTTTAGATTTTCAAATTTTGTGGCATATAACCTTTTGAAGTAAGACCTAATGATGCTTTGGATTTCCTCAGTATCTGTTGTTATCTCTCCTTTTTCATTTCTGATTTTGTTAATCTGGGTACTCTCCCTTTGCCTTTTAGTCAGTTTGGCTAAAAGTTGGATTCGATGATTGTTTGAATTGCTTTCTTTGTTTCTAATTTATTAATTTCAGCCCCGTGTTTCATCATTTCTAGGCATCTACTCTTCTTGGGTGTGTCTGCTTCTCTTTTTTTCTAGAGTTTTCAGGTGCTTCATTAAATTGCTTGTGTGCAATATCTCCAATTTCTTTATGAAGGCACCTAGTGCTATGAACTTTCCTTTAACACTGCTTTCATTGTGTCCCAAAGGTTTGAATATATTGTGCCTTCATTTTCATTGAACTCTAGGAAATCCCACTTGTCACTGAGTAGAACATTGTTTGGTTTCCATGTGCTTGTAGGCTTTTTGTTAATTCTATTGTTGTTAATGCTCAGCTTTAGGCCATGGTGGTCTGATAAGATGCAGGGATTATTTGAATTTTTTTGTATCTATTGAGGCTTGTTTTGTGACCAAATTATATGGTCTATTTTGGAGAAGGTTTTGTGTGGGGCAGAGAAGAAGGTATACTCTTTTCTATTTGTGTAAAAAGTTCTGTGAATGTCTATTAGGTCCATTTCATTCATTACCTCTATTAGCTTGATTTTCTATTTAATTTCTGCCGTGAGGTGATAGTGGGATGTTGAGGTCTGCCGCTATTATTGTGTTGGGATCGATGAGTAATTTGAACTTTAAAAGTATTTCTTTTACAAATGCAGATGTCCTAATATTTGGGGTATAAATATTCAGGATAATGATGTCCTCTTGGTAGATTTTTCCTTTGATTAGGAAAAGTGTCCTTTTCCATCTTCCTTGATCAATTTTCAATGAAAGTCTACTTTATCAGATATTAGAATGGCTACTCCCGCTTGCTTCCTTAGTCCATTTGTTTGGAAAAAATTTTCCAGCCCTTTACTCTCAGGTATGTCTATTTTTGTTGTTGATATGTGTTTCTTGAATGCAGCATATTGATGGATCTTGTTTTTGCATCCATTTTGTTAGCCTGTGCCTTTTTATTGGGCAGTTGAGGCCATTGATGTTGAGAGATATCAGTGACCAATGGTTATTGGATCCTTTTATTGTGAAGTTAGTGGTGATTGTGTGTGGCACTGTTTTGATTTTGCTGATATGCGATTATCTGTATGCTGCATTTTCTTGGGCGTAGTTGACCTTGTTTGGATGACGTTTTCCTTCTACTATTTTCTTTAGAGCTGGGTTGGTCTTTAGATACTGTTTAAATTTAATTTTGTTATGGAATATCTTGTTTTCTCCATCTATGGTGATTGAAAGTTTTGTTGGATATAGTATTCTGGGTTGGCATTGTTGTCTCTTAAAGTCTTTGTGACCTCACTCCAGGTCCTGCTGGCTTCATGGTCTCTGTTGAAAAGTCAGGTGTAATTCTGATGGGTCTACCACTATATGTTATTTGGCCTTTTCCCCTTGATTGATTCCTTTAATATCTTTTCTTTATTGTGCAGATTTAGTGTTTTGATTATTATATGGCAGGAGGAATTTCTCTTCTGCTCTTGCATATTTGGTGTTCTGTAGGCCTTTTGTATGTTCAAGGATATCTCCTTCTGTAGACTGTGGAAATTGTCTTCTATGATTTTCTTGAAGTCATTTTCTGGTCCTCGGGACTTTGCATCCTCATTTTCATCTATTCCTGTAACCCTGAGGTTACGCCTTCTCATGGTGTCTTTGATTTCTTAGATGCTATGTGTCACCAATTTTTCTGTCTTATTATTTTCTTTGAGAGATATATCAATTTCTTCTACTGTATCTTCAGCACCTGATATTTTCTCCTGAATGCATTGGATTCTGTTTGTTATATTTGTCTGTTGGATTCCTGATTCCTTCTTTAATTGTCCCATTTCACGGTTTTTCTTGATTTGTGATTTTTTAAAATATTCTTTACTTTTGTTTTCATGTCTTGACCTCTTTTGTTTAATTCCTTCACCTCTTTGCTTGTGGTTTCTTGTTTCTCCTGGATGGCCTCTACTCGTTTGTTTGTATTTTCCTGGAATTCTTGGAAGCATCTGTTCATTTCTTCTTTATAGTTCTTAAATAACTGTATAAGCATGGTTTTGAGGTCATTTTCCTGTGATTCTACTGTAGTAGGGTATCTGTTGGTTTCTGGGATTTTTGGTAGAGCCATAAAGTCCTGATTTTTGTTATTTGACTACTTATTCTTTCCTTTAGACATTTGCTTAGAGGGTTTGGGCTTTCTGAGCTGGTGATCTCAGGAATGAGTACCTTTGAGAGGCAGATGCTTTCTATACTGGCTTTGTAGACTCTGTCTTCCTGTATCTATATTTGTCTAAGCTCTGCCACCTAGGATCTGTGATTGTATAGGGCTCCTCTGTTACTTGTTCTTCTCTGAGGAGTCTACCACACAGTAGACCTGTGGTTTGGATGTCAGATGCTGTGTGACTTTTGCTTTGTTAATCCTTTGTTCTGTAGGAGGGCCGCTCTGCTCCAGTTCTCTAAAGAGTGTGCTCAGAGTTTGTGATTTCCAAGCCTGTGGGAATACCAGCCAGGTTGAGGGAAGGGGATGGGGAAGGTTTTCTTTTTATCTTCCTTATTTGTTTAGACTGGGGAGCCCCCAAGCCTATGGTTTAGAAAGTGGCCTGCTGCTTCTCTCACCTGTTTTGCTGCTTTGAGCTATCCAGCTGGTAGCCACTGCTCACAGTAGATCCTTCCATTTCTCCTTGCTGTTTGCAGCCTGCCACTGAGGCAAGGTGCTGGTCTCCACTCTCTGTCATCCACTGTTACTAGCAGCCCCTTGCAGCCCCTATTGATCAATTACCACTTCCTGTAACAGTTCTCTCCAGAGACCACACCAATCACCTCTGCTGGTGTTTTCCCGCCATTCCCTGCTGCCTACCCTAGCAGCCAATGCTGCTGTGCTGCTGCGTTGGCCTGTTCCCCCAGAGGGTCCATGCTCTTTGTGTTCAGGGGTGCCAGGTTTTCCTAGTTTGTTCCTTTTGAACTGTAGAGTTCTTTGTTCCTTTTCAACTGTGGAGTTCTCCCACTGTAGTGGGGTGGAGACCTTGGTGTTCCTGGCTAAGAAATCCGTCCAATTCACTGACTCGATTACTCTGGCTTCTAGACAAGGTCCACACTGCTCTCACCATCTTGAAATCTGATCGCTTTTATTGATTTTTAAATAATTACACAGAAAGAATGAGAATGATCATGTAAAGGGAAATATGTTTTTAAAGGCTATGTAGCTACAGGGCCTGGTAATTTTAAATACTTAACAAAATTTGATACAAGTAGTGTTTGATATTTTATTGTTTTCTTACTCTCATCTCTTTGCAACATGTATTGCTATATATAACTAAGCACTGACCTTTCTTAAAACATTCTTGTTTCATTTATTTGTTTATATTTAGGGTTTTGTGTATACTTATATTTATACATGTGTACCATATGGGGTTCTGTGGAGGCAAGAAGCAGTTAGACCTTTGGAAACTTGAGTTTTCCATGGTTATAGGCATGATGTGGGTTCTGTGGACTGAACCAGAGTCTTTTGCAAGATCATCAAGTGCTCACCACAACTTATACATCTGGACAGCTTGGTTTCTTTCTTTTGAGTTTAAGGAGAATAACACAGGCCATTTTTGTACTTGAAATAAATGAGTTATAACATGTACTCAAATTATCTAAAATTTTGCATTGGAGAGAAAAATATAGATGAAGTTAATGAGAAATTATTAATTTCCCTTGAAGTTTGACTTTAATTATTTCCCACATGATAGGGTTTAGAATCAAATAAGAGATTGAAAACGTGAAAATGAAAAACTAAAATACACTTTTTAATACAGAATATAAACATAAGGTATGGCTTTGTTACTGCTTTCCAAAAACATTTATATGTTGAAGGTGTCATTCTAGGCTGCTGGATCCAATCATTGAGAAGTGTTTGGAACATGAAAGTCCTGAATTCAAAGGTTGATTCATATAGTGAAGGACTCATACTTTAATGGGTTTATTTGTAGGTAGTGGGAGTTTAGAGGAAAATGCTAGATTTAGGAAGATTCCAGTATCTCTGCTTTTCTTCTGAATAGGGAGACCATCTTTTTCCAATATACATGCCCACTACTGTTGCATTCTGCCTTAACACAACTTCATAGCAATGGAACAAACTTGTTTCACACTGAAGCCATGAGCCAAAATAATAACTTGTTTCTTTGGTTTTTCTCAAGTATTTGCCACAGTAATGAAAAATGACAAACAATTATAATTAAAACATTCAATTAAAGAATCAGAATAGTCTAAGAATATATAGACTGGATAGATGACTCAGTGGTTTAGAGTGCTTGCTACTTTTGCAGAAGACCCAAGTTCCTACCATCCACATTGAGTGGAAAAGTATCACTTCCAACTCCAGCTCCAAGTGACTTAGTTCCATCTGTCCTCCTCATACACTTACACTAATGTACATATACTCATATATAGACACATATATGAGTGTTATTAATAAAGTAAATTCTTACAGTTATCTAATAATGGAGATGTCCATAGCTCCACAGGACATTGGTAATGGGTTATAGGGTTGCTAAATTAGAATATCAAGGAATGGAGTCAATAAACCTGTATGCTAGGAAGCAAAATACTAAAATGTAAACAACACTAAAGAATTTTTATAAGGTGTTTCTCCACTCAAGAAATGGTTTCCTTTGTTATACAGAAACAATTTAATTTCATGAGGAACCACTTATTAATTGTTGATATTTCTGTTTGCTTTGTTTTTTGTTTATCAAGACAGGGTTTCTATGTATATCCCTGGCTGTTCTAGACCTCACTCTGTAGAGAAGTCTGGCCTCAAACTCAGAGATTTATATGTTGATGATCTATCTATCTATCTATCTGTCTGTCTGTCTGTCTATCTATCTGTCTATCTCTCCACATAATTCTGTGTGTCAAGTGCTGGGATTAAAGGCATTTGCCACCATCCCACTACTACTGCCTGGCTTCATTGTTGATCTTAATGCTGTGCTATTTGATCTTGTCAGAAAATTCTTTCCTATATTAAATTTAATAGCAATTATTTTTATTTCTTACTGCATTTCCATCAGTATTTTAAAATGTCTTTACTCTTTTGTGCATGATTTGGTGTGTGTGTGTGTGTGTGTGTGTGTGTGTGTGTGTGTCTGTCTGTCTGTCTATCTGTCTGTGCATGTGTATGTATGTGTTATGTGTGTAGAGGTGCATCCAAAAAGGCCAGAAGTTGGATTCCATAGAAATGGAAGTACAGATGGTTGTGAATAGCCTGACTTAAATACTGGGAACTGAAACTGAGTTCTGTGGCTCTCACAGTATGTTTTTCCACATACCTTTACATTTAATAATATTCTTTTATTTATGTTTAAAATTGATATGTTTTAAATTTTATATTTAAAGTGATTCTTTTTTTTTTCTTCCCAAGACAGGGTTTCTCTGTGTAACTTTGAATGGCCTTGACTTGCATTGTAGACAAGGCTGGCCTTGAACTCACAGCAATCTTCTTGCCTCTGTCTCCCAAATGCTGGGAGTATAGGTATGCACCACCATGCCTAAACTGTTTCTTATATGGTCTGGTTGACATCTATCACATTTGGGATTACATCTCTTGACTTGTACATTTATTTTTACATAATTTCCTGTTTTCCACCTTCTCTGGTAATAATTTTACATTACAATAGTTCTATTGTCTTTTTAATGTTTTTATTGAGTCTTTGTTTCACCTCAGTCCTATTTATCCCCCTGTTCCCTCATATCTGCCTTCTGTCCTTCTAGCCTCCTTCCCAAAATAAAAGACACACAAACAAAAAAAATTATTAATATCTTTTTTATTAATTCATTCATATTATATCTCAATTGTTATCCCATCCCTTGTATCCTCTTATTCCTCCCTCCCACTCCCCCCTACTCCCCTCCCCTATGACTGTTCCTGAGGAGGACTTCCTCCCCCTGTATATGCTCATAGGGTATCAAGTCTCTTCTTGGTAGTCTGCTATCCTTCCTCAGAGGGCCACCAGGTCTCCCCATCCAGGGGATGTGGCCAAATATGGTACACCCAAGTTCATATGAAAGCCAGTCCCCACTCTCCAATCTCCACTCAACTGTGGAGACTGTCTTGTCCATTGGTTAGATTTGGTTCGGGGTTCAAAATTTACTGCACATATTGTCCTTGGCTGGTGTCCCAGGCTAGTCTTTTTTTTTTTTTTTTTTTTTTTTTTTTGATTTTTTTTTGACTTTTTTAAAAATTAATTTATTCATATTACATCTCGATTGTTAGCCCTTCCCCTGTTTCCTCCCATTCTTCCCTCCCTCCATTTCTCCCCTTCTCCCCTCCCCTATGTCCGTGACCGAGGGAGACCTCCTCCCCCTATATATGCTCTCAGAATATCTAGTCTCTTCTTGGTAACTAGCTATCCTTCCTCTGAGTGCCACCAGGTCTCCCCATCCGGGGGACATGGTCAGAAAAGGGGCACCAGAGTTCATGTGAGAGTCAGATCTCACTCTCCACTCAACAGTGGAGAGTATCATGTTCGTCGGCTAGGTCTTGGTAGGGGTTCGAAGCTTACTGCCTATATTCTCCTTGGCTGGTGCCTTAGTTTGAGGAGGACCCCAGGATCCAGATCTGCCTGTCATAAAGTTCTTCTTGTAGGTTTCCAGGACCCTGTGGGTCCTACTATTTCCTCTTTCTTCCATGCTACTCTTGCCTAAAGTCTCAATCGGATATCCTCTCCTCTGACCCACTTTCTTGGTAAGTAAAGATTTTCATGGTACGTATTCCTTGGACTAGTGTTTTGATATAAGTGAGTATATACAGTTTGTCTCTTTTTGCTTCTGGGTGAACTCACTCATTATGATAATTTCTAGATCAATCCATTTGTCCACAAATTTTGGGAATTCCTCGTTTTTAATAGCTGAGTAGTATTCCATCGTGTAAATATACCACAGTTTCTTAGTCCATTCTTCTACTGAGGGACACTTAGGCTGTTTCCATGTTCTGGCTATTATGTATAGAGCAGCTATGAACATGGTTGAGCATATGTCCCTGTTGTGTGGTAGGGCATTTTCTGGGTATATTCCAAGGAGTGGGATAGCTGGGTCTTGAGGAAGCCCTATTCCCATTTTTCTGAGAAAGCACCAGAGAGCTTTCCAAAGTGGTTGTACTAGTTTGCATTCCCACCAGCAATGAAGGAGTGTTCCTCTCTCTCCACATCCTCGCCAACATGTGGTATCATTTGAGTTTTTGATCTTAACCATTCTGATGGGTGTAAGATGGAATCTCAGTGTCGTTTTGATTTGCATTTCTCTGATGACTAACGAGGATGAGCATTTCTTTAAGTGTTTCTCGGCCATTTGATATTCCTCTGTTGAGAATTCTCTGTTAAGTTCCAAGCCCCATTTCGCAACTGGGTTGTTTGGTTTTGTGGTGTTTAATTTCTTGAGTTCTTTATATATTTTGGATATTAAACCTTTGTCAGATGAAGGGTTGGTGAAGATCTTTTCCCATTCTGTAGGCTGTCGCTTTGTTCTCTTGACAGTGTCTCCTGTCTTACAGAAGCTTCTCAGCCTCATGAGGTCCCATTTATTAATTGTCGACATTAAGGCCTGGGCTGTTGGTGTACTGTTCAGGAAGTACAAACAAAAAATTTTAAAAGCATAGAAAACATCTCATTGTAGAAGCTGTAGTGTGTCACAGTATGTCCCAGAGTACACTGCTCTGTCTTCACAGATTTACTTGCAATGATCATTGTAATGAGTCATTGGCCAGGTTCAAGGTCTCTGGCTTCTGTGATACCAGGGAGAGGAGATCTGTCTAGCACTGCTTTGGCTAGGCCACCTAATACCACCATCAGCACAGGCAGGGTCAGCTCTCAAACTTTTATGCCTTAGGTGCCAAGTCACCTGTACCCACGCTTCCAATATCAGTTCCAGTACGCTGCCCATTTGAGGCATAGGGCTAACTCTTCAAAGTGCTACAGCCAGTGAAGGCTGGGGTAGCTCTCTTGCTCTCATAACTTCAGGGCTGGCTTACCCCTGCTTTCACCAGGTAAGGTGCAAGGCCTGATCTCCTGAGTGTTACAGGCACGCAGGATCAGGGCTAAAGCTCCTCCTGCTATGATTTCAGAGCTGCTCTTCTAGCTACAGCATTTAGCAAAAGGCAAGTAAGTAAAGACATCACCCACATGCACTCCACCTCATGGCAGATGAGTGGTTTGGACCAGATCTCCCACACTCATGCCCACAGGGATAAACTCACTCCTCACTGGCTATTCAAGATTGGAATCCTGAACATTTTTCTATGCCCATGCAAGTGACTTGGTGGTAGGCACGTTTCTTGATGTCTTCCTCCTCTTGCTGTGTGGCATGGTGGTAGGCGGGGCTCTGTGTATCTCTAGTTCTATTATTTTCTTATAACTTCGATAATCAGTTATACTTCCATGAACATTATTATTTTTAAACTCCTAATTGATAACTGGCCAATTTGTGTCTTATCTGAGTCTTGTTGTGGTATTTTTTTTTTTTTTTTTGAGACAGGGTTTCTTTGTGTAGGCCTAGATGTTCTGAACTTAATTTGTAGAACAGGCTACCCTCCAACTCACAGAGATCCTGCCTTTGCTTCCCTAGTGCTGAGATTAAAGGTGTGTACCACCATTCTCAGCTGTTTTTACTGTCTTTTGAAATGTATTAAATGCATATACATATGTATGTGGAATAGAACTAAATAAGTATGATTATAAAATATGTGTTATGAGCAGGAATTTGTGTTTCATGTAGCTCTACATGCTGTATGCTTCTTTTTCTTTTATTTTATATCTGTTTTTCTCTAGTTATTTTTTATTTTCACTTTGAACTCTGAATAATTTAGCACAGAATTCTTAAATTATTATATTTTAATATTTTCCTAGATCTCTGTTGATGTAGGATAATCTGTTGGAGAAGAGCTATTCTCTGGTTTACTAGATTTCTGTTGATGTAGGCTAACCTGTGAGTAAATGGATACAATCTCCAATTTGATGAGCAAAATTTCAGAACTTGACAGAGGATTGGTCAGTTGGGTCTTTGAGGATGATATCTCTAGTAGTCAGATTTTGTTGTATCTGAAACAGGATGCCTGATAAAACAGCTTAAAAGAACACAGTATATTTCTTCTGTTAGTGTCTAAGTCTTCAACATAGGGATGTCTTGTCAGGTCCTGCCACATTTTTTACTACTGTAAAGAATGGATTCTTTTCTTCCTCTTCCTCACATGAGACCAATGGCTAGAGCGACTGTAGTTGTCTAATTATCTTTGTCCAAGGTCAGATAGCACACAGAAAAGTATTTTCTCTTTAAGAAAGAGCCTTTGTCATGGTGAACCTTGTGGTTTTATTTCAAAATGGTTATTTAAACCATGAGAGCAGGTTCCTTTGATCTAGCATAAGAACCTCGCAGCACTTTAAAGATAAAACTCATGAAAGTGTGGGGATATCTGTAAAATTGGATTCCCAAGGTTTTTATAATCCTCAAGATATTCATACTCAGCTTCTACAAATTCTAGATACGTGTATACTTTATGTTTTAGAAAGTGATTCAGATAATGTAGCCAAGAGAACAGAGGGCAAAAATGGAGAGCTTGGGAAATTATTCACAAGGCTTTTAGATAATCAAGAAATTCACCTTCTGGCAAGCTTTTTTACAGAACTATTGAGAACTACTGCCTTCTTTAACCTTTCACTTAGCCTTCCTTTTCTCTTGTGAACAAGTATGTCTACAGTTACTGTCCCATTCCCATCTAATCATTTCATGTTGGCAGGGTTTGGATAGTTTCACAGGCAAAAATGTGAAAAGTGATTATACCCCAGGACCTATGCCTCATAAATTATACCTATACTTATAAATTTCTGATCTTCAATAGGATTTATGATATTTTAAAAATCTGTTTCTGAGGATGGTACTAGGCCCTCATGTATTTTACACAAGTGATATAGCATTGAGCTGCCACAGTAGTTTTCAGTTTAGATCTCTGTCTATTTTCCCTTTGTTTGTGTTTTTTTTCCTATTTTTTCTTTTATTGAAAACACATTTCCTCACACAATATATCATAGTTATAGTTTCCCTTCCATCTACTATTCCAAGATCCTTCCCAATTTTCTTCTCATCCAGATCCACCACCTTCCTGTCTCTCATTAGAAAAGAATAGGATTGTAAGAAATAACAGCAAAGCATAAAATATAATGTAATATAATATAATAAGATAAAACAAAACCTATCACATTGAAATTGGACAGGACAAATCAACACAGGAAAAGATTTCCCAAGAGAAAGCAGGAGAATCAGAGATCAATTCATTCACACATTTAGAAGTCTCATAAAAACATTAAACTGAAAGCCATAGTATATACATAGAGGACATGGTACAGACTCATGTAGGTCCTGTGATTTCTGTTTCAGTCGCTGAGAGTTCATATGATCCTTGCGCAGTTTATTTAGAAGGTCTTGGTCTTCTGGTATCTTCCATCCTCTTTGGCTCTTATATTCATTTTCTACTCATTTTCCATGGTGTTTCCTGATCCTAGAGGGGAGAAATTTGATGAAAATGTCTGATTTATGGCTGAGTGCATATACATTTATATTATTATATTATTATTATTGTATTATTACACATAAATAAAATAAACTACATACAGCCAGAAGAATCATGAAATGATCAGGAATTATATAAATGTTACATCCACAGTGTTTTGGCTATTTGTATTTGGCATCCTTGAAGAAAACATCTTTCCTTGGTGAGCCTAAAATTCTGAATGAAAATCAATGGCTATCATATCTCATCTCTATTAACTTAAAACATCTATCTAGACCTAAAAACATCTTAACCACTAAACAACTAAGCTTAATTAGTTAATTAAGAATAGTTACCTAAGACTAAACTATCTGTTCTTCAATGCCGTCAGAGACTTGAGAAGAAATAAAATTAAACCAGAAGTGAAGGTCAGCAGCTTCCAAAATGAGAAAATGACAGAGACAGTTTGCTGGCTGAACAGTCAGTCACCTTTGAGCTCAGTATATATGACAGACATATTTGTGAGGCAGGAACTATTGAGGACTTGCTTACCCTATCTTGGCAGAGTTTGCATTGATTCTGCCTGCATCCAAGCTTGGCCATCTTAGGCAGAATTCTGTCTATGGCAGAAATGTCATTTTATGCAGGAGTTGATCTACTACATATTTGAAGCCATCTCCACAAGGAGGTTCATTGATGCTTATCATCTTCTTTGAGGTAGGCTGGTATTGCTAGGAGTCAACCGCTTGTTGTCAAATAATCTTTAGAATAATAAAAAGCATCTTTAAATCCCATATTCTGTAGATCTCTGAGGTTTTTGAAGACCTTTTCTAACTATTTTACATCATATATCTATAGAATCATATATATCTGTTAAACCACTGAAATCATGGACAAGACAAGGCTGACCAATCTCTCCGAAGCTCTTCAATATAGTATTTGAAGTCCTAGCTAGAGCAATAAGACAGCTAAAGGAGATCAAGGGGACAGAAATAGAAAAGGAAGAATTCCAACTCTTATAATACATGCATGTCATAGTATACACAAGCCTATCTAAAAGTTCTACCAAGAAACTCCTGCAACTGAAAAACACCTTCAGCAAAGTGGTTGGATATAAAATCAGTTAAAAAAACAAATAACTTTCCTGTATAAAAATGACAAAGGTCTTGAGAAAGAAACTAAGGAAACTACACTCTTCACAATAGCCACAAATAATATAAAGTATCTTGGTGCAACTCTAACCAAGCAAGCAAAAGACTTATATGATAAAATTTCAAGTTTCTAAAGAAAGAAATTGAAGAAGACATCAGACTACAGAAAGATCTTCCATGTTCCTGTATCAGGAGAATCAACATAGTAACAATGGTCATTTTACCAAAAGCAATTTACCAATTCAGTGCAATTCCCATTAAAAATCCAATACAATTCTTTGCAGACCTTAAAAGGTAAATTCTTAGCTTCATATGGAAAAAACCCAGAA